>NC_092380.1:88330035-88639799 GCF_030028105.1 Mobula birostris | reverse complement strand
CCTCAATTCGTTGTTTAAATTCAGATGTTGGCTATTATTACTTTTTATTATACGAGAAGGTATTTTACCTTTTTTTTTCCTTAATAAACAGCCTTGGTCATGGTAGGGGTTAGGCTCTTTTTTTTGTAATAAATTAGTATATTTCAATATAACTTTGACTAACCTACATGAATACAGGGTAATGAGGTTATTATTATGAATAGATATAATGCAATTAGTAGTTTTTTTACCTTTATATATATACTTTCTTGTACTCTGTATTCTTCTAGGTAGAAACTAATAAAAATATTGAAAAAGGAAGGTATCTGAAACAATGAGAAATTCAGAAACACCATATCCTGCAGCTGGGGATCTCAGACAGGTTCATTCGCTTGAAAGATTGTGAATCTTTGGAACTCTCTGTTTCAGACTGTCAGTGCTCAGATGTTTAAAAAATTAAAGGCTGCTTTGAAAAGCTTGTTTTAGGGAATAATGGATGTAGAGAAATTGGGCACAAAAGCGTTAACCACTATATGATAATGGTGGTGGAACAGCCAAGGAGCGTTATGGGCCTACTTATTTATTTCCAGTTTGATTTCAGACACATTCACCATCAAGCCTACCAAAAGAGCTATTCCTGAGAATGCTTGGAATTTGGCAAACTACTACGGGGGAAAATTTCCAAACTATACTTATTTGCACAGAAGTAATGTGATTATATAGTAGTTTTAATTCAGCAGAGTATTCCAAAGCACCAGATGAAAATTTTTTAAAAAACTCAGATAGAGCTTGGCTAAAAGGTATTGAACATAGAAATCTAGAGCACATTACAGGTCCTTTGGTTCACAATGTTATGTCAATCATGTAACCTACTCTAGAAACTGCCTAGAATTTCCCTACTGCATAGCCCTCTATTTTTCTAAGCTCCATGTATCTATCTATCTAAAAGTCTCTTTAAAAACTCTATTGTATTCACCTTTACCACTGTTGCTGGCAATTCATTAATCGCACCCACCACTCTGTGTAAAATACTTACCTCTGACATTCTCAAACTTTTAAAAAATATGCCATAAAAATGAAGAAATTAGTTTAGGGACAAAACTCCCAAGCTTACAACCTCAACAACCAAAGGAAGAGCTGGTAAAAGATGAAATGATTAATTCAGTGGTGAACAAAAGGAGAGAATTGGAGGATCAAGGAGATGACAGAGACAGACCACATAGTAAGTTTAAATTGCCAATGTAAGTCAGCAAAGGATGATGGCTGAACAGTTCACAGTTCTGCTTATTCTAATTTATTCAAATTTGAGAAAAGTGGAATAAAAACTATGTGTAGGATTCCTGGAAGAAAGCAGGTTTAACATTTCAAAAGAAAGAGCCAAAAGTAATAACCAAAATTGATTTAACTAGTTCCAGTACTTAAGCAATGAAACTGTTTTTATACACAGATGATTACCCAAAGATACACAAACAGCAATCATTTTATCTTAGAATACGTACCGAGTACACCTATTTCCAGTCCAGCCAGAACAGGCTCAATAATCTTGTAGATCTCAACTCCTTCTCCAAAATCCACAGCAACTGTTTTTGTTTCAACACCAAACTGCTCATCTAGAAAACAAAATAAAATATAAATTAAACAAAATTAAACCCTTTTAAAAAGATGGAAATTGGTTCCCAAGTACAGGTGCAAAATCCAGGTTTGCCTTACAACTAAGTTCTTAGGCATTTCAAAATGTTCAAAAGGTTTCTTATTACATTAAAACTATATAAGACTTTCCAAACTGCAACTTACACCAAGCTTCTAATATTAAAAGGTGTAATCTGGCGGCAAAAGTTATTGTACACTTATGCAGTAATGTTGTGGAACAGAGTAAAGTCAAAACTGGTTTTCTTGGGAGTTATGGTGACAAAGGATTATTAATCCTGCCAAATTTACAGCTGTGTAGTTTTAAACAAATTTTTATTCAAACAGTACATCTTTACAAATGTTTAAAATTATATTACATTAAATATTTCAGCTGCTGCCTCTTGGGAGTTTGTACGTTCTCCCCATGACCACATGGGTTTCCTCCGGGTGCTCCAGTTTCTCCCTCACTCCAAAGACATACCAGCTGGTAGGTTAATTGGTCATTGTAAACTGTCCCGTGATTAGGCTTAGATTAAATCAGGGATGGAAGGGTTGGAAGTGCCTACTCCGCACTGCATCTCAATAAATAAAACAAATAAAAGTTAAATATACTGAATTTTCTCAAAGGCCAGGAAGATTATGTAACCCTCTCACCAGGGATCATAAACCAACTCCGCTTGCTAGCTAATTCTGCTAACGACCACATGACTCAGCAGTGAGAAGGCCACCTTTCATAAACAATACAGGTGTCCCCCGCTTTTCGAACGTTCGCTTTACGAAACCTCACTGTTACGAAAGACCTACATTAGTACCCTGTTTTCGCTAACAGGTGGTGTTTTCACTGTTACGAAAAAAAAACGCACAAAAAAAATCAGCGCACGATAAAAGGCAGCGCGCGCCCCAAGCAGCCGCTCTCCCGGATTCGAAACTGCATTCTCGCTGGCATTGCTTAAACACATGCCTGTGAGCAGCCGTTTGCAAGATGAGTTCTAAGGTATCAGAAAAGCCTGAAAGAGCTCGTAAGGGTTTTACACTTAGCGTAAAACTAGACATAATTAAGTGTCTTGATCGTGGTGAACAAAGTAAGGACTAAGTGAGTTTGGCTTGTGGAAGCTGACGAAGATAATATTGAAGAGGTTTTGGCATCCCATGACCAAGAACTGATAGATGAAGAGCTAATGCAATTGGAAGAGGAAAGGATAACAATCAAAACCGAATGAGTAATGATAAAGTACGACTTTAATTTTGAAAGGGTACATAGGTTTAGGGGATACTTGCAGGATGGTTTGAGTGCTTACAAAGAACTGTATGATAGAAAAATGCACGAGGCTCAGCAATCAAGCAAGCTTTCCACATCAGCCACAGCAGACGATGAACCTCGACCTTTGACATCGAGGCAGGCAGAGATAGAAGATGAGCTGCCTGCTCTAATGGAAACAGACGACGATGAGATGACACCCCAGTGTCCCACCACCCCAACACCCAGGCCGCAGATACCAATTCGCGGAGAATGTAGCGGTAGCCGGGAGACACACAGTACATTTTTAAGAAAAAAGCCGAAATAATCATGCTAATTAATTAGGTACCGCCCGGCATGTAATTGTTGGCCCAGATCAGAGGCGATGCAATCGGCAATCGCCTCTGATCTGGGCCGACAATTACATGCCGGGTGGCACCTAACTAATTAGCTTGTTTATTTTGTTTTTTTTCCTCAAAGATATGCTGTGTGCCTCCCGGCTACCGCTGGACCTCTGCATGCTTCGCGGCAATGTAACGGGTCACTGCCCGGAGGGTGGGGGCCACTGCACCACCCCAACCTCCGACTCAGCCTAACACACTATCATCATTGTGCTCGAATCTGTCCCAATTCCGGTAAGTGATACTATACTATACGTACATTATTTCTACTTTATATCGGCTGTGTATTTTTACGTGTTATTTGGTATGATTTGGCAGCTTCATAGCTTGAAGGTTACTGGAGAGTGCTTGCGCCGTGTTCTTGCTGACGGCGCTTGCGTGAGATTTTCGCTACGGAGGACAGTTCAGGCAATGATTGTGGAAAAGTATTTCTACTTTATATAAGCTGTGTATTTATCATATCATTCCTGCTTTTACTATATGTTACTGCTATTTTAGGTTTTATGTGTTATTTGGCATGATTTGGTAGGTTATTTTTAGGTCTGCGAACGCTCACAAAATTTTCCCATATAAATAAATGGCAATTGCTTCTTCGCTTTATGACATTCCGGCTTACGAACCGTTTCATAGGAACGCTCTATCTTTGGATGGTGGGGGAAACCTGTATACGCCCAGGATCGGTATGATTTGGAGTTTAACCAAACAGGAAAGTTAAGATGTTCCAATTAAGAAGCCTATGTTATAGTGAATGCTGTGTAAACACTGCCCATATATAGTTATCAGTAATTCAGAAATGACAGATCGTAAACCAGCATAAAATTAAAGAGAAAGCAGATGTACCAAATTTTCAACTTTAACAACAGTTACAGAGAAAGGAAAAACAAAAGGGCCCATTACAGTTAAATCAGTCCAATGTGCACATAAATGTTGGAGCTCATTCTGGAGTAGTCGAAGGTCTATCTTTATACTCACGTGCTGGACCTATAGTCTGTGTGTAGGCACCCGCCACAGTCTGAACTTCCATCTAAGATCATCTCAAATGAACTGGCTCTCCCTCAGGAGTATTGGTCCTTCATCCTTGGAGCCATTCATCTGCACAAAACACATCTTGCAAATGGGACTCTCCTTCCAATGGCATTCTGCGGCATCTTCCGTTGTGCGATGTTCTGCAGCTTCCACTAAAAAAAACTTCAAACCAGACTCTTGTCCTTCAGGAAACTTTTCCCCACGGCTCTATCACATCCCACAATCCTGACTGGCTGAAACATGTGGCTCCTTATCTTCAGCCAAAGCCAAAACACTTTTTTTCCCCAGCAGGTCACACTGCTTTTACAGAAAACAGCTAAATTAGAATACCTCACAGTACAGCAGGAGAAATCTTAAACAGGATAATAAAATTAGAATTAGACTCTTATAGATTACCACCAACAAGAAACTTTCCAATAGGTTGCAATGGCAATTTTACTGAAGGATTAAGTTGTAAACTTGCATTTTCTAATATCTTGGGTTACATCTATATTCATAAGAATACTCCACCACATTGATACTTTGGCCTTTAACTTGGACTTAAAAGATTTGCTGCACTCAACTGTGTAAGCTGGCCTTTATTTACAAGGACTTGTACTGCAACACTCCAACACAAACAAAATTATATCAGCTGTATTTCAATCTTGCCAGTTACAAAAAATGCACCTTTGCACCCTTTTTCATATCTCAAATAACTTTCTTCACATGTAAAATTCCTTCAGCTATGGCATGCATCAAGCAAATGAAGAACATTCAAACAAAACCACATGTTGGAAGGTCGCACTCAAAATACCAAAATTAAATGAAGGATTTAAAGCTCAGAATGCAGATAAGACAAGTGTCTTTAGGCGAGGATCAAAGTATACACAGAATGTTTAAAAATGAAGGCAGGCCTCCAGAAGTAAACTGGCCACTTCCAAAAAGCAATGATATTTGATGTGGTCAAGTGAACTACTTTCAGTTCCTTGTTTCCTTCTTCCAGCTTAAAACATTGTCAATTGTATATTTTTCCCCCACAAACATTTCTCCGCTGAATGAGATTTTCTACCGAATCCAGATCAGTAGAAGAAAAGACTTCAAAACCTTTGAAATCTGCCATAATATTGCATTATTTCTCCCCCCCATTCAAAGACGTTCAGAAATAATTAAGGGTTAAAGATAAAATTTTAAATCAGTGGAAAATTCTGCACTACCTCTATCAATTAATTTGTCTTAACTTCACTTTCTCATCTTCTTAATCAGTCATTCCCCTGCCTCAAAGTCTCAATCGTTAAAATCAGAGTATCCAGACTCTCAATCCTTGAGTAAATATTAAACACTGATGAAATTACACATTTGTCACCAAAAATATTGACCACAAAGCCATAATAGTTATATAGGATTAAGATAGAAATTGCAATCTCATTGCAAATTTAATATTCTTTTAATTTAGTTTTTAAATTTAATTATTTTTATTTGAACGCAACATTTCATCTGACCACAAGAGGGAACAAGACTTGGGAAAAGGTTTAAAGTTGCTTGAAGTTTATTATGGCATGGTCAGCTCTATAAAGGCAAGCTCCATTTCATCACAATTGACTTGTTTCCCCATGCCAGAATCAAATGACTGACGAAACTTCTTTCCCCTTCCAATAGATCAGTCAGTATTTAACCAGATCATTGCTTAATTCCACAAAGCTAGAACTCTATACTCTCAACTCATGTATTGTTATTCTCCCAACAAAAATCAAAATAGATTTCTTTCCAAAGGCAACCACTTACCAGCAGAAATTTTGAGCGAGCTGTTGATCACGGGTATTTTTCAGACAGCAAATGAGTCAGACTCACGACCTTTCCACAATACCACCCAATCCCAAATAGATTGGTGTGCAAGCATTGTGGTGTAAAAGGTTCCTTTCCTCCTAATTAAAGTATGCAATAGGTACTGCTGCTGGAACCACTGACATAATTTCAATATGCCCAAATCTATTTTTCAAATTTAATTTATTTTTAAAGCCCTTACAATAATGTTAAGGGAGAATAGCAACAAACTACAAGCAGAAGTAAAGGTCAAAATAACATGATTAAACTATATGGGATACAGTTACAGAACTAGTACAGGATAAAAAAAAACAAAAAATCTTTACAGATAGTAGGACAAGATTTTGTCAGGATGCTCAGAAATTCCCTTTGATTGTCAAATCCTGAACTTGGCTAATCATAACAAGGGTTTCCCTGACCGCACTGACATTATAACCCTCATGGAGTCCAGTGTCTGAGCTGCAACTCTTTAGGAAATATGTTCACTGAAGTAATACAGGAATAGAACCTTCTTCAGTGACGAGAAACTACTATGAGGGAAGATGGGAAGTGTCTATTAATTCATGTTTTTAGAGTGTGTTTATTTTAGAGATACACCACAGTAACACCTCTTCTGGCCCACGAACCTGCACCACCCAATTGACACCCATGTGCCCAATTAACATACTCACCCGAATGTCTTCGGAATGTGGGAGGAAACCTGAACACCTGGAGAATGTACAAACTCCTTACCGATGGTGGCAGATTTGAACTTGGACTTGCTGGTGCTTTTGCACTCACCGCTACACTACCGTGCTGCCCAGTTTAATTATTTATTGATACTTAATAACTGGTGATTGCTTCAGAATATCAGAGACTATCAAGGTCTTTCATCCAGTATTTAAAAATGCAAACACGAGGAATTCTGCAGATGCTGGAAATTCAAGCAACACACCAAGTTGCTGGTGAACACAGCAGGCCAGGCAGCATCTCTAGGAAGAGGTACAGTCCACGTTTCAGGCCGAGACCCTTCGTCAGGACTGCGAAGGGTCTCGGCCTGAAACGTTGACTGTACCTCTTCCTAGAGATGCTGCCTGGCCTGCTGCGTTCACCAGCAACTTTGATGTGGGCTCCTTCACCCAGTATATTTGACATCAAAACCAAAGGCACAACCATCAGTGGTATTCCAAATATTTTACATGCAAACTCCTCATCACTTGGAACCAAAAAAAACTGTGGGCAGGTAGTTGGCAAATCTAAAAGAACGTTGCATGTGCTCAGTAGATCAGTTGATAGTATAGCCAATTTACCATCAACAGAAAGTTCAGGCCAAAAATGAGGAATTATGAAGCGACAAACATTCAAATTATTGACATAATATAAGATTCACATTCTTCACACGTAGGAATAAAATATGAGAAATACGCAAGCTGTGCATCAACAGATTAGCACATGGCAGAACACAATGAAATCTAACCCAAAATAAACAATTACAAACTGGAAAAATTATATATAAAAATTATGCATAGCTGGATGATTACAAAATCAGAATCAGGTTTATTATCACTGACATGTGACATGAAATTTGTTAACTTAGCAGCAGCAGTTCAATGCAATACATAACCTAATAGAGAGAAAATATAATAATAAATAAAACAATGATAAACAAGTAAATCAATTATGTATATTGAATAGTTTATTTAAAAATGTGCAAAAACAGTAATACTGTACATTAAAAAAGTGAGGTAGTGTCCAAAGCTTCAAAGTTCTTTCAGGAATCGGATGGTGATTAAATGATTAAATTAAATGGTTATAACATTAAGTTACCTTTTTAAGTAGTTACTGATGTGGGATATGCAATGGCTAAAAAAACTATTTACCATATACAAAAATTACTTTACAGATTACCTTTATGTTATGACTAAGTACTGTTATGGTAATGTTGATTCAGAGAATGACCAGGATGCAAGGATAGTTCACTTGCTTTTCTAAAAATATAAATTCCTAGCTTTAGATGACATCCCAAATCTTCACAAATTTCTAAGAAAAGGGAGGAGCTGCCACGTTTTCTTTGTAATGGCAATTATGTACCTGATCCAGGACAGATCCTCTGAAACCATAACACCAAGGAATTTTAACTTGTTGACCCTCTCCACCTCTGATCCCCCGATGAGGACTGGCTCAAGGACCTCCAGTTTCCTCTTCCTTAAGTCAATAATCAGCTCCTTGGTCTTGCTGACATTGAGCAAGAGGTTGTGACAGAACTTAGCCAGATTTTTCAATATCCTCCTATATGCTGATTCATCCATTTTTGATTCAGCCAATGGTGTTATCAGCAAATTTAAATATGGCCCCGGAGCTGTGCTTAGCCTCAGTCATAAGAACAAAGTGAATAGCACAGCTGGCTACACACACAGTCTTGATGGAGATTGCGGAGATTATGTTGCCAATCCAAACTGACTAGGGTCTGCAAGTGAGGAAATCAAGGATTCAGTTGCACAAGGAGGTATTGAGGCCAAGATCTTGAAGCTTATTAATTCTGAGGGATGATATTATTGAATGCTGAGCTGTAGTCAATGTAGAGTATCCTGATGTATGCATCTTCTGTCCAGATGTTCCAGAGTTGAGTGACAAGCTAATGAAATGGCATCTGCTGCTGACTTATTACAACGGAAGGAAAAATAGAGCAGATCCAAGTTGCTTCTCAGGTAGGAGTTCATTTGTTTCATCACCAACCTTTCAAAGCAATTCATTACAGTGGATGTAAGTGCTACGGTATGATAGTCATTGAGGCAGGTTGCCACATTCTTCTTTGGCACCAGAATAAAGTCCTACCTCGAATGATTGTCTTAAAGTTGTCACAGCTTTATTGTCTACTTTGCTCAGTTAGTAGTTAGCAACTCCTAAAAATGCAATTTCCATTTCTTGTTGTTCTTGCACTGTCCTTCAATCTTCCTGTAATTTGAAGACTGCAGCACCAGTAGTGAGGACCAAGAAGGTATGGACAAATAAGGCAGAGAAGCACTTACAAAACTACCTTAAATTTATGGACTGGACTTGATTCAGGAATTCATCTTCGAATTTGAATGAGTATGCCACAGTTGCCACTGATTTCACTAAGACCTGAGTGGATGAGTGTGTGCCTATGAGAACTTACTGTACATACCCAAATCAAAAGTCATGGATAAACTAGGAAGTTTGTAGTCTGCTGAGGGCTAGATCTGTGACATTTAAGTAACCCAGGTCTGTAGAAGAAAACCAGGTATGACTTGGAGAGGGCTATTTCAAGAGCTAAGAAACAAGTCCAAGCGAGGTTGTGGGTGACATAAGGTAAACAAATTGGGCCTCTGTACCTCCTTCTGCAACTGGATCCTCAACTTCCTAACCAGAAGACCACAATCTGTGTGGATTGGTAATAACATCTCCATCTCACTGACAAATCAACACTGGCGCACCTCAGGGACGTATGCTTAGCCCACAGCTCTACTCCCTCTATGCTCATGACTGTGTGGCTAGGCACAGCTCAAATGTCACCTATAAATGATACAACCTTGGTGAGCAGAATACAAGATGTTGACAAGAGGGCATACAAGGGTGAGATATACCAGGTAGTTGAGTGGTGTCATAGCAACAACATTGCACTCAACATCAGAAAGACCGGAGTTGATTGTGGACTTCAGGCAGGACAAGACAAGGGAACACAAACCAATCTTCATAGAGGGATCAGAAGTGGAAAGAATGAGCAATTTCAAGTTCCAGGGTGTCAATATCTCGGAGGCCCTAACCTGGCCCCATCATATCGATGCAGCTATAAAGGCAGTTTGAGGAGATTAGGTATGTCATCAAAAACACGTGAAAATTTCTACAGATGTACCGTGGAGAGCATTCTGCTGGCTGCATCACCGTCTGGTATGGGGGGGGGGGGGGGGGGGAGAGCGGGGAACTGCAGCATAGGATCGAAGCTTGCTGCAGAGAGTTATACCTCAGCTCCATCACGGGCACTAGTCTCCATAGTATCCAGGCCATCCTCAAGGAGCGGTGCCTCAAAAAGGTGGCGTCATCATTAAGGAGCCCTCATCACCCAGAACATATTCAACACTGCCCCCCACCCAAAAGTTTTCATGTGTTATTGTTTCTGAATCACAGTGCATTTAACTTGGCTTTTTCAATGCTGATCAACAAAAAAAAAACTTTTTCGTGTCAAAGTGAAAACTAATTTCTACAACTTGGTCTAAATTTATTACAATTGTTAGACACAAAATAATTGATCACATAATTACTCACTCCTTTCCAGTCAGTATTTAGTAGATGCACCTTTGGCAGTAATTACAGCCTCGAGTCTGTGTGGATAGGTCTCTATCAGCTTTGCACATCTGGACACTGCTATTTTTCCCCATTCTTCTTCATAAAACTGCTGATCAAGCTCTGTCAGATTACATGGGGATCATGAGTGAACAGCTCTTTTCAAGTCCAGCTACAAATTCTAAATTGGATTAAGGTCTGGACTCTGCCTTGCCCACACCAGGACCCACTGTTACAGGATGACAGTGTTCTTAAGATGGCGTATGGTGTGATGGCCTTCATCAACTGTGGGATTGAGTTCAAGAGGTGTGAGGTAATGTTACAGCTATATAGCTTAGTCAGACCCCAATTGGGAGTATTGTGTTCAGTTTTGGTCACCTCACTACAGGAAGGATGTGGATACTATAGAGAGTGTAGAGCAGATTTACAGGAATGTTGTTTGGATTGGAGAGTATGCCTTATGAGAATAGATTGAATGAAGTTGGCCTTTCTCTTTGGAGCGACAGAGGATGAGAGGTGACCTGATAGAGTTGCATAAGGTGAGAGGCATAAGGCCAGAGGCTTTTTCCAGGGCTGAAATGGCCAACACAAGGGGTCATAGTTTTAAGGTGCTTGGAAGTAGGTACAAGGGGGATGTCAGAGGTAACATGTCAGAGAGTTGTGAGCGTGGTGGAATGCACTGCCAGTGACAGTGGTAGAGGTGGATACAATAGGGTCTTTTAAAAGACTCTTAGATAGGTACATGAAGCTTAGAAAAATAGTGGGATATGTGGTAGGGTAATTCTAGGCAGTTTCTAAAGTAGGTTACATGGTCGGCACATCATTGTGGCTGTAATGTGCTGTAGATTTCTCAGATTCTATGATAAATAACTTTGTTGTTTTTAAGCCATTCCTCTGTAGCTTTGGCTTTATGCTTGGGGTCATTGTCTTGCTGGAAAACATGTCTTCTCCCAAGTTCCAGTTCTCTTGCAGAATATAACAAGTTTTCCTCCAGGATTTCCCTGTATCTTGCTGCATTTATTTTACCCTCTACATTCAGAAGTCTTCCAGGGACTGCTACAGCAGAAGCATCCCCACAGCATGATGTATCCACCATGCTTCACGGTAGGGATGGTGTGTTTTTGATGATAGTTGTTGTATGCATAGTTTCTCTCATCTCAGCCACTGAAGCTTGCAACTCCTCCAGAGTTGTCATGTGTCTCTTGGTGGCCTCCCCCACTAGCCCCATTCTTGTGCGGCCTGCTCTAGGA
Organism: Mobula birostris; assembly: GCF_030028105.1. NCBI lineage: Eukaryota > Metazoa > Chordata > Chondrichthyes > Myliobatiformes > Myliobatidae > Mobula > Mobula birostris. The sequence goes on along the minus strand of NC_092380.1, from coordinate 88,628,196 downwards.
AAGTTTACAGCTGTACCATATTCTTCCCATTTCTTGATGATTGACTAATCATTTTTATAGGCACTGCATATATACATATACTTAATACAATTCAGTTTTTTCTATATTCATCATGTATTGCATTGAACTGCTGCTGCTGAGTTAACAAATTTCACGACATATGCCAGAGATATTAAACCCGATTCTAAATAGTTTTCACACAAATTCTCCCACCATTTATAGTCAATCTCATCCTACATTAGTTATTTGATATAGTTTATTTCTCTCCTTACTTGCAGTCCCTTTCCCCTCATGAACCTATTGCATCCAAACCCTCAAAACAATTAAAATCTGCAGTTTCCATTCTTCACACTAGGCCCTCCACAATATCTTTACATCTAATTATCTGCTCAGTCACATGCCTATGTTCATCTTTGACCCACTCCCTGTGAGCAAAGGATTTAGAATTAAATGACTAGATAACCATTCGAGTCATCAATTCAAATCGGGTTGTAACACATAGCACTACTGGGCCTTTACTGTTGTTCTGCAGGATAATCCTGGAAATGCAAAAGGAAACCACTCACCCACATTTTAGTGTGGGCTATTCTAAATCACTCAATATGCAAAATTGGCCAGTTAAGATCCTATTCACACCTACCAAAAATTTTTACGAACTGATGCAAGTTTGCCTTATGGAGCAAAAAAATCAGCCTTTTAATTGATACCCAGGACCAGTTGGCTCCAGACTGCAGCACCACAGCCTTGTTCAAAACAGACTACAGGTGACTGAATTTCAATGAAGCATTTAATACTGGCTAAATTGAAATCAATGAGTATCAAAAGGAAAAAAAACACAAGGTACGACTCCAACACTGGAGTGGGCGGGAAAATCGAGGTTGTGGTAGGCCAGTCAGCCCCAGGCCCAGAGCATCTCAGTAGTTGTTCCTCATTGCAGGCTTTTGTAACTTCTGCTTCACCAATGACTTTCCTTTCAACATAAAATCAGTTGAGGGGATATTCACTAATACCTCCACAAAGTTCAATTCTATTCACAACTATTCAGCAGTTTAAGCACCCCTTGACTGCATGCAGCCAGATCTACATGACAGTAAGGCATAGGCAGATAAGTAGCAACACACACAAAACGCTAGAGGAACTCAGCAAGTCAGGTAACATTTATGGAGAAGAAGAAACAGTCAACATTTCTGCACAAGAACCTTCACCAGGACTGATTTAGCTTCATCCCCCTTCCTTTCCAGTTTTTATGAAGGATTGCAGCCTGAAAAGTCAACCATTTATTCCTTTCCACAGATGTTGTGCGCTTTGCTCTGGATTTTCAACATCTGCAGAATCCCTTGAGTGCTTGTGTAACATACAACCTTTTCATGACAGAAGGGCCAAGCAATGACCACCAAGAGGGAATCTTACCACCTACCCTTGACATTCAAAGGTATAACTAAAGTCCACCATCATCAATATCCTGAGCATCGCCGCCAACCAAAAATTCAGCTGGACCAGGCACATGGCTGTCAGAGCAGGTTAGAGGTTGAGTATCCAGTGACGAGTGATTCACCTCTTAACACAAGCACAAGCCCTCTCCATCATCTACAAGTCATGTCAGGAGCAAAGCAGAATACACTCCACATCTATTGATGAGTGCAACTCCAACACATATGTAACTTGAAATGATCTGGGGCAAAATCCCACCAATGCCAGCATAGACAAGCTATTAGATTATTTAGCCACTCTAAATTGCCCCAAATGGTAGAATCTTGGGAGGGGGAGAGGTAGCTCATGGGAATGTAGGGAGAATAAAATAGGATGAGTATAGCGAGAGGACTGATGGTCAGCAATGGATCAAGTGGGCCAAAGAACTTATTACCTGCTGTATGACTAACTGAACTGACCAGATCTACAACTACCATGCTCTATTCTCCAGGCATACCTAATGAATCACAAGGTATGGTTTGCTTTCTTGTGCCCGTACCACTGGTTCTAATTGTTTACACTGCCAGTACCTCCTTATTTCCTCAGCTACATCCTGCCTTTAACAACATCTTGTTGGAAAATGAAAACACGAGGAATCGTCTCGGCCCGAAACATCAGCTGTACCTCTTCCTAGAGATGCTGCCTGGCCTGCTGCATTCACCAGCAACTTTGATTGTGTTGTCAGAAAATGACTTTTTTTTTAGTATCATGTTAATACAGAGCTCTATTTCACTCAACTTGCTTTTAATAGATAACAGAAATTTACTCTAAAGCAGGGAAGCCCAATCCATTACCTTTGGTTGTTGTTAAAAACCTATTTCTGAAGTACTGAATGGTAATTATCTTCAACCAAACCAGAATGGTTGCTACCCTGAATCACAGAATCAGATTAGATATTGGTATAGCTGTTTTTTGATCCACTACCATCGATGAATCTTGTCCCCAACTCAGTTCATCCTATGCTTAAAAACTCCCATCTGTACTTTTTAAAGTCTAGATTTAATTCTAATAATAATAATAACTTAGTTCCGTCCCGCGACCTCACTTCGGAAAATCGGGCCATCAGGCCGTACTTTTCCTCCCGGCTTACAAACAGAAACTGAAGTGGAGGTCATGGCGTCCAAAGTAGTGTCGCGTTGGACGGAGGAAACAGATGAGGTCCTCCGTGACTGCTTTGAATCAGTGGACTGGTTAGTATTCAAGGACTCAGCAGCTAACCTCGATGAGTATGCCTCAGCTGTCACGGACTTTATTTGGAAATGCACGGAGGACTGTGTGTCCCGCAAGACGATCCGGGTATTCGCTAACCAGAAACCTTGGAGGAATTATGAGGTCAAGTCCCTTTTAAAGACTAGAGCTGTGGCTTTTAGGTCCGGGGATACCAGTCGCTACACAGAATCCAAGCGTGAACTCCGGAAAGCCATTAAGGGCACCAAGAGGCAATATCGAGCCAAGTTGGAAGCCCAGGCTAACCAAAGGGATGCCAGTAGACTATGGCAAGGTCTAAATGAGATCACTGGGCGCAAAGGCTGGGAATATCAATAACTGTGGCGCTTCTCCTCCCGACGAACTTAACGTATTCTACGCAAGATTCGAACAGAAGAGGAGCGTCCCGCTCCCTCCAGATGTACTGGACCCGGTGGCCTCAAGATTCATCATCACCAAGGAGGGCCTTCCTGAAGATAAATCCAAGGAAGGCGACAGGTCCAGATGGCGTCCCAGGACGGGTTCTCAGGGTCTGTGCAAGCGAGCTAGCTGGAGTGTTTGCTGACATCTTCAACTGCTCCTTGCTTCAGTCTAAGATCCCCTTGTGTTTTAAGAAGGCAACAATAATCCCAGTGCCGAAAAAGAGCAAGGTGGCATGCCTGAATGACTATCCACCTGTGGCTCTGACATCAATTGCTATGAAGTGCTTCAAGAGGTTGGTTATGGCACACATCAACCACAGCCTACCAGTCAACCTCGACGCTTTGCAATTTGCCTACCGGAGCAACAGCAACGGCAGATGCCATCTCTCTGGCCCTACATTCCTCCTTAGAACACCTGGAGAATAAAGACGTATACGTAAGGCTCCTTTTCATTGACTACAGCTCTGCCTTTAATACCATTGTTCCAAATAAACTGATTCCCAAGCTCTGGAACCTGGGCTTTAGCACTCAGGTCTGCAGCTGGATCTTCAACTTCCTCACAGACAGGACCCAGGCTGTAAAAATAGGGGACAAGCTCTCCTCTACAATCACTCTGAGCACCGGTGCCCCATAAGGCTGTGTACTCAGCCCCCTGCTGTACTCACTGTACACCCATGATTGTGTAGCCAAGTTTCCATCAAACTCAATATATAAGTTTGCTGACGACACAACAATTGAAGGCCGTATCTCAGGTAATGATGAATTTGAGTACAGAGAGGAAATTAAGAACCTGGTGGCATGGTGCAAAGACAATAACCTATCCCTCAACGTCAGCAAGACCAAGGAATTGGTTGTTGACTTCAGAAGGAGTAGCGGACCGCACGACCCAATTTACATCGGTGGTGCACAAGTGGAACAGGTCAAAAGCTTTAAGTTCCTTGGGGTCAATATCACAAATCATCTGACTTGGTCCAACCAAGCAGAGTTCACTGCCAAGAAGGCCCACCAGTGCCTTTACTTCCTGAGAAAACTAAAGAAATTTGGCCTGTCCCCTAAAACCCTAATTTTTATAGATGCACCGTAGAAAGCATTCTTCTAGGGTGCATCACAACCTTATATGGAAGTTGTCCTGTCCAAGATCGAAAAGCTGCAGAAGATCGTGAACACGGCGCAGCACATCACACAAACCAATCTTCCGTCAGTGGACTCACTTTACACCGCACGCTGTCGGAGCAGTGCTGCCAGGATAATCAAGCACATGACCCACCCAGCCAACACACTTTTCGTCCCTCTTCTCTCCAGGAGAAGGTTCAGGAGCTTGAAGACTCATACGGCCTGATTTAGGAACAGCTTCTTTCCAACTGTGATAAGACTGCTGAACAGATCCATACCCTCCAAATATCCAGACCTGCCTCTCGGTTTTTTTTGCACGACCTTACTTTCTAGTTTTCTATTTTCTATTTATCATTTATAATTTAAATTTTAAATATTTACTCATTTTTACTATTTTAAATATTTTTAATATTTAATATTTGTAACCCAGGGAGTGTGAAGCGCAGAATCAAATATTGCTGTGATGATTGTACGTTCTAGTACCAATTGTTTGGCAACAATAAAGTATAAAGTATAGTATGTTCCTGATTGACCTCTAATACACATAAATAGATGTAATTAAATACTTGCTGCCTGTGCCTGCTAACGTGTATCCAACCAAATTAAGCTAACATCCTTCCTGATGGTAGCAGTGAGAAAAGAGCATGGCCTGGATGGTAGGGGTGTCTGACGATGGATGCTGCTTTCCTGTAACATTGCTCCATGTAGATATGTTCAATAGTGGGGTCTGTGATGAACTGAGCTGTACTGAGGGGGAGGTGGGGCATTAGCAGAAGTTTGAGAAGTCAATGTTCACCTCCCCCTCGTACCCCATCCGTTATTTATTTATATACACACATTCTTCCTCTCTCTCTCCTTTTTCTCCCTCTGTCCCTCTGACTATACCACTTGCCCATCCTCTGGGCTTTCCCCCCCTCCCCCTTTTCCTTCTTTCTGTGCTTTTCCTTCTCCCTTGGCCTCCAATCCCATGATCTTCTCATATCCCTTTTGCCAATCACCTGTCCAGCTCTTGGCTCCATCCCTCCCCCTCCTGTCTTCTCCTATCATTTTGGATCTCCCCTCCCCCTCTTAAATCTCTTACTAGCTCTTTCTTCAGTTAGTCCTGACGAAGGGTCTCGGCCTGAAACATCCACTGTACCTCTTCCTAGAGATGCTGCCTGGCCTGCTGCGCTCACCAGCAACTTTGATATGTGTTGCTTGAATTTCCAGCATCTGCAGAATTCCTCGTGTTTGCGTTTGAAAATCTTTTCTTTGTACTTTTGCCAGTTAAATAAAGGTTCACGTGAATTAATATATCACAGATTTTTGTTTTTATTGCATTTTGGAAAATATCCCAACTTTTCTGGAAATGGGGTTTGTACATTAGTTACTTGTTTTCGCTAACAGAAGGTGTTTTCACTGTTATGAAAAAAGGCAGTGAGCGTCCCGAGCAGCTAAGCTCCTCCCCCAAACTCCATTCTAGCCAGCATTGCTTAAACACGTGCCTGTGAGCATCTGTGCTTTATGTCGATTTATTTCGAGCATCCATTAGCAAGATGAATTCTAAGGTATCAGAAAAGCCTAAAAGAGCTCATAAGTGTGTTACACTTAGCGTACAACTAGACATAATTAAGCGTTTCCATCTTGGTAAACGAAGCACAGTAAGGACAAAGTGAGTTTGGCTTGTGGAAGTTGAAGATGATGATGTTGAAGAGGTTTTGGCATCCCATGACCAAGAACTGATAGATGAAGAGCTGATGCAATTGGAAGAGGAAAGGATAACGATCGAAACCGAATGCAGCAGCGAACAGACCGAAAGTGAAGTCGTCCAGGAACTGAATATGAAGTAATTGCGTGAGATTTTTGCTGCAATGATTACAGAAAAGTACGACTTTAATTTTGAAAGGGTACCTAGGTTTAGGGCTTATTTGCAGGATGGTTTGAGTGCTTACAAAGAACTAGATGATAGAAAAATGCGTGAGGGTAAGCAGTCAAGCATACTGTCGTTTTTCTAGCCTTCCACATCAGCCACAGCAGACGACGAATCTTGACCTTCGACATCGAGGCAGGCAGACATAGACGATAACGACCTACCTGCACTGATGGAAACAGACGACAATGAGATGACACCCCAGTGTCCCACCACCCCAACCTCTGGGCCGCAGACCGATACATTGCTACGAAGAACGCAGCAGTAGCCGGGACACACCCAGCACATCTTTAAGAAAAAAAGCCGAAACAAACAAGCTAATTAATTAGGTGCCGCCCAGCACATAAACGTTGGCCCAGATCAGAGGCGACGCAATCGGCAATCGCCTCTGATCTGGGCGGACATTTACATGCCAGGCAGCACCTAATTAATTAGCTTGTTTATTTCGGCTTTTCTCTTAAAGATGTGCTGGGTGCGTCCCAGCCACTGCTGCACCCCTGCATTATTCGCGGATCGGTATTGGTCTGCGACCTGGAGGTTGGGGACCACTGCACCACCCCAACCTCCGACGACTCAGCCTAACACACCGTCAACAGTGTGCTCAGCGCTGTCTTCCCAATTCCAGTAAGTGATACCACATTGTACATACATTATTTCTACTTTATATAGGCTGTGTATTTTTATGTGTTATTTGGTATGATTTGGCAGCTTCATACCTTAAAGGTTACTGAAGAGATTGTTTCTGCCGAGAGCGCTTCCATGAGATTTTCGCTACGGAGAACAGTGCAGCAATGATTGTAGAAAAGTATTTCTACTTTGTACTGGCTGTGTATTTATATCGTTCACGCTTTTTACTATATGTTACTGTTATTTTAGGTTGTGTGTGTTATTTGGCATGATTTGGTAGGTTATTTTTTGGGTCTGCGAACGCTCACAAACTTTTCCTATATAAATAAATAGCAATTGCTTCTTCACTTTACGACATTCCTGCTTACGAACCGTTTCATAGGAACGCTTTACCTTCGGATGGCAGGGGAACCCTGTATAGCAGTGGCAGAGTGTATTGGGACACCTGGTGCTACAGGTGATATGTTGTTGATAATTGGACAGTGATTTCTTCACAAAAGCCTGACTGAAGTCCCCAACAATGATTCGGAAACTATCAAGCTAGGCTATTCCTTGTTTGCTGATGACAGCACTCAGTAGCTCAAGTACCTGCTTAACATCAGTTGGTAAGTAGAACAGTTGACACTTAATCATTAGATGTTACAGGGCAGGGAGGGTGGTGGTGGGGGGGGGGGGGGGGAGGGAGATCAAGAGTGCAACAAGACAACTGCATCCAAGTACCACAAAGAGTTTATCACGAAACACAGACACCCCCTCCCCTCATCTTTTGCCTTCTCCGAATCAGCAGTCAGGTCCATCTGCTGTACTAAAAAGCCCTCAAGTCTGATCACGAAATCCAGCATGTTTTGAGTTAGCCATGTTTCTGGGAAAGACAGAACACAGCAATGGCTTATTTCCCTCCGACCCTAGATGCTCAATCTTGTTCTCCAGAGACTGAACACTTGAACGGAAAAACCTACAAAAAGTAATGGATAAAGCCCAGACCACTGTGGGTAAAGACCTCCCCAAGGAGCACCATTGCAGGAAACAGCATCCATCATCAAGGACTCCCATCATCCAAGCCATGCTCTTCTCGCTGCTGCCATCAGAAATGAGGTACAAAACCCCCAGGTCCCACACCACCAGGTTCAGGAACAGTTGTTACTCCTTAACCATCAAGCTCCTGAACGAGAGCATGTCTCAACCCAACACTAAACTGTTTCCACAACCTATGGATTAACTTTCAAGGACTCCACAACTCATGTTCATATTTATTGTGAATTAACTTATTAATATCATTTCCATTTCTTCCTCTTTTTGCATTGGCAATTTATTGTCTTTTGCACATTGGTTGTTTGCCCATTTTTCTTGTGTGCCATTTTTCATTGATTCTATTATTGTGCTTCTTTGTATTTGCTGTGAATTGCTGCAAGAAGATGAATCTCAGGGTTCTCAATGGTGACATGAATGTACATACTATCCTCGTTATATGCGGGGGATACGTTCCTCGAAGTCAACACATAATGTGAAAATGCATAATGTGAATAATTGTTTAAATGGAGAAAATAGGGCTGTGTTCTGGAGACTTCCTAAATATGTTTTATCTGTAATTTATTCACATTTTCATACCAACATGACACAAAAGCTGTACCACAAGGCAACATTCGTATTATATTTCATCAATTTAAGGTACTATTCAACATAACAAATCATAGAAAGTTAACATATTAGGGTGTACAGTACTCAACAGTGGCAGGTGTGTTCGCTCCAGGAGATGAGTGGTTGTTGTGGTGTCAGGCAGCTTTACATGGATGAGGTGGATGGTTGTGTGTCGTCAGGATCATCAAGGACAGCAAGGGGTGAAGGAAGACTCACAGAACTCTCAAAACTGCCGGCAGCAGGAGATGACACCAGTTTGAAGAAAGTGGTGAGGGTTGTTTGCTTGGCAGCATTTTGTTTTTCAGCATAAATTTGCTTGTAGGGAAGAAGGCTTGACTGCAGGGAATGACTGAAATGCTGACTCTGTTCTAAACTTGGGTCCATGTCCATCACCATTTCTGCCAAGTGTTCTGCATCCTTAAAAAACTCTGCTAGTTGCTTCACCGTAAAATCCTTCACCTGCAACTTGACACTTTTTCTTCATTGTTATCACCTTCAGTCTGAGTTAAACGCAGAGCGTCATAGAAACATAGAAAATAGGTGCAGGAGTAGGCCATTCAGCCCTTCAAGCCTGCACCGCCATTCAGTATGATCATGGCTGATCATGCAACTCAGAACCCTGTACCTGCCTTCTCTCCATACCCCCTGATCCCTTTAGCCACAAGGGCCATATCTAACTCCCTCTTAAATATAGCCAATGAACTGGCCTCAGCTGTTTCCTGTGGCAGTGAATTCCACAGATTCACCATTCTCTGTATGAAGAAGTTTTTCCTCATCTCAGTCCTAAAAGGCTTCCCCTTTATCCTTAAACTATGACCCCTTGTTCTGGACTTCCCCAACATCGGGAATAATCCCTTTAGAATTTTATACGTTTCAATAAGATCCCCCCCTCAATCTTCTAAATTCCAGCAAGTATAAGCCTAGTTGATCCAGCCTTTCATCATATGAAAGTCCTGCCATCCCAGGAATCAATCTGGTGAACCTTTTTTGTACTCCCTCTATGGCAAGAATGTCTTTCCTCAGATTAGGGGAACAAAACTGCACACAATACTCCAGTTTTGGTCCTCCACACTTATTTTAAGTCATCCACACTTAATTCTTCATCATAAGAATCCAGGAGTTCTACCACGTCAGCAGTCTCGAGGTCTGAGAATCCTTCCCCACCAATTTTACGGCCCAGGGCCACACAATCCTGTACAGCTGCAGTGAAGGCAGGAAACTCCTTCGAGGGTGTGCACACACTCCACCCAATTGATTTCCACGCTTCATTGAGAGCTTCTTTCCCAAACCCTTAACAGCACGGGGGTTTAGTGAATGGTAAACTCCTTCAGCATTGGAACACAAGCAAAGTCAATCTATCCTTTGCTGCCTTGAAACCTGACGCAGTTTTTTCATCCATACTTAAGTAAATGTGTTTCAGCACACGCTTCCAAAAAAGCCAGGTCTCTTCTGCATTAAACACTTGCTTTGGTGTGATGCCTAACTCAGCTATCATAGCCCGCAACTGCACAGGGTAGCATCCCAGAGTTGTGTTACCTTCACTTGACGCCGCCCTGTTTATAATTTCCAACTTTTTTTTTTCCAAGTGTTAAAGGGGTTCTCTGCCGCTTGGCTAATGGCCCAGGACTTGACATCGGACACTTAGGAGGCATAGTTAAATATTTCAAGCACAAAATCACTGCACCATAGGTAAAAACAACAAAAGTTTAAGAGCGCAAGATCGCACATCCATACATTGCCAAAACCAATGCGAGACTGGAGTGAGACGTGCGCACGACTTGTATTGGCGGGAAAGCAGTGCTCCTCGCATAACTGAGTTTTGGACGCATAATATGGAGAAGTTGGTAGAAATAGATTCCTCGCATAACCGTTAATCCACATTGTCTGAAGACGCATATAATGAGGATAGGGTGCACTTTGATTTTAAAAAATCCTTTGAACTTTTCTTTGCACCAATTTGGAATGCCTCTCTATAATGGACAATTAAACACAAAATACAAGCTTTCAACACCAAATATCAACAATTCCTTTTCCCTCAGGGATGCTGCTTGATCTACTGATTTCTTCCAGCTGATCGTTTGTTGAAAAAAGTTTTTTTGTTGTCTTGCTGGGATTCATTAGTTTTCCATTTGTAGACTAGCACTCCCTCTAGTGACAAAATGAGCAATGTAACACATTGGAAATTCTGGTTTTCAATAGATCAGGGATTGGCAAACATTTTTGAGAGTCTGCGTCCAAATTGGTGATAATCTTCTAAAAAACCTCTCAGATACCAGAGTAATTTTAAGCAGAGATTATCACTGATTAATAAATCAGTAACAATAATAATCGGCTTTAAGAAAAAAAAAGTCCTGGGTATTTGTGTATATTCATTGTTTTACTATTGTTAAAACTATTACTGAAATAAATGAAATATTTTAGAAAAGTTGTTCAAAATTATTTATATAATTTTTTTAATTACAATTTTTAAAAACACTATAAATAGCATTGTTGTACTTCATAAATAAGAAACATGAATGTAAAATTATAAGCTTTGGTGTATATTCATAAAAGATCAAGGAAGAGAAAATAAAGATTTTATTCTCAAACTTCTGCTGCTGTACTAGCGACTGCAAGTATTTTATATCCAGCTTGTACTTGATTGTTTTGAGAGCAATGCACATAGCACTAGTTTCATCAGTAGGTCTACTCCTACAATTTGGACTTAGTCATGGGACACTAAACTACATACAGTATTTACCATTATGATCACTGGATATCCAGAGTTCACTCAAAAACTAAAGAAAAAATATAAGCAGAGCAAAGCTAATGCCAACTGGCACAACCATACACTATCATGATACTGATGTGTACACCAGTTCTGCGAGGATTTCAAAATATTGTATATCAACCAACATCATGTTTTTTCACAATGGTGTCATTGACACCAAGCCAACGTGAGACATTCCCTGTGAAAGCATCTCACTGCTCTCAGGTTGTAAAATGTCATTCTGTTTCATTTGGCAGTAAAGATAATTATTGTGTCTTTTCATTATGGGTGGAGTTTAAAGAATTGAGGGCAGCGCCAAATGCGACATGCCAACAAAATTCTTATGTGTGCATTGGCTCACCACCTCTTATCACCTGCTCGTCTCCTTCCAGAGAGAAGCACAACTCTTTCACTAGTGAAAGCACAATGGAAAAAAGGACGGATTGCAATACCACCAGACAGAAGTCAATATTTTTGCCTTCCATTTTCTTTAGGCATATCATTTTTGATCAATCAAAATCTAAGCTACAGAGATACAATGTGGAATAGGCCCTTCTGGCCCAGCAGCCTACAAATTTAACTCTAGCCTAATCACAGGACAATTTACAGTGACCAACTAAGCCACTAACCAGTAGGTCTTTGGAATGCAGGAGAAAACCAGAGCATCCAGAGGAAACGCATGTGCTTATGGAAAAAATGTACAAACTTTCTTCAAGGCGCCGCAAATGGACTCCGAACTGACTGTAATAGCGCAGAGCTACCTGCTATGCCACTGTGGCTCCCCACGCCGGGACTAAGCCAACAACGTAAAAAAAAATTTCTTCTTCTCCATGCCCTTCTCATACACTACCTTGAAAATGCTTCAAAAAATTCCACTCCAATTTGCAATAAGGTAAATAATTCCTGTGCATCACATATTGCATGACTGCATTCTAATTGTATTGGTATTCTTTGTATAGGTACATAAGTAACAACTGACAATTCTAAAAATAGACCACAATGCAGTACACTTTGAACCAAAATTCACAAGCCCCACAATCTCATCTATTCAAAATGTCAGTGAATTAACCAGGTACAAATGTGTTTTAGCTAAAGATCACAGCAGCAGCTGCCATACCAAAATATCAAATATTATGCCTTACAGGGGCTTTTTACATTTTAGGTGTACAACTATCAGTAGATGTATTCCCTCTTGGGGTTGGCTGCATTTAATAAAATACAACACCTTTAGACTATAAGAAATAGGAGCAGAATTAGGGCATTTGGCAAATCCAGTCTGCCCTGCCATTTTATCATGGCTGATCTATTTCCCTTTCAGTCTCAATTTCCTACCGTCTTGCCATAAGCCTTCATGCCCTGACTAATCAAGAATATATCAACTTTGGCCTTAAATAGACCCAATGACTTGGCCTCCACTGCCACTTGTGGCAATGAAACCCATGGATTCAGCACTCTTTGGCTAAAGAAATTCCTTCTCATCTTCATTCTAAAGGGTCATATCTCTATTCTGAGGCTGTGCCCTCCCCCACCATAGGAAACATCCGTTCCATACCCACTCTAGAGGCCTTTCAATATTTGATAGGTTCAATGAGATATCCTCTGAATTCCAGTGAATATAGGCCCAGAGCCATCAATCAGTCCTCATATGGTAGCCCTTTCTTTCCCAGAGTCATTCTCGTGAACCTCTTCTGAACCTTCTCCAATGTCAGAACATCCTTTCTCAGATAAGGGGCTCAAAACTGCTCACAATACTCTAAGTGAGGCCTCAGCAAAGTATCAACATTACATCCTTGTTTTTACATTCTAGCCCTCTTGCAGTGAATGCTAACACTGCCTTCCTCACCACTAACTCAACCTGCAAATTAACCTTTAAGGAATTCTACACAAGGACTTGCATGTCCCTTTGCATTTCAGATTTTTGAATTTTCTTCCCATTTAGAAAATAGTATACACTTTTATTCCTTCTACCAAGGTGCATGATCCTTATTGTACTCCATTTGCAACTTCTTTGCCCATTCTTCCAATCTGTCTAACTCCTACCATAGACTCCCTGCTTCCTCAACACTACATGCCCCTTCACCTATCTTCATATTATTTGCAAACTTGGCCACCAAGCTATCAATCTGTCATTCAAATCATTGACCTGCAACGTAAAAAGAACCAGCTGCAACACAGATCACTGTGGAACATCACTAGTCAACAGCAGCTAATCCGAAAAGGATCCCTTTATCCCAATCTCTACCTCCTACCAATCAGTCAAAGCCCTAACCATGACAGTATCTTTCCAGTAATACCCTGGGCTCTTATCTTGTTTATCTTGTATAGCACCTTGACAAAGGCCTTCTGAAAATCCAAGTACACAACACCCACCAATTCTCCTTTGTCTATTCTGCTTGTTATTTCTTCAAAGAATTCCAACAGATTTGTCAGGCAAGATTTTCCCTTGAGGAAACCATGCTGACGAGAGCCTATTTTATCATGTGCCTCCAAGTACCCCAAAACCATAGCCTTAGCAATCAACTCCAACATCTTCCCAACCATTGAGGTCAGACTAACTGGCCCTGTTTCCTTTCTTCTGTCTGTCTCTCCCTTCTTAAAGTGTGACATTTGAAATTTCCAGTCCTCTGGAACTATGCCAGAATCTATTGATTTTTGAAAGATCATTAGCAATGCCTCCACAATCTCTTCAGCTACCTTTTTCAGAACCTGGGGTGTACACCATTTGGTCCAGGTGATTTATCTGCCTTCATTCCTTTCAGTTTCCTAATCACCTTCTCCCTAGTAATGGCAACTTCACTCACTTCTGCCCTCTGACACCCTCAAACACCTGACATACTGCTACTGCCTTCCACAGTGAAAACTGATGCAAAATATTTATTCAGTTCATCCGCCATTTCCTTGCCCCTACACTACCTCTCCAGCATTATTTTTAAGTCTAATATCTACTCTCACCTTTCTTTTGTAGAATGTCTGCGAGATGGCTTTTTAGAACAGCTTGTTGTTCAGCCCACTAGGGGATCGGCTGTACTGGATTGGGTATTGTGTAATGAACCGGAGGTGATTGGAGAGATTGAGGTGAAGGAACCCTTAGGAGGCTGTGATCATAACATGATTGAGTTCACTGTGAAATTAGAAAAAGAGAAGCCGAAATCTGATGTGCCGGTGTTTCAGTGGAGTAAAGGAAACTACAGTGGCATGAGAGAGGAACTGGCCAAAGTTGACTGGAAAGAGACACTGGCAGGAAAGACGGCAGAGCAGCAGTGGCTGGAGTTTATGCGAGAAATGTGCAAGACAGGTATATTCCAAAAAAGAAGAAATTTTCGAGTGGAAAAAGGATGCAACCGTGGTTGACAAGAGAAGTCAAAGCCAAAGTTAAAGCTAAGGAGAGAGCATACAAGGAAGCAAAAATTAGTGGGAAGACAGAGGATTGGGAAGTCTTTAAAACCTTACAAAAGGAAACCAAGGTGGTCATTAAGAGAGAAAAGATTAACTATGAAAGGAAACCAGCAAATAATATTGAAGAAGATACTAAAAGCTTTTTCCAAGTATATAAAGAGTAAAAGACAGGTGAGAGTAGATATAGGACCGATAGAAAATGATACTGGAGAAATTGTAATGGGAGATGAGGAGATGGCAGAGGAACTGAACAAGTATTTTGCATCAGTCTTCACTGAGGAAGACAGCAGGATACCGGACACTCAAGGGTGGCAGGGAAGAGAAGCGTGCGCAGTCACAATTACGACAGAGAAAGTACTCAGGAAGCTGAATAGGCTAAAGGTCGATAAATCTCCCGGACCAGATGGAATGCACCCTCGTGTTCTGAAGGAAGTAGCTGTGGAGATTGCTGAGGCATTAGCGATGATCTTTCAAAAGTCGATAGATTCTGGCATGGTTCCGGAGGACTGAAAGATTGCAAGTGTCACTCCGCTATTTAAGAAGGGGGCAAGGAAGCAAAAAGGAAATTATAGACCTGTTAGCTTGATGTCGGTGGTTGGGAAGTTGTTGGAGTCGATTGTCAAGGATGAGGTTACAGAGTACCTGGAGGCATATGACAAGATAGGCAGAACTCAGCATGGATTCCTTAAAGGAAAATCCTGCCTGACAAACCTATTACAATTTTTTGAGGAAATTACCAGTAGGCTAGACAAGGGAGATGCAGTGGATGTTGTATATTTGGATTTTCAGAAGGCCTTTAACAAGGTGCCACACATGAGGCTGCTTAACAAGATAACAGCCCATGGAATTACAGGAAAGTTACATACGTGGATAGAGCGTTGGCTGATTGGCAGGGAACAGAGAGTGGGACTAAAGGGATCCTATTCTGGTCGGCTGCCGGTTACCAGTGGTGTTCCACAGGGATCAGTGTTGGGGCCGCTTCTTTTTACATTGTACATCAACGATTTGGATTATGGAATAGAGGGCTTTGTGGCTAAGTTTGCTGACGATACGAAGATAGGTGGAGGGGCCAGTAGTGCTGAGGAAACGGAGAGTCTGCAGACAGACTTGGATAGATTGGAAGAATGGGCAGAGAAGTGGCAAATGAAGTACAATGTTGGAAAGTGTATGGTTATGCACTTTGGCAGAAAAAAAATAAACGGGCAGACTATTATTTAAATGGGGAAAGAATTCAAAGTTCTGAGATGCAACGGGACTTGGGAGTCCTCGTACAGGATTCCCTTAAAGTTAACCTCCAGGTTGAGTCGGTAGTGAAGGTGGCGAATGCAATGTTGGCATTCATTTCTAGAGGAATAGAGTATAGGAGCAGGGATGTGATGTTGAGGCTCTATAAGGCGCTGGTGAGACCTCACTTGGAGTACTGTGGGCAGTTTTGGTCTCCTTATTTAAGAAAGGATGTGCTGATGTTGGAGAGGGTACAGAGAAGATTCAATAGAATGATTCCGGGAATGAGAGGGTTAACATATGAGGAACGTTTGTCTGCTCTTGGACTGTATTCCTTGGAGTTTAGAAGAATGAGGGGAGACCTCATAGAAACATTTCGAATGTTAAAAGGCATGGGCAGAGTAGATGTGGCAAAGTTGTTTCCCATGATGGGGGAATCTAGTACGAGAGGGCATGACTTCAGGATTGAAGGGCGCCCTTTCAGAACAGAAATGCGAAAAAATTTTTTTAGTCAGAGGGTGGTGAATCTATGGAATTTGTTGCCATGGGCAGCAGTGGAGGCCAAGTCATTGGGTGTCTTTAAGGCAGAGATTGATAGGTATCTGAGTAGCCAGGGCATCAAAGGTTATGGTGAGAAGGCGGGGCAGTGGGACTAAATAGGATAAAATGGATCAGCTCATGATAAAATGGCGGAGCAGACTCAATGGGCCGAATGGCCTACTTCTGCTCCTTTGTCTTATGGTCAAACACATAAGAAATCAGTAAAAAGCAGTCACACAGGAAAAAAAAAAGTCCAAGACCGAATCCATGAATGTTGCAGCCACCTGCAGTCGAACACAATGCAGTTTGTCTTCTGCCAAACAAACACTAGGCAGGCAGCACTGATTTTCACCATCTCACCTCCAGGAGTGCGTACCTGACTCTGATTCCTCTCTCCTGGACAGCCTTCAACAGGTGACACTGCAGCTTGACGCCTTGTCCTCACTACAACCCCAAGGTCATGCAACTCCCCCATCATCTGCCAATAAATCAGTGAATCAGACTTGCAGCACAATGTTCAACAGGGTGCTGTGACCACAAGAAAAATAACTGATATGATCACTCGTTGTTTGACTGCACACCGCCTTCACGCACTGACTCTAATGACTCTCTGACACAGGCAGCAGCACAATCCGCACCAAGTGCAACTCCTTCAGCTTCTCCACCGATGAGCAACTCACTGATAAAGTACTAAAGGTCTACTCTAACTACTTAATGTACAGCAGGGTCTTGCGATTGTAAAAAATACATTTAGAAAAAGCAATAAAACCAACCATTGGTTGACCACATAGAAGCCACTGCGATCAAATGTACTGTCGTCTTACTGGTCATTAGCCCATAACATCATCCAGTATGAGACTATCATCTTCATCATTGTCTGTAAAACAGTTTCAACTTTCCACATAGTATGGAGAAGTAAAACATTTGCATTTACATTATAAACACAAGAAATTCTGCAGATGCTAGAAATCCAAACCACCGTAAAGCTGGAGGAACTCAACAAGTCAGGCAGCATTTGTCGAAATGAATAAACAGTCGACGTTTCGGGCAGAGTCCCTTTTTCAGGACGGAAAGGAAGGGAGAAGATGCCAGAATAAAAAAGGTGGGGAGAGATGAAGGAGGATTAGTTAGAAGGTGATAGATGAAGCCAGGTGGGTTGAAAGGTGAAGTGCTGGACAGGAAGGAATCTGACAGGAGGGGAGAATGGACCATAGGATAAAGGGAAGGAGGTGGGGACCCAGGGGAGGTGATCAGCAGGTGAGAAGAGGTAAGGGCAAGAATGGGGAACAGAAGAAGGGGAGAGGAGGGAAAAAGTATCTTTTTTAAACCGGAAGGAGAAATTGGTAACCTCCAAGCTGATGGCATGAACATCGACTTCTCCTTCCAGTAACAATTTTATCAAGCATCGGCTGCCTCTGATGTGAAGGTAAGGAATTTCAGGATATTAACCAAATAGGGAAGGAACAATGAAACCCATTCAAGAAAGACACATGATTATAAGCATGCTGGCAGCTATGTTACTGGTTGTCATGGGGTTGTGTTCAAAAGATACCTCCAAAATAATTCCATTTGAAAAACTGAGTAAATTTTATCAATGATGGAAGGAATAGTTGTTAACCTTGGCAGATGGGTAACAATCAACCATTAAGCTATTTCATAATGCTGTTGGAGTTGTAAACATCAAATAAGTGGAGAGTTTCTTTAAGTCATCTGCAATATCCAAATTGCTTTATTGAAGCCTTTGCTCTGGTCCTGACTACATCTTTTCTCTAAATCCTGTACCGCATAAAAGTCTTTGGCAGCCTAGTTACATATGTGTGCCTAAGACTTTTGCACAGTACTGTATATTATATTTTTCCAGTTACCAAATAACACTTAATACAACTGAGCTAATACAAAGCTAAATACTCTCATTTTTGTTTCCTAACCACCTTCCAAATCCAACCAATATAGAGAGACAGAGACAGAGAGTGAGTGTGAGTGTCCAAGAATTTCACACAGTACTGCATTTGAGACAAGCTTAACAATATCTTATTGGATCAATGAGCGCCACAACACAGAAACAGGTCCTTTGACCCATTTGTGCCAAACTGTTATGCTGCCTAGTCCCACTGAGACACATCTGGACCATTATTCTCCATAACCTTCCCATCTATGTACTTACCCAAACTTCTCTTATATATTGAAATCAAACACTTGCACCATCCTCTGAATGAAGTTCCCCCTCACATTTCACCTTTCATTCTTAACCTATGACCTTTAGCTACAGTTTCACCCAACCTCAGTGGGAAAAACCTGCTTGCATTAACCTTATCTATACCCTTCATAATTCATCAGATCCTGATGAAAGGTCTCCCCCCAAAACATCAACCGTACTCTTTTAATGAAGGGTCTTGGCCCGAAACGTCATCTGTACTCTTTCCCACAAATGCTGCCTGGCCTGCTGCATTTCTCCAGCATTGTGTCTTGCCCCCTTCTCCAGCCCTTTATCTCTTTCACCAATCAACCTCCCAGCTCTTTATTTCACCCCTCTCCCTCTCTTGGTTTCACCCATCACCTACCACCTTGTACTTCTTCCTCCCCTCTCACCCTCCTGGTTTCACCCATCACCTACCACCTTGTACTTCTTTCTCCCCCTCCCTACTTTCCTAGACTGACTTTTCCTTTTACCAGTCCTGATGAGGAGTCTCAGCTTGAAACATCGACTGTGCTCTTTTCCATAGTACTGAGTTGGCCCTGGAGTGTC
Organism: Mobula birostris; assembly: GCF_030028105.1. Taxonomy (NCBI): domain Eukaryota; kingdom Metazoa; phylum Chordata; class Chondrichthyes; order Myliobatiformes; family Myliobatidae; genus Mobula; species Mobula birostris. Next base: position 88,609,156 of record NC_092380.1, on the reverse strand, counting down.
ATACTCACAGACTTGTAGACATAGGGCCTCCATCCTCCGTACTGGCCTACTGAGTTCCTCCATCATGTTGCGTTTGTTGCCCTAGAAACAAGATTACTTCCTACTGTAGAAAACGTAAATTCACCTGAACCCAAAAGGAATTAGGGTCACTGTCGCAGAATCCATACAGTTCATCCACATGTTTTTGCAAATGTCTAGTCTAAATGCCACACTTAACTGCCATATATATTTTAATTTAGCACAAAATGAAAGCAGACAGCCCAAATATGACTTAAACAAACCAGAAGAGAATGGATCCTGCAAAACTATCTTAAGCATTTGGGGCCAAAAGTGGGAACACCTTCTGATGAAATGTACAGTCTCGCACTGAATGTACCTTTCTCCATCTCAAGTTGTGCGGTACTGAACCAAATAAGATAGAATCAGAACAAATCAAAAGGCAATTTTGAGCAAACGCTTAAGGTAACAGCACTGTACTCAATCCAGAATAGCATGATGCAAAGCATTACCATTAAGACAAAGGACCAACTCTGGGTTCAGGAGAGTTACCAAGAACATCAGTAAACATGCAAAAATAAGATTCTGAACTGGTGGAAATACAATTCAGGCCCACATGGATAATAATAGCAGGATTTTGATTGTAGACAAAGCTAGTTTATATAGAATAATCAGGTCAATATTATGTAGTGTTGCCAATTAAAAAGTTAACCACAGGAAGCTCCACGACCATTTTCATATTCAGTCCCTTACGGTCAAGATGGTGCTGAGCTACAAGGTCCGTTGAGATTAATAGGGATGGTTTTGGGGACAGAGCTAGAACTTAGGGGTCTGGTTAGGGCATAGATACTGGGACGAGGGGGAATTCGAGATCAGAGGCAGGAATTGGTGGTCACAGTCCAGATTGAAGCACTCCACAGTGAAAGACCAATGATGCCTGGGGGAGGGTCAGGATGGCAGCCGCTGAGGATGAAGACTAATTACTTCTATGGTCAAGACTATTGTCAACAAGCCACTGTGACCAGAGTTGGTGACTCCTCCAGGTTTGCAAGTCTCAGGGTTGGAGATCCATGTAGGCAGGAAGCACAAGGGTTAGTGAAATGCCAAGTTGATGAGACTGAGGGTCACAGGTCTGTGCAAATCTGAAGGTCAAGGCCCAAGGATATAAGCCTTGAGACAGCGATTCCAGAGGATGGAGGTCCTATGGCTGCAAGTCTGGGCTGAGGACTGATCTTGGAGGCCCAACATCTGTGAGCACGACACTCCAGGGCCAAGAACTGGAGGTCAGAGCCCGGAGGCAGAGTGTCCTGGGTTTGGAGGCCTGTCCGCTTGTGCAAGTGGGTGGGTGGGTGGGTGGGTGAGTGAAAGGTTGGGAAAGGAGCTTTTCTCTGTTGCTGCTTGTGTTGCTCTGCTGAATGTTGTGGGAATGCTATGTTTGCGCCAGAAACTTACTTGGGCATATCAGAATTGTTATCACAACAAGGAAGATAGTCATGACAGGAACAAAGAAAACATCTAAAGATATTGACTTACCTATTTCCTTTGCCACTTCATCCAGTTTTTCTTCATTTCTGCTGATCAGGACAATACTCATGCCACGCTTGGCAAGCTGGGTTATAGAGATCAAAATTTAAAGAATAGTATATTAGAACTACTTTAATTAAAAATCATTTTTTTTCATTTTGCACTGTTCATTTTTCAAAATATTTTTGAACACTAAATGCTATAAAAGGCATTCGGTGCAAGGAAATGCCTTAGACAAAGACAAAACTTAACTGATTAAAGAGAAGATGTTGACCACAACTGTGCAAAAATGACAAATGAAAATGAGCTAAGAAGCAACTTATTTTCTAACATACCTCCCTTGCGTAAGCCTTTCCAATTCCATCAGTTGCTCCTGTAACAACTTAAAAAGAAAAAAGTCAAGTTAATGTTTTGCCACATTTAATTGGTTTTAGGTGCTCATACAAAATCAACGATAGTGACTTTAACTATTGATAAAATAGCTTTCCTCTTTTTTTTGCAAACTGAAAATGATGTGTGCTTTTTAAACCTTGCAATCAATTCTAGAAAGTGTTCCTGGATGAAGTCAAATAAATCACAGTGGCTTCAGTAAATGCCTGCATGTATACCATGTGAAGTAACAAAACTATTTTTGAAAGCAACTTCTTGTAGATGTTGGGTGAAGTTTAGGGGAGGACTTATCGCAGTCTTTTTAAAAGAGTCACCATGGATATGATCAGATGAATTGTCTCCTGTTCTAACAAATCCTGTTCTATAATAAGATTTCAATCCAGATATTGCATGTATAACTTAATATTAAACTTTACACATTAACCAACTGGTTAAATAATTCAAATGCAGAAGGCCCTAATTCAATACTTTCTAATCTGCACAGATTTAAATACCAAGAACATATGCATATACATGTGACACTCAAGCATCATCCAAGTCTGTCAAACGGAGTATTTTCTAACACTGTGATCATCAAGGAGTGGCTAAGTAAAACAACAGATGTATGAGTTAGGGTAAGTCATCTAAAGAGGAATCATACGGTGCATCAACAACCTCCACAGGCCGATTGTGGCTGCCAGTACAAACAATATCAAGCTGTGAAAATAATCTCAGTAGATCTGTTAATTTATTAATTCCAAAGAAGCAGAAATGAGAAAGAAAAATTGGTTGTATTTGAACAAAAAGATGAAGTAGCCAAATTTTGGCAAAAAGTAAATTGGCCAACTTTATCTAGTCTTGCCTAACCACTATAAGCACCCCTACAGCTAAACCATATTGAAACTAACTTCTTTCTAAGCAGTCCAATGATTTGTAGTCAAGGGCTGCTGGACACTGGCTTGATAATCTTGCAGAAAATGTGGAAAAGTGAGTAAATGTAGCTTTAGTTAGTGTCAGCCACATGCATAACACAAAATGAGCATAAGTTAATCATTGCCTGAACTGAACAGGTCTCTACTGCAAAGGCAACTCTGAACATGACGTAGTGCTTGCCTTTTAAAAATACAACTTGAAATTAGCATAATTCTCCATATTAAAAATAAAATGCCCTCTCCAATTCAGGATAAACTGAAGACTGGCATATCACCAACTTAATCTATTTTAAACTTCCAGGATTAGCCATAAATTCAAAGACGCTATCAAAAATATTATGTATGAATAGAATATTCGTCTCTATAATCACCTAGACAAACATATTCTTAGGTCTGAAACAAAACATTTTCATATAAATACACAACCTAAAAGCTTTGTGTACCAAAGGGATATTTTTAGTTAATAAATTATTTTTGACATCACCCAAATTGTGACCTTTATCTGAAAGGCTGTGTGCAAGATCATTTTCATTAATGGCCAATATCACTGCAATCGTGACAGCTGCACCTCACACAAATGCAATGGACTGAGTAGTGAGGACCGCAGGAGCATCTCTCCTGGGGATCTATTGCATCGGAAGAGAAAATGCTATTTCAATCCCCTCCTTTCTATAAATAGAGGACTGTGATTAATCCCTTTGAACAAGGCACAAGGCTTTTTGTGCTGCATTTAGAAACCACTGAAGACCTTGGCATATATAACGCAACCAAGGCACGAGTGGATACATAATGAAGTGACAACATCACTCTAGATACACGAGAGGCAAGTTAAAATTATAGATCCAAGAATCTCAAAAATTAATTATTTACACTTATGTTTTGGAAAATTAAGAATGCCTCATTGCTTGCTTTCTCGCCAACCTCAGAATAATCACAAAGGCAAGTCACCGACAATAAAACAGCCACAGTAAGCAGTTGCGCCGAATTGAAACAGTGCATTAATGCTCAAGATCTGCAAGGCTCTTGTTTCATTCACCAAGTTAAACTGGCATCTCATCAAAATGCTGTACTTCACCAAGGTAAAAAAAAAACACTGCTTCCGTCACATTCATAGGAATTGATGTCTTGCCATCTTGACGGAGATGAATATTTTACAAGCTAAAAATGGCACACAAGCATCTAAAAATAGCTTTCACTGCAGACCTGTCAGATAGGAATGCAAGCTACACCAGATTTTCCTCCACTGAAAATAGTTTTTTTTTAAGCCACCCTATGTATAAAAAAATGAAAACTTAGCAAATACTTTCCCATATTTTCAATGCTCAAATGAATGATAAACTATAGTATTTTATTGTCAAGTTCAAAAATTCCTAGTACTGCTCGGATCCAAAATAAGGGTATACAATTTTCTGAATAATTAAAGGTCACACTTATTTTAAGTTCAACAATGTGTTTTTAAGTAATCGTCATTTTTCTCTGTGCACTTGAACTAGTTGCTTTTGTAACCTATGCTGTGGCTGGGTACCTCAGGGAACTACAGTGACTTCTGTTTTCTCAGCAAGTCTTCTCAAATTATAACACTGGCAATATAAATTGCTGAAAAAGCCCAAAATCAGAATTATTATCACCGGCATGAGTTGTAAAATTTGTTGTTTTGCAGCAAAAGTACAATGGAAGTTACAAATATAGTGCAGAAGAGGAATGAGAAAGTAGTATTCATGGACCATTCGGAAATATGATGGTCGTGAGGAAGAAGCTGTTCATACAACACTGCATGTGGGTCTGCAGGCTTCTCCGTCTCCTCCCTGATGGCAATAATAAGAGGACATGTCCTGGATGCCGAGGGTCCTTAATGATGGATGCCATATTCTTCAGGTACTGCCTCTTGAAGATGTCATCTGATGGGAAAGGTGTGTTCATGATGGAACTGGCCAAGTCTCCAACTTTCTGCAGCCTCTTGTGATCCTGCACATTGAAACCTCCATGCCAGGCAGTGATGCAACCAATCAGAATGCTCTCCAGCATAGATCTGTAAAAACTTGGTTTCCTCAAACTCCTAGTGTAGTAGAGTTGCTAGGATGCCTTCTTTGTGATTGCATTGGTTGAGCCCAAGATAGATCCTCCAAGATGTTGACTCCCACAAACTTGAAGCTGCTCAGCCTTTCCACCAACGACCCCTCAAAGATGTGTCTTCTCCTGACTTCTCATTCCTGAAGTCCATATTCAATTCCTTGTCCTTGCTGATGTTGAGTGCAAGGTTGTTCTTATGACACAGTATCCCACTCCTGTACACCATCTTATCATTAACTGATACACTTCCAACAAGTGATGTCATTGGCAAATGTATACAGCAGATGGTATTCGGACTGTGCCTAGCCATACATTGATGAGAGTACAGAGAAAGTAGTTTTTCAGACAATTGTGAATTAAAACAATAGTATTTGAAACTTATCACCAGGTTAAGTAATATGCGATAAACGTCTAGCTTTTTTTGAACATATCTACACGTCTACTTGCAGATATTTTCACATAGGTTGTATACATTTTCCAACTTCAAAAAAATAATAAGTGCATAAAATATCTCCAATATCAACTCTGCTCTTAAACGCATCTCCCCCATTTCACGTACATCTGCTCTCACTCCATCCTCCCACCATCCCACTAGGAATAGGGTTCCCCTGGTCCTCACCTACCACCCCACCAGCCTCCAGGTCCAACATATTATTCTCCATAACTTCTGCCACCTCCAACGGGATCCCACCACTAAGCACATCTTTCCCTCTTCCCCCCCCCTGCATTCAGCAGGGATCGCTCCCTACACAACTCCCTTGTCCATTCGTCCCCCCCATCCCTCCCCACTGATCTCCCTCCTGGCACTTATCCGTGTAAGCAGAACAAGTGCTACACATGCCCTTACACTTCCTCCCTTACCACCATTCAGGGCCCCAAACAGTCCTTCCAGGTGAGGCAACACTTCACCTGTGAGTCGACTGGGGTGATATACTGCGTCCGGTGCTCCCGATGTGGCCTTTTATATATTGGCGAGACCCGACGCAGACTGGGAGACCGCTTTGCTGAACATCTACGCTCTGTCCGCCAGAGAAAGCAGGATCTCCCAGTGGCCACACATTTTAATTCCACATCCCATTCCCATTCGGACATGTCTATCCACGGCCTCCTCTACTGTAAAGATGAAGCCACACTCAGGTTGGAGGAACAACACCTTATATTCCGTCTGAGTAGCCTCCAACCTGATGGCATGAACATCGACTTCTCTAACTTCCGCTAGGCCCCACCTCCCCCTCGTACCCCATCCGTTACTTATTTTTATGCACACATTCTTTCTCTCACTCTCCTTTTTCTCCCTCTGAATATCTCTTGCCCATCCTCTGGGTCCTCCCTCCTTGCCTTTCTTCCCGGACCTCCTGTCCCATGATCCTCTTGTATCCCCTTTTGCCTATCACCTGTCCAGCTCTTGGCTCTATCCCTCTCCCTCCTGTCTTCTCCTATCATTTTGGATCTCCCCCTCCCCCTCTCAAATCCCTTACTCACTCTTCCTTCAGTTAGTCCTGACGAAGGGTCTCGGCCTGAAATGTCGACTGCACCTCTTCCTACAGATGCTGCTTGGCCTGCTGCGTTCACCAGTAACTTTGATGTGTGTTGCTTGAATTTCCAGCATCTGCAGAATTCCTGTTGTTTATGGACAAGTTGGGCTGTTTTTCATACTGTATAGTTCTAACTCTAATTTAGACTGATTGTTAAAAATGGGATCACCAACCTAAACTGAGGTCTAAATACTTCAGCTTTCAAAACAAAGTTAAAACTCATAATTATTGAAGTTATACTGCTAATTACATCTAACTGGTAAGAGGATAGACTAGATGCCCTCTAACAGATATACTGTATTGTTAGACCCTGAAAATCTTAATTTAGGAGGTAGTGGCAAAATGATTAGAAAAATAGTTATGCACTAAAGAATCAAAGGATCACCACAGGATGGATCAAAAGAAAAACAAATGGAGAAGAATTTTCTGGCCATGAATTTTCATTCCTGCTTGGATATAACGGAGTGAAAGGAAATACGAGGAAATTCATAAAAGAGAAACAGAGCTGGATGTAGAAGTTAATTAAATAAGCAATAAGCAGAAACAAGGTCAAGGAAAAAATGGGTGAAAACAAGGAAAAATGTTACATTGGCAAAATAAGGAGCTCTATCTGAATGCTTACAGCTTTCACAATTTGTACAAATTAGTGCAGTAGTACATTGAAATTAATAACATGATTCAGAAAGCTCAGCATGGAGTCATGAAGGGAAAATTGAGTTAAATTAACTTTGAGTGCTGAGGGTATGACTAGTTAAGTAAAAAAGGAGGAACCAGACGGTTGTATTTACTTGCATTTTAGAAAGCTTTCAAGGTCTCACAAAGGGCATTGTTCAGCACAGAGCATGCAGAATTAGGGGTGACAAATTGACATGGTCATCAGAATAGAAAGCAGTTAGTGAGTATGAACTGATATTTCTCAGGTTGACAAGAGGGTACCACAGGGATCAATGCTTGTGCCCCAGCTATTCATCTGCATCAATAATTCAACCAAAGGGACTAAATGTCATATTTCCAAGTTGTTGATAATACTAAATCAGCTGAGAAGAGTATGGGTGATATAAAAAAATTTACAGTAGATACAGTTAAATTGAATGAGGAGATAGAACAAAAAAAAACACTATTTTGTCTTAAAAAAAGAAATAGGTTCAGGTTGATATTTAAAGGGATTAGAAGAATAAAAGGCAATATGATTGAAACTTACTAAGTTTTTACTGGACTTGGATGTTTTGTCTAATTTAGATTAAAATTAGGAATAAGAGTCAGGTTTATTATCACTAATTGCATTATACACACACAAATAAAACTGGAACACCCAAGGAAAACCACACAGTCGACAGGGAGAACATACAGAGACTCCTTACAAACTGTGCTAGAATTGAACTCTGGAATGTCCCAAGTTGTATTAGCATCACTCTAACCACTACTCCACTGTGGATGGATCTTGCATACAAAGGAAATTAAGGAAATTGGGGATAACACAGGAAGGGAGCCCCTAAAGTGTAAAAGATCTATAGTGAACACAATCTGACTAGTTCTCAACTCTCCATTGGAAAGCCGGCACAACAAAATATTTGTCAGACTGTTTATTGATTACAGAATCAGGTTTAGTACCACCAGCACATGGCGTGAAATTTGTTAACTTTACCATAGCAGTGCAATGAAATACTTGATAAATAAACAGAGAAAAAAAACTGTATATAGACATATACATATATACCCGCACTAAATAGTTAAATTAAGTAGTATAAAAAAAACAGAAATAATAAAGCAGTGAGTTCGTTTTTTGGGGGGTTTAATATCCATTTAGAAATTGGATGGGAAGAAACTGTTCCTGAATTGCTGAGTGTATGCCTTCAGGCTTCCGTACCTACTTCCTGATGGTAACAATGAGAAGAGGGCACGTCCTGAGTGGTGGGGATCCTTAATGATGAACACCACCTTCTTATGACACTGCTCCTTGAAGACGTCTTGGGTACTACAGAGGCTAGTACCCATGATGGAGCTGACTAATTTTACAAGTTTCAACAACTTAGTTTGATCTTGTGCAGTAGCACCCCCATACCACACGATGATGCAGCCAGTCAGAAAGCTCTCCACATTACATTTGTAGAAGTTTGAGTGTTTTAGTCGACAAACCAAATCTCCTCAAACACCTAATGAAATATAGCCGCTGTCTTACCTTCTTTACAGCTGCATCAATATGCTGGGACCAGGTTAGGTCCTCAGAGATATTGACACCCAGGAACTTGAAACTGCTCACTCTTTTCACTTCTGATCCCTCTATGAGGATTGGTTTGCACTCCCTTGTCTTACCCTTTCTGAAGTCCACAATCAGCTCTTTGGTCTTCCTGACGTTGAGTGCAAGGCTGTTGCTAAAACAACACTCAACTAACTGGTATATCTCACCCTTTCGTCACCATCTGAAATTCTGCCAACAATGGTGGTATCATCAGCAAATTTATACATGGCATTTGAGCTATGCATAGCCACACATTGTCTCTTCAATATTAACCACCTGAGCTCTATACCTCCCTCTGCAACGGGATTCTCAGCTTTCTTATTGGGAGACTTTAGTCAGTGCAGATTAGTGATAACAATTCCTCCTCACTAACAATCAACACAGGTACACCTCAAGAATGCGTGCCAAGCCAACGACTCATGATTGCAGCTAAGCACAACTCAAATACCATTTACGTATTCAGAGACGACACCGCTGCTGTTGGTAAAATCGCACACTACAATGACACTTACATGAGAGAGATATGTTAGTTGATTGAGTTGTGTTGCAGCAAACACCTCGTGCTCAACATCAGCATGACCAAGAAATTGTTTGCGGACTTCAGGAAGCAGAATTCAGGAGGACATACTCTCCTGAAATGTTTAGCGGTCTGAAGTGTGAGCAGCTTCATATTCCTCAGCATGAACACATGACCATCAGACAAAGTAGCAAAATTAGATCATTTGACCCATTGAGTCTACTCTGCCATTATATCAGGACTGATTTATTTTCCCTCTCAATCACATTTCCCTGCTTTCTCCAAAACTTTTGTCACCCTTACTAACCAAGAACCTCAATGGATTGCATAAACTCACCACCCTCTAGCTAAAGAAATTCCTGCACATCTGTTCTAAAGGGACACCCTATTCTGAGGCTGCACCTCCTGTACTTAACAAAGTGGCTAATGTGTTTCTGTTCAGTCCTAGACTCTTCCAATAATGGAAACATCCTCTCCATGTACACTATCTAGGCCTTTTAATATTCAATAGGCTTCAATTAGATCCTCCCCCACCCCATTCTTCTAAAATAGCACCTAGAGCCACCAAATCCTCTTCATACATTAATCATCAGAAAACCTGTCCTGTGTCCAATACATTGATGCAGTCATGAAGAAAGCACGCAGTGGCTCTTCTTCATTAGGAATCTGAGGTGATTTGGTATGTCACCAAACACTTTTGTAAAATTCCATAAGATGTATCATGAAGAACACTAACTGGTTATATCACAGCCTGATATGAAGCCTCCTATGCACAGAAACACAAGCAGCTGCAGAGGATTGCAGATTCAGCCAACTCCATCATAAGCACTTCCCTCACTACCACTGAGAACATTTTCACAACATGGTGCCTCAGTAAGACAGCATTCAATTAAAGACCCTCATCATCTGGGATGTGCACTCTTCTCATTAATACTATCAGGGAGACCCTGTTCTTGTTACTTTCATTAGGCAAGTACATGAAACTGTAGAGCTGAACTAGGCGATTCAGAAATAGCATCTTCCCCTCTGCCATCAGAGTGCTATTCCATTAACACTACCTTATTCTTTTGAGCACTATTTAGCTTGTAATTTATCATAATGTCTTTGCACTGTAATGCTGTCAGAAAACAACACGTCACACCATAAAACAGTGATAATAAATCTGAATCCGAAGATGAATCGTAATCTTGATGAATGGCAGAAATGCTTCAAAGAATAAGATCCCAACTTTATGTAAAAAAATGCAAGTAAATCTGACCAAAGGTGGCAATTCATACAGGGGGCTGTTCCCTGACCAACTGTAAGGAGAGATGAGAGGTGTTCAAAATCATGACTTGATATCGTAAATGACGAGAAAAATCAGTGATCAGCAGAAAAATGGAAAAATTTTTATGTTATAATGATCTCAAATAAATATCTGGCAAGGGGAAAAGTGAGGGATTATGAGAATTGAAGCATATTCAAAAATAACAAGGACAAGATTTTGTCATTAGGAATGGAGTACAAAGCACAAAGTAACATTTATTATCAGAGTACATACAGGTCCCCACATACAACCCTGAGATTCTTTTTCTGCAGGCGTACTTAGCAGATCTATGGAACGGTAACTGTAAACAAGATCAATGGACAACAAACTGTGCGAATGCAGAGTTAAATAAATAGCAATAAATAATAAGCATGAATTAGTAGTACAATAAAAGTGTCTTTAAATGAGTGTAGTTATCCCCTTCTGTTCAAGAGCTTGATGGTTGAGGGGTAGTAACTGTTCTTGAACCTGGTGGTGTGAGCCCTGAGGCACTAGTAGTCTTAATTTCAATCTTTAAAAGCAAGCACAAGCATGGCAGGTCTAATGCCACTTCCACTCCTGTCCCATATGATATACAGTGGCATGCAAAAGTTTGGGCACCCCGGTCAAAATTTCTGTTACTGTGAATAGCTAAGCGAGTAAAAGATGACCTGATTTCCAAAAGGCATGAAGTTAAATATGACATTTCTTTAATATTTTAAGATTACATTTTTATTTCCATCTTTTACAGTTTCAAAATAACAAAAAAGGAAAAGGGCCTGAAGCAAAAGTTTGGGTACCCTGCATGGTCAGTACTTAGTAACACCCCCTTTGGCAAGTATCACAGCTTGTAAATGCTTTCTGTAGCCAGCTAAGAGTCTTTCAATTCTTGTTTGGGGGATTTTCGCCCATTCTTCCTTGCTAAAAGCTTCTAGTTCTTTGAGATTCTTGGGCCGTCTTGCATGCACTGCTCTTTTGAGGTCTATCCACAGATTTTCAATGACGTTTAGGTCGGGTGACTATGAGGGCCATGGCAAAACCTTCAATTGCACCTCTTGAGGTAGTCCATTGTGGATTTTGAGGTGTGTTTAGGATCATTATCCTGTTGTACAAGCCATCCTCTTTTCATCTTCAGCTTTTTTTTTTAAACAGATGGTGTGATGTTTGCTTCCAGAATTTGCTGGTATTTAATTGAATTCATTCTTCCCTCTACCAGTGAAGTGTTCCCTGTGCTACTGGCTGCAACACAAGCCCAAAGCATGATTGTTCCACCCTCGTGCTTAACAGTTGGAGAGGTGTTCTTTTCATGAAATTCTGCACTCTTTTTTCTCCAAACATACCTTTGCTCATTGCAGCCAAAAAGTTCTATTTTAATTTCATCAGTCCACAGGACTTGTTTCCAAAATGCATCAGGCTTGTTTGGGTGTTCCTTTACAAACTTCTGACGCTGAATTTTGTGGTGAGGACACAGGAAAGGTTTTCTTCTGATGACTCTTCCATGAAGGTCATATTTGTGCAGGTGTCACTGCACAGTACAACAGTGCACCACCACTCCAGAGTCTGCTAAATCTTCCTGAAGGTCTTTTGCAGTCAAACAGGGGTTTTGATCTGCCTTTCTAGCAATCCTACGAGCAGTTCTCTTAGAAAGTTTTCTTGGTCTTCCAGACCTCAACTTGACCTCCACTATTCCTGTTAACTGCCATTTCTTAATTACGTTACAACCTGAGGAAACAGCTACCTGAAAACACTTTGCTATCTTCTTATAGCCTTCTCCTGCTTTGTGGGCATCATTTATTTTAATTTTAAGAGTGCTAGGCAGCTGCTTAGAGGAGCCCATGGCTGCTGATTGTCGGGACAAGGTTTGAGAAGTCAGGGTATTTATAAAGCTTTGAAATTTGCATCAGCTGGCCTTTCCTAATGATGACTATGAACAAGCCATAGCCCTAACAAGCTTATTAAGGTCTGAGACCTTGGTAAAAGTTATCTGAGAGCTCAAATCTCTTGGGGTGCCCAAACTTTTGCATGGTGCTCCTTTCCTTTTTTCCCCCCACTCTAAAATTGTACAAAACAAAAATAATATACTAATCTTGCTTAAAATGTTGAAAAGAATGTTTCATCTTTAACTTTATGACTTTTGAAGATCAGTACATCTTCTACTCAACTATTCACAGTAACAGGAATTTTGACCGGGGTGCCTAAACTTTTGCATGCCACTGGATGTAGATAGATCAATTCAACAAAAGCTCCGTACTTCCCAAACTTTTGCTAAAGTCAGTGTCAAGGATAACAGTGCCAGAATAACTCACCTAAGGGATTCAAAGAAGATACATTATAAATACAGAAACTAAAGACACTGTAGATACTGTAAATGCAATGCAAAACCCAAAAACAGCACACACAAAATACTGGTGACTCAGCAGGTCAGGCAGCATCTATGGAAATGAATAAATAGTCAATATTTTGTGCCAAGACCCTTCATTGGGACTTAAGATTGAATCCCAGAGCTGTTTGCAATTGCACACAGAGCTGGTTCAGGGAAAAAATCCACTTTTAAGTATTTATGCATCATACATCATTCCACAGAATGAGAAAACTTGCACATCATTGAAACAGCGCCCTTTCATTTGCTAACACAAGAGATTCTGCAGATGTTGGAAATCCAGAGCAACACATTCAAAATACTGAAGGTACTCAGCTGGTCAGGCAGCAGCTATGGAAATGTATGAGAAGCTGACATTTCAGCCAAGACCATTCATCGGAAATGGAGAAAAAAAAAGGGGAAGATGCCAGGTTAAAAAGGTGGGAGTAGAGAAGGGGGACAAACTAGGTGACAAGTGAAGCCATGTGGGTGGGCAAAGTAAAGATCTAGAGAAGAAAAAATCTGATAGGAGAATGGACCTCAGGAGAAAGGAAGAAAAAGTTCAAAATCAATTTATTATCAAAGCACCAAATTATCAAAATACAACCCTGATTCATTTTCTTGTGGGCATACTCAATAAATCCATAATAAAATAAATGACAAACAGCACCAACTCAGGTATTCAACCAGAATGCAAAAGACAAAAATAAATAATAATAAATAAATAAGCAACAAATGTTAAGAACATGAGATGACATGTTCTTGGAAGTGAGTCCATTGTTGTGAGAACTTGCCAGTGATGGGCAAGTGGAGAGAAGTTATCCCCTTTGGTTCAGGGGTAATAACTGTTCCTGAAGGTGGTGGGAGTCTTGAGGCTCCTAGATCTGCTTCCTAATGGCAGCAGCAAGAAGAGAGTGTGACTTGGGTGGTGGGAGTCCCTGATGATGGATGCTGCTACCCTGCAACAATGCCTCATGTAGATGTGCTCAATGGTGGGGAAGGCTTTCTGTTATGAACTAGTGAAAGAGGGGTACCAAGGGGAAGTGCTAGACAGGTGAGGAGATGCGATAAGAAGCCAGAAAATAAAAGAGATAAGAAGCCATAGTGGAGAAGAGGGAAGGGAGCGGGGAAAAAAAATTACCAGAAAGAGAAATCAAGGTCAATGCTATCAGGTTGAAGGCTACCTAGAAAGAATGAGATGTTGCTCTTCTACACCAAGATAAAAAAAAATTGACTTCTGGGAAATTCCACTTTTTGCAGATGGAGCTGAGGTGCTCGACAATGTGGTCTGTCCATCTATGTCTCACCAATGTAGAGGAGGCCACATTGGGAGCATCAAATACAGTACAAACGCACTCCAACAGATTCACATATGAAGTGTTGCTTCACCTGGTAAATGCCAAGAGGGAGATGAGTGGAGAAGGATGAAAAGACAAGGGAATCACTGATGGAGCAATCCCTGCAGAAGGTGGGGGGTGAGGGGGAAGGTAAAGATGTGTTTGGTGGTAGGATCCTGTTGAAGCTGCAGGAAGATTGGGTGAGCAAATCTATGAGAAATAGAGGAGATGGGGTGTGGGCAACATCAAAGATGTAACAATAGAAACCCTTTTCTTTGAAGGAGGGAATCTCTGACGTCTTGGAAAGGAAAGCGTCATTCTGGGAACAGATGCAGCAGAGATAAAGAAACTGAAATAAGGGTGTAGCATTTTTGTAGGAGATAGGGTGGGAAGAGGTATAGTCAAGGTAACCATGGGAACCGATAGGCTTATAAATGATATCAAACATTTAGTCTCTAGAAATGGAGAAAGAGTTCAAGAATGTGGAAGCAGAAGAGGATAGGCAGGTGAGAAGGAGAGGTGGTAAGGGGGTCTAGTGTGGGGAACTGAAGATGATGTGGGGGGGTGGGGGAGAACTTAGCAGAAGTTGGAGAAATCAATGTTCATACCATCAGGCTGGAGGTTTTTTTTAATGGAATATGAGGTGTTGCTCCTCATTGTGACAGGAGAGGAGGATATACACCAACATGTCAGACTGGGAATGGGGAGAGGAGGATATACACCAACATGTCAGACTGGGAATGGAAATTTGAATTAAAATGGTTGGCCACCAGGAATTTATAACTAGTGTGATGGGGTCCTGAATTACCCCTATGAACTGTGCTCGATTACCCCTATGAACTGTGCTTTTAAAAACAGAGAGAGCGAGAGAGAGCGAGAGAGAGCGAGAGAGAGCGAGAGATATTTAACACCAACACCTTGTTTTTAAGAGAGGGGGGCGAAGGCTGCTCACAGTATGTTCACATTTCTACAAGGACGCTGCCTGCTTGGAAATTCTTACAGAGAAGGGAGGAGCTGTTTGAGAGACAGTTGATATTCAGTACGGGGAGATAAATAGAAGGTCAGATGATAGACCTCAGACACATTGTTTTGGACTCTGAATGAGCTTTGTTGTGCCCACAGAAAAAATAGGTTTTGGAGGAAATCAGTGGCTCTCACAGAGTGAACAAGGCGTGACCGGTGGGGAGGTATGTGTGTGTCCAACCCTCACCTGTGTTGATAGCTCCACCACAGAACAACGGTCCCCTTTTGTTGTGGTCACAGTCAGTGACTTCTAAAGGATTTCAGAGGACAACAGGAAGATCGACAGCTTCAGCTCACCTGAAGACTCAAACCTCTCCCTCTCTCTCTCTCTCCCCATCACTACTCAACTCAATACCACGAACTGAACTGAACTTTACTCATCATCGTAAGACTATCTGTTTACCCCTAGACTTGAAGAAGCTTGGTTTTCATATATTTCCACACTTACTGATATACTTACTAATATATAATCATTGCTAATCTGTTTGATTTATCTGGATTTATATTACTGTATTGTGTAGTGTGACGAGGATACACATAGATGTTAGCTGTCCTGTGAGATCAGCAGTTGGTCTGCCACCTGTCCTCAGGGGAAGGAGAGATATGGAACAATGGAGCAGCGTCTGGAGATGTGTAATGAAGGGACGGGAGAGAAAGAGAGCTGTCTGGAGCGGCTCCCCCTTTGAACCCTGAACTGTTTGAAGTGATGGACAGGCGATACCCCAGCAGGGGGATAAAAAGGGACAGGTTCGCTAAGACAGGACACACGACACCCCGAAGTAACGAGACCCTGGAAGTAGTGTGCCTCTCACGAGTCGGTGGGACGTACCGGACCTTAAACGCACAGGGTGGAAAGGTACGATCAGCGGGAACCCGGTGTGTGTCCACCCTCGCTTAGGTGCCGGGTTCACTGCAGAGGATCGACAGCATCTGGAGGAGGGGTCACAGTCGGTGACCTCAGGTGACATCACCAAGGATCTGCCCGAAAGCTGCTTGTGAGCAATATCGCCGGTCTGTGGGTGGAAGCCGTGTCTGAATGATCAGTCGTTCCCGTTCTCTCTCTCTCTCTCCCCCCCCCCAACGTTGTCCATCGCCATGGCAACGATTACTGCGAACTGCACTACTAAATTGGACTGAACTTTGTGTCACGTTGAAATTGGTCATTTATCCCTAGACAACGATAGAGCTTGATTGATGCTGTTATCTTAATTCTGTGCACATGTGTGTTTATCATTGCTGAACTGTTGCATTTATTATCCTTTCGATTACTGTGTTGCTTGTTTCTTTAATAAAACTTTCTTAGTTCTAGTAATCCAGCTTCCAACTGAGTGATCCATTTCTGCTGGTTTGGCAACCCAGTTACGGGGTACGTAACATAAGTGGGGTTCTCGTCCGCGATTTTGAACGCTAACTTTGGGACGGAGTAAATTGATTGGGGTAAAATTCCCGAAAGAAAGAAAAGACAAACAGCAAAAATGGAGGCTGAGGAATTTATAAAGGCGCCGACCTTGGAGGCATTAGAGGATGCCAGGAAATCGGAATTGGTAGCTGTGGCCAAACGGTTGAATCTTGCTAAGGTGAAGTCGACAATGAGGAGAGAGGAGATACACAGAGCGATCGTAGAGCACTATGTATCTAAGGGTGTGTTTCCCCAAGGCGAGCTGGGGGTGGTGTCTATTGAAAAACCTGCTGGAGACGCAGTACAGGTACAGATACAGCTTGAAAAACTGAGACTCGAGCACGAGT
Organism: Mobula birostris; assembly: GCF_030028105.1. NCBI lineage: Eukaryota > Metazoa > Chordata > Chondrichthyes > Myliobatiformes > Myliobatidae > Mobula > Mobula birostris. The sequence goes on along the minus strand of NC_092380.1, from coordinate 88,592,223 downwards.
TCCGGGTACGGCAGTTAGAACAGCGGGAGAAGGAGCGAGAGTTAGAAAGGCGGGAGAAAGAGAAAGAGGTAGAAAGGCAAGAGAGAGAGAGACAGTTGGAGAGAGAAGAGAAAGAGAGAGAGAGACAGTTGGAGAGAGAGGAGAAAGAGAGGCAATGGGAGCGAGAAGAGAGAGGGAAACAGAGGGAAAGGGAATTTGAGCTGGAGAAGTTAAAGATAAGGGCCGAGCAGGGGCTCGTGCCGAACCAAGGTGGAGGGTTCCAGGCGACCCAGGAGGTTAGGCTGGTTCCCCCATTTGACGATACCGATGTGGATCGGTACTTTCTCCACTTCGAAAAAGTGGCTATAAGTCAGGACTGGCTGAGGGATAAGTGGGTTGTCTTACTTCGGAGTGTACTAAAAGGGAAAGCCCAAGAAGCTTACTCCGCTTTGTCCGCGGAAGATGCCCAGAGGTATGAGGTGGTAAAAGAGGCCATCCTCAGGATTTATGAGTTGGTCCCGGAGGCATACCGGCAGAGGTTCCGGAATGCGAGGAAGCAGTGGGACCGCACGTATTTGGAGTTTGTCCGTGAGATGCAGACATATTGTGAGCATTGGTGCACTTTGAAGGGGGTAGAGGGGGATTATGACAGACTGCTACAACTGATCCTGATTGAGCAGTTTAAAGGTTGTGTCCCTGAGGGTATGAGACCCTACCTCGATGAGAAAGGGGCAGCCACGTTAGCCGCAACTGCTAAGTTAGCGGATGAGTATGCATTGACGCACAAAATGAAGTTTGCCCCGAGTAAAGGCTACCAGAAGGGTAGTCAGGACGGCGGGAAGAGTCCGCCGGAAAAGTCAGAAAGTAAGCCGGGGACTAGTGAGAAGGATAAGGTAGACCGGGAGCAGTCCGGTAGGAAGTCTCCTGGGGTCGTCTGTTATAATTGTGGGAAAGCCGGACACTTTGCGTCCAGGTGACGGGAGACGGGAAAAGGAAAAACGGCAATTTTGAATGGCTGTATCGAGCTGTTAAGCGAACCGTTAGGGAAGGACAGGTCTGAAAAAGTCCAGGAAGGGTGCGAGAGGTTTATCTCAGGCGGATTGGTGTCAGTGAAGGAAGGGTTAAAACCAGTTCCAGTGCGGATCTGGAGAGAGACGGGAGCGTGTCAGTCACTAATACTGAAGAGTATATTACAGTTTAGCTCAGAGACCCAGACTGGGGAGGTAGGGGTTAAAGGTGTTGGGGAAGGGACAGAGTCAGTCCCTTTGCACCAGATACACTTACAAAGCAACCTGGTCTCTGGACTAGTCACGATCGGGGTGAGGTCCGAATTACCGATGAAAGGCGTGGAAGTCTTGCTCGGTAATGACATCGCCGGGGAAATCGTGTTCCCAATCGTGAGATTGACAGGTCAGCCTGCCAGCAGTGAGGCCCCACCCATGGACTCACAGGTTCATCATGGGGCTGTGGTAGTGAATTCTGCTGCGGTGGTAAATTTAGCTGAAACATTTCTACCAGTCTTGTACGAGACGGGGGTAGAAAATGAAAAGGAGTGTAGTGAGACAAGAGGTAGTGAGGGAGCTGGGACAGATGTAGCAGTAGCCAGGAAAGAGTTATGGGGATGAGGTTTTTAACATGGCCCACGAGGTACCCCCCGGTGGACATTTTGCGGTGCTGGAGGAAACAGTTGGTGGAATCATGAGAGAGATTTACCGGCTGCCCAGGGGGAAGAATGTTATTGATCATGACCGACGCGAACTGAGACGGTCACCGGCTTTTGATATGCTAACAAACCTAGTCGGTGTTAGCGTGGAAATCAATGAAGCTAGGGGCCCCCTGATAAGAGAAAAAAACCATTTTGAAAAGATTAGTATGGGATCGATCAGATGGGAGAAGGCTATTGTTTTGGCCAGGTCTACTGATAAGGTCTCTCCCTTAATCCCCCAACAAAGCGACTCTTTAGGAGAAAATAAACGACTCGCACCCGTGTGGTTGATTGTCCCAAGGCAATGCAAAGAACTGGGACGTTGGGTGATGTCTGTTACAATAGGTCAGCCTAGCAAACAACATCCATATATAATGAGTAATTCAGTGACTAAAGCGCTGATGAACACAGAGGTGTGTATTGGCAATTTAATACGGCTGTCTGAAGCCAGCTTGATAGTGAACCTTGAAAAAAATAAGTGCGGCCACGTGAAGGTCAGTTACCTGGGAATTGTGGTGACACAGGGGCAGCTAGCAGCAATGCAAGCTACAGTGCAGGCTATCGCTGACCTCCCAACCCCGACAGACAAGAGAGCCCTCAGAAGGCTCTTGGAGATGGTGGGGTACTGTAGGAAGTTTTGCCATAACTCTGCGGTCACTACCCCTCCCCCTCCTACTAAACCCTTGCGAGAGGAAACTAGGTCAGAATGGGACGACTCTTGTTATTCTGGTCCGGGACAAAGCCAAATGAGAGGTTACATTGATCGCAATTCATCAGTGTTTTTGACCACTATGAAGTTTGCTGAGTTGGAGCCTGGTCTAAGGAATTATTAATAACACCTATAAAAGGAACAGAAAATCTGATGACTGTCTGTCAAGGTGTTGACAACTTCAAATTCCCTGTATTAGCCAAATAGCTGATAACGATGTATATTTGTGTGTATCAAATAATATATTCATGTTTGTAATTTTTACCTCCCGGTAAAAATCCTTAAGGGGAGGGAAGTGTGACGAGAATACACATAGATGTTAGCTGTCCTGTGAGATCAGCAGTTGGGTCTGCCACCTGTCCTCAGGGGAAGGAGAGATATGGAACAATGGAGCAGCATCTGGAGATGTGTAATGAAGGGACAGGAGAGAGAGAGAGAGAGAGCTGTCTGGAGCAGCTCCCCCCTTGAACCCTGAACTGTTTGAAGTGATGGACAGGCGATACCCCAGCAAGGGGATAAAAAGGGACAGGTTCGCTAAGGCAGGACACATGACACCCGAAGTAACAAGACCCTGGAAGCGGTGTGCCTCTCACGAGTCGGTGGGACGTACCGGACCTTAAACGCACAGGATGGAAAGGTACGATCAACGGGAACCCGGTGTGTGTCCACCCTCACTTGGGTGCCGGGTTCACTGCAGAGGATCGACTGCATCTGGAGGAGGGGTCACAGTCGGTGACCTCAGGTGACATCACCAAGGATCTGCCCGAAAGCTGCTTGTGAGCAATATCGCCAAAAGATCAGTGGGCCGTTCTGTTACAAAGTGTGATTAAGGGGAAGGCCCAACGAGTGTATTCGGCGTTGTCTGTTGCAGACACAAATAATTATGATGTAGTGAAAGGTGCTGTACTTAAAGTTTACAAGATGGTCCCGGAGGCATACAAAGGTTCTGAAATTTGAGGAAGCCTTGGGACCGCACGTATTTAGAGTTTGCCTGTGAGATGCAGAAGTACTTTGATCGCTGGTGTACCTCAAAAGGGGCAGGTGAAGATATTGACAACCTGAAGGAGTTGATATTGATTGAATGGTTTAATGGTTGCGTTCTTGATGGTATAAGGACACATTTAGATGAGAAAGAGGCAGTGACACTGTCAGCATTTGCTAGATTAGCAGATGAGTATGCCTTGACTCATAAGGTCAGGTTTGTTCTGAATAGGAGTTCTCAAAAGGGTAATAGAGATAATCCACCAGCTAAACCAGAAAGTAAGCCAGGGACTAGAGACAAAAGCAAGGAAGGAGGAAAGCAGTCGGGGGGAAAATTTCCCAGTTTCAAGTGTTACTTTTGTGGGAAACCTAGTCATGTGGCCTCCAATTGTTTTACTATGAAAAGGGAAAGAGGAAAAGAGAAAGAAAAAACCCCAAATGCCTGCGTTTAGATGGTTAAAACACCGCTGAAGAAAGAGGGGTCTGACTGAGTTCAAGAGGGACTTGAGAGATTTGTTCCAAATGGGTTTGTGTCTGTGAAGGAGGGGTCAACCCCAGTTCCAGTGAGAATCTGCAGAGATACTGGAGCTTTTCAGTCACTGATATTAAAGAGTGTTTTGGAATTTGGTGCTGAGACGGAGATTGATGAAGTAAATATTATCAAAGGCATTGGAAAGGGAAATGAGGCTGTGCCTTTGCATAAGATAATTTTGAAATGCAACTTGGTATCCAGACCAGTCACAATAGGGGTACGATCTGAACTACCGATAGACAATGTTGGTGTCTAGCTCGGTAATGACCTTGCAGGTGGAGATGTTTACCCAGCAGTTCGGCTCACAAGTAAGCCTGCTGCTACTGAGGATCCGCCCATAGATGCTGATGTGTATCCCGCATGCGCAGTGACCCGAAGCATGTCCAGAAAGGCTTCTGATGCTAATGTTGATTTATCCAAGACTATCCTACCGTCCCTATACCAACAGGACTTAGAGGGTAGTAAGGCTGAGGAGAGCAAGGAGGAAGGGAAAGATTTGTCCTTAGCGAGGAAGGAATTTATAGAGGCACAGAATAAAGATCCTGAAATTGTGGCTTTGAAAGAGACAGCTCTCTCTGAGGATGAAATTCAGAAAGAGACAGTGGGATATTACCTTAAAGATGGGGTGTTGATGAGGAAATGGAGACCAGCCACTGTGCCTGCAAGTGAGGATTGGGCTATTGTGCATCAGGTGGTGGTTCCAAAGGTTTACAGGGCTGAAATTTTAAACCTGGCCCACAAGATGCCTTAAGGGGGATACTTTGGAGTAAGGAAGACAGTGCACAGGATTATGAGGGAATTTTATTGGCCTAACTTGAGGAAATATATTGTCAATTACTGCAGAGGGTGTCATACGTGCCAGATGGTGCGGAAACCTAACCAGGCCATCCCAAAGGCACTTCGGCCGATACCTGCTTTTGGTGAACCTTTTTCTAGGGTCATAGTGGATTGTGTAGGCCTGTTGCCAAAGACTACAGCTGGTCATCAGTATTTGTCAACAATTATGCGTGCTGCATCTAGGTTTCCTGAAGCCGTGCCTCTCAGAAACATCCAGGCGAAGACTGTGGTAACGGCACTCAGCAAGTTTTTCGCACTGGTAGGTTTACCTAAAGAAATTCAATCTGACCAGGGTAGTAACTTTACTTCAAGAACATTCCAGCAAATAGTTTCTGAGCTGGGGGCTAAACAAATTGTGTCATTTGCCTACCACCCAGAGTCTCAAGGGGCTTTGGAGCGGTTTCATTCCACTTTAAAGACCATGATTAAAACCTACTGTTATGAGAATGACAGGGACTGGGATGAAGGGATACACCTATTACTTTTTGCCGTGAGAGACGCCATTCAAGAGTCCCTGGGGTTCAGCCAGTTTTTAGCTCATTTTCGGCCATAGGCCCAAAGGACCTCTGACTTTGCTCAGGGCGCAATGGTCTAACCCAAAAGTGTGTGTCAGCATGTTAGATTATGTTTTTAAATTTCGCGAAAGGCATAACAAAGCTTGCGACCTTGCCAAGAAGAATCTGCAAAACTCCCAAATTAAAATGAAACATTGATTTGATAAAGAGAGCGAGGGAGCAGGTGTTTGAGGTTGGAAATAAAGTGCTGGTGCTGTTCCCCCTTGTGACCAACCACCTCCAAGCACAATTCCATGGACAATACCACATAATTAAGAAAATTGATTCTTTGAATTATGTTATCGAAACTCCCGATAGAAGGAAGGCAACCCAATTAGTAAACGTAAATATGCTGATGCCTTATTTTGACCCTAAGACGGTACCAACAAGTACTGCTATGAAAACAAATGGGGCTGAGGAATTTGATAATGAGGTAAAAGATCATTTTACCAAACTGAATATTGTATCAACAAGACTTGATAACTCCACTATTTTGAAAGACCTTACTGATAAAGTCTGTCATCTAGAGCCTGCAGAGAGAGAGCAATTGAAAGAACTAATTAGCAAGCCTAAGGATTTATTTCCTGACATTCCAAGATGGTGCACCGGTGCAGTGCATGACATCATTATAAGTTAAATCCAGCCCATTAAACAGCATTCTTACAGAATGAACTTAGAGAAAAGCAAAATGGTCGAAAAAGAAATTAGTTACATGCTGACAGCCAGTATCATTAGGACCTCTACCTCAGACTGGGCGTCGCCCTGCATCCTTGTCCCCAAGCCGGACAGTAGCATGAGATTTTGTACTGACTACAGGAAAATCAATGCAATAACCAAGACAGATGCTTATCCTATCCCGAGAGTGGATGACTGTATTGATAGAGTATGAAAGGCTAAATACCTTACAAAGATTGACTTGTCAAAAGGATATTGCTCTGTTCCTTTGACAGAGAGGGCGAAAGAGATATCAGCATTTGTGACACCACCTGGACTGTGAGTACAATATTTTACCCTTCGGGATGAAAGATGCTCCAAGGACATCTGTGATTAAAGGTTTAGAAAACACAGGGGCTTATATTGATGATTTAGTGGTCTGGAATGACATGTGGGAAAAGCACACTGCAGCAGTAGAAAAACTGTTTGACAGACTTTCCAAGGCCAATCTTACTGCGAACCTCGCTAAAAGTGAGTTTGGCTGTGCCACAGTTACATATCTGGTCTATGTAGTAGGCCAAGGCCAACTGGCTCCTGTACAGGCCAAGGGTCACGCTATTACTGAAGTTCCTATTCCGACTTGCAAAAAAGCTTTAAGAAGATTTTTGGGAATGGTTGGGTATTATCGTAAGTTTTGTAAGAACCTTGCCGACATCGCTCTTCCCCCTAACAAAACTTCTAGGGAAGATTGAAAGATTTATATGGAGTGATCTTTGCCAGGAGGCATTTGAACGTCTGAAAACCATCCTGAGTTATCATCCTGTGCTCAAGGCACTCGATTTTTCCAAGCCATTTTCTATAGCAACAGACGCTAGTGACAAAGCTGCTGGGGCAGTACTGTTACAGAAGGGAGTGGATGACATTGAACACCCAGTAGCCTTTTAAGAAATTTAATGTGCACCAGAAAAATTGCTCCATTGTTGAAAAGGAATTGCTAGCACTTATTCTGGCTTTACAACATTTTGAAGTCTATATTTGTCCTGCCCAGAGACCACTTGTGGTTTACACAGATCACAATCTGTTGGTGTTTCTAACTAAGATGAAGGATAGGAATAGGTTATTAAAATGGAGTCTGATATTGCAAAAATATGACCTGACAATCAAACATGTGAAAGGTACAGACAATATTATAGCTGATTGTTTATCCAGATGTTAAGTTGGAAATTGTACACGTTTTGCTCTGTCATCTGATGATTATATATGTATTGGTTCAAACTCTGAAATTTCCAGTTAAACAAAAATTTTGCCTTCGTCAAAATTTTTTTTTCTGAAGGAAGGGGGTGTGACGGGGTCCTGAATTACCCCTATGAACTGTGCTTTTGTAGAGGGACAGAGGGACAGAGGGACAGAGGGACAGAGGGACAGAGGGACAGAGGGACAGAGGGACAGAGGGACAGAGGGACAGAGGGACAGAGGGACAGAGGGACAGAGGGACAGAGGGACAGAGGGACAGAGGGACAGAGGGACAGAGGGACAGAGGGACAGACTGCTCACAGTATGTTCACATTTCTATAAGGACGCTGCCTGCTTGGAAATTCTTACAGAGAAGGGAGGAGCTGTTTGAGAGGCAGTTGGTATTCAGCACGGGGAGATAAATAGAAGGTCAGATGATAGACCTCAGACACATGGTCTTGGACACTGAATGAGCTTTGTTGTGCCCAGAGAAAAAGTGGGTTTTGGAAAATCGATCAGTGGCTCTCACAGAGTGAACAGGGCGTGACCGGTGGGGAGTTATTTGTGTGTCCAACCCTCACCTGCGTTGATAGCTCCACCACAGAAGAACGGTCCCCTTTTGTTGTGGTCACAGTCAGTGACTTCTAAAGGATTTCGGAAGACAACGGGAAGATCGACGGCGTCAGCTCACCTGAAGACTCAAACCTCTCCCTCTCTCTCTCTCTCTCTCCCCCCATCACTACTCAACTCAATACCACGAACTGAACTGAACTTTACTCATCATCGTAAGACTATGTGTTTACCCCTAGACTTGAAGAAGCTTGGTTTTCATATATTTCCACACTTACTGATATACTTACTTATATATAATCATTGCTAATCTGTTTAATTTATCTGCATTTATATTAGTATTGCATAGTTACTAATAAATACCATTAGTTAATAGCAATACTGGACTCCAAAGTGTTTTCCATTTCCGCAGGTTCTTTAGCCCGTCACAGGGTACGTTACACTAGTGAAATTCTGTTCAGCAGATAATTAGATGCAATAACAACTAAGTTTTTCCATTTAGATAGTTAAGTCAAATACTGTTAAGAATAGTAGCATATGCAGTACATTGTTGTAATGTCTTCCCCATTTTTGTGTGTTTAGTCACATACTCCCCAGTATGGTCTGGATGTCAAATCGATATAAACTTCAATGAGGAGGCCTAGGTGGAAGGGGTGATGTTAATTTTCTTCATTTTGATAGGATTTTCAGGAGTGTTGCAACACTAAATAGGCTACTTTCATTTTATAGAAATCTGAAGGCAGAGAATCAACGGAATTCCCAAATAATATCAGGTGGTGGATGGAATCCTCAGAAGACTCAGCAACTCTGACAGCCACAGGTACTTCAGGGCTATCAAAACTATTTGTGGACCAAACACCAATTCACCCACCCTACAGGGAACCAAAAATAAGGACAAACTCAAGGAGAAAAGTAGTGATGCCCACTGATTCAACATTGAAGACCTTCATTCAGCCTTTACAAGTGCCTTAGACTCTATTCCACTATTCAAGCCAACCTTGCCACCACTCCTGACCAATCCTAATTCAAAACCTCAGTAAATGGTATTCCCCATTGAAATCGTAAAATCAGACAGTGAAGAGTTTCAGTCACAAATTCCCAGCCACACAACCAAATCCTCAAAAAAAGGATATTTCAGGAGAAAACGTATAGTGTAATTGTGACTAAAGTAGACATGTCTGACTCTACTAACAACAGCTATCAGTGTGCCACAGAGAATGTCATCAACAAACTTGAACCACCTCGTTCCAGTAGAGAAAGAACTGCGCCCTGATTTAAAGTGTGATTTCTGTCCATCTAGGAGGTAAGTGAAAATGAGCTTCACCATTTGAGAACACAAAAACAAAACACAGGGAGCAGCACAAGATATTACATAACCTCCAATCTTGCTAAAGCCTTGACTGCAGAAAATCAGGGAAAGGCTATGAACATGTTCCTTAGCTTCTCCCTTGCAGTCAAGGCTAGATTAATGGGTGTAGCAAAGAGAAATAACAGAAAACTGAAAAAAGTTAATGATCAGAAGAAAACAAACTCAAGGACATGCTTAAGTCCTGATGAAGGGTCAGGCCCAAAAGGTTGACTGTTTATTCCTTCCCATAATGTTGCCTGACTTGCTGAGTTCCTCTGGCACTTTATAGGTGTTCCTCAAGATCTCCAGCACCTACAGATCTGCTTGTGTTTACAATGTACCATCTCCAGTTTGGAGTAATTTTGATCAAAAGAAGGTACAAGGCCAGAAGGTCCAAAGAGGAATTCACTTGTGAGAAGAGAAAGACTCTGCGGGTCTGGAGTCCAAAAAAAGACATGAAGACAAAGGCAGCTGAAGAAAAGCACAATGTTGTGTCAAGCTTAGCAAGTCCCAGTACATTATTAAACTACCAGGCCTGTTTAATAACTTTTCAATGTGCAGATAACAATCACCATCAAGCCACTCTGAATATCATCCCATCCTATCACAAACTCCCTCTCATCTTGCCTCCAGCTTTCCTCAAACTAAGAACTACTTACATAGATTCCAGTGCTGACTAAAGGATCACAGGCTCCAAAATGTTGAATACGAGTGATCTGTGAATGGCATGTGGCAAGTTAAGGACAGGCAGCAAAGTGTCAACTCAGACCAAGTTCAGGGACAGAAGAAGCCAAATTATTATAGCAGTCATTACCTATAGTTTATTGTCTTTGAACACAACTGGCTTGTAGCAACTACTTGAAAACAAACTAAAAGTCAATAACAGGCTAAGTGAGGGAGTATAGCACTGTATGATATGTCTCCAACTCAATTCCAAGTCAAAAAAGTACATTTAGTCCTTTATTACAAACAAAATAATTTGATTCTTCCATAATCTATGTAAGACAAAAACCAGCGAAAAGATAATTGGATCAAATTCAAAGACAAGCAGTCAGTCAAAAACATGCGCTCCCTACTTACCTCCTCCCCATGCCGCCATGCAGGTGAAAAGGTGACTATATTCATTTATTTCTACCACCACCCAAACCCACATGACAAAATTAGAAAACATGGCTCAAGGAATTTCAGTGCTCAATTACGTGAACTACATTGCTGTAGACCTCTGGAAGAAATAGTAAGGATGAAAGATTTCCATAAAACAATTATCTTACCGGATTATATTTTATAATCCACTAGCAGCAGGGTCGCCAATAAAACCTATTTTGAGTTCTACTTTTGCCATAACCATCCATCGCTATACTCTCTTAGGATGGTGCAAATTAGAATGCAGGAACACGTTAATTATTTGACAGGTAGTAGATAGATGCCTCTTAAGATTAACAAAGAAAGTGAGGAAGTAACAATGGTATAGATAAAGGCTTCAATAACCAAGCCTTAAAGGGATATTACACAGATAGAATCAGAATCAGGTTTATTATCACCGGCATGTGACGTGAAATTTGTTAACTTTGCAACAGCAGTTCAAGGCAATACATAATCTAGCAGAGACAAAAAAAATAAAATATAATAAATGAAGTAAATCAATTACGTATATTGAATAGATTTTTTAAAAATGTGTAAAATCAGAAATACTGTATATTAAAAAAGTGAGGTAGTGTCCAAAGCTTCAATGCCCATATAGGAATCGGATGGCAGAGGGGAAGAAGCTGTTCCTGAATCGCTGAGTGTGTGCCTTTAGGCTTCTGATGGTGACAGTGAGAAAAGGGCATGCCCTTGGTGCTGGAGGATCTTAATAATGGACGCTACCTTTCTGAGACACCACTCCCTAAAGATGTTCTGGGTACCTTGTAGGCTAGTGCCCAAGATGGAGCTGACTAGATTTCTGCAGCTTCTTTCAGTCCTGTGCAGTAGCCCCTCCATACCAGACAGTGATGCACCCTGTCAGAATGCTCTCCACGGTACAACTATAGAAGTTTTTGAGTGTATTTGTTGACATGCCAAATCTCTTCAAACTCCTAATAAAGTATAGCTGCTGTCTTGCCTTCTTCATGATTACATCAATACAGAACCATAGAGCATTACAGTACAGAAACAGGCTTTTTGGCCCTTCTTGGCTGTGCAAAACCATTTTTCTGCCTAGTCCCACTGACCTGCACCTGGACCATATCCCTCCATACACCTCTCATCCATGTACCTGTCCAAGTTTTTCTTAAATGTTAAAAGTGAGCCCGCATTTACCACTTCATCTGGCAGCTCATTCCACACACTCCCACCACTCTCAGTGTAAAGAAACCCCCCTAATGTTCCCTTTAAACTTTTTCCCCTTCACCCTTAAACCATGACCTCTTTTTTTTCTCCCCTTGCCACAGTGGAAAAAGCCTGCTTGCATTCACTCTATCCATACCCACCATAATTTTATATACCTCTATCAAATCTCCCCTCATTCTTCTACGCTCCAGGGAATTATGTCCTAACCTATTCAACCTTTCTTTGTAACTCAGTTTCTCAAGTCCCGGCAACATCCTTGTAAACCTTCTCTGCACTCTTTCAACCTTATTAACATCCTTCCCGTAATTTGGTGACCAAAACTGCACACAATACTCCAAATTCAGCCTCACCAGTGCCTTATACAACCTCACCATAATATTCCAACTCTTATATTCAATACTTTGATTTATAAAGGTCCATGTACCAAAAGCTCTCTTTACGACCCTACCTACCTGTGATGCCACTTTTAGGGAATTTTGTATCTGTATTCCCAGATCCCTCTGTTCTACTGCACTCCTCAGTGCTCTACCATTAACCCTGTATGTTCTACCTTGGTTTGTCCTTCCAACATGCAATACCTCACACTTGTCTGTACTAAACTCAAGCGGCCATTTTTCAGCCCTTTTTTTCCAGCTGGTCCAAATCCCTGTGCAAGCTTTGAAAACCTTCCTCACCGGCCACTACACCTCCAATCTTTGTATCATCAGCAAATTTGCTGATCCAATTTACCACATTATCATTCAGATCATTGATATAGATGACAAATAACAATGGACCCAGCACTGATCCCTGTGTCACACCACTAGTTACAGGCCTCCACTCAGAGGAGCAATCCTCCACTACCACTCTCTGGCTTCTTCCATTGAGCTAATGACCAATCCAATATACTACCTCTCCATGAGACTGCATCTTGCTAACCAACCTCCCATGCGGGACCTTGTCAAAGGCCTTACTGAAGTCCATGTAGACAACATCCACTGCCTTTCCTTCATCCACTTTCCTGGTAACCTCCTCGAAAAACTCTAATATATTGGTTGACCATGACCTACCATGCACAAAGCCATGTTGATTCTCCCTAATAAGACCCTGTCTATCTAAATACTTGCAGATCCTATCTCTTAGTACTCCTTCCAATAATTCACCTACTACTGACGTCAAACTTACCAGCCTATAATTTCCCGGATTACTTTTCGATCCTTTTTTAAACAATGGAACAACATGAGCTATCCTCCAATCCCCCGGCACCTTACCCGTAGATACCGATATTTTAAATATATCTGCCAGGGCCCCTGAAATTTCAACACTAGTCTCTTTCAAGGTCCGAGGGAATACCCTCTCAGGAGCATCTCCTCTTCTTCAATCTGTATAGGTTCCATGACCTCACTACTTGTTTGCCTTATTTCTATAGACTCCGTGCCAGTTTCCTTAGTAAATAGACACAAAAAAACATTTAAGATCTCCCCCATTTCTTGTTGGGACCAGGTTAGATTCTCAGAGAGCTTGACGTCCAGGAACTTGAAGCTGCTCACTCTCTCCACTTCTGATCCCTCTATGAGGATTGGTATGTGCTCCTTCGTCTGACCCTTCCTGAAGTTCACAATCAGCTCTTTCGTCTTACTGACGTTGCTGCGGCACCATTCCACTAGTTGGCACATCTCACTCCAGTACACTGTCTCGTCACCACCTGAGATTCTACCAACAATGGTTGTATCGTCAGCAAATTTATACATGGTATTTGAGCTATACCTAGCCACACAGTCATGTGTATATACAGAGTAGAGCAGTGGGCTAAGCACACAACCCTGAGGTGCACCAGTGTTGATAATCACTGAGGAGGTTGAGGAGCAGATAGCCTTGGAGGTTGAAGGTCACTAAATTGGGAACAGGATACAAATGCGCAAGCTTCTTACATTTGTCACTAGTTTATAGAAGGTTTAATTGTGTAGACTTTACCAGACTTTAATTATGAAAGTATTATTTAAATTATACTCTCAAAGATACTGTAAACGCAAAACTTCAGTAAATTAAAATTTGTTTTGTTTTCAACGAATAAAGTCTACTTTTGCTGTGACATTCTAGCCATAGATAGCTTTCAAAGTAGTCTCACAAATACGTCTGAAGATACAGTGAAGCTAGAAAATTTGTGAACCCTCTTAGAATTTTCTATACTTCTGCATAAGTATGACCTAAAATGTGTTCAGATCTTCTCATGTCCTAAAAATAAACACAAAAAAATCATACTTTTTTTATTTGTTGAGAAAAGTGATCCGATATTACATGCATATTTTGGAAAAAGTATGTGTGAACCTATGACCCCCACCCCCCCCCCCCCCGTACAGCAATAACTTCAAACAAGTGTTTCCGGTAACTGTTGATCAGTCCTACGCACTGGCTCGAGGAATTTTAGGCCATTCCTCCTTACAAAACTGCTTCAACTCTGAGATGTTAGTGGGCTTCCTTGTATGAACTGCTTGCTTCAGGTCCTTCCTCAATATTTCAAAAGGATTAAGGTCAGGACTTTGACTCATCCATTCCAATATGTGAGATTCCTTCTGCTTTAACCATTCTTTGATAGACTGACTTGTGTCTTTAGTGTTGTTGTCATGTTGCATGACCCACTTTTTCAAGCTTCAGTTCACAGTCAGATACCCTGACACTTTCCTTTAGAATTTGCTGGTACAATTCAGAATTCATACTTCCATTAATGGTGGCAAACCATCCTGGTCTCGAGGCAACAAAGCAGGCCCAAACCATGACACTGCCACCACCATGTTTCACAGTTGGGATGAGGTTCTTCTGTTGAAATGCAGTGTTTGCTTTTTGACAAGCATAACACTTCTCATTTAAGCCAAAAAGTTATATTTTGCATTCATCCATCCACAGAACATTCTTCCAATAGACCTCTTGGCTTTTCCACGTGGTCTTTAGCAAACTTTAGACAGGCAGCTTGCTCTTCTTGGAGAGTAGTGGCTTTCTCATTGCAGTCCTGCCATGCACACCATTGTTGTTCAGTGTTTGCCTGATGGTAGACTCATGAACACTGACATTAGCCAATTCAGGAAAGGCCTGTAGCTCCTTTGATGTTACTCTGGGGTGTTTGTGATCTCCCGGAGTACTACACATTTTGCTCTTGGAGTGATTTTTGCTGGTTGAGCATTCCTGAGGAGATTAAATGGAGGGTGCTGAATTTCCTCCATTTGTACCCCATCTTCCTGACTACATTGGTAGAGCCCCACCTCTATAGAAATGGTTTTGTATCCCTTTCCAGCCTGGTAAACATCCACAATTTCCTTTTCTGAGGAAACCTCCTTTGATCGAGGCATGGCACACTTCCAAAAAAAACCCTGTGGGGTGAAGATCAGACTTTGATGGTGAGGACCCAGGTTTGTTCTTTAAATAGGGCAGGGCCTCCCACACTCACACCTGATTGTCATCCCACTGATTGAAACACCTAACTTTAAATTCCCCTTTTAAATGAACTGATAATCTTAGAGGTTCATGTAGTATTTTCCAACAAATGCATGTAATATTGGATCATTTTTCCTCAATAAATAAATGAACAAGTATAATGTTTTTGTGTTATTTTACTTAGTCGGGTTTTCTATCTAGTTTTAGGACCTGCGTTAAGATCTGATCATATTTTAGGTCATATTTATGCAAAAATAGAGAAAAATTCTAAAACTTTCTAGCACCACTGTACGTACATCCTTGCTATAGAATTTTCTTGAAAAACACTACTTTTTAAACTAAAACATCCTAAGCAATACCATAGAAACATTGGCAACATTTGACAAGCCACAAAGGTTACAATAAATTTTTAAAAAAGCACAAAGTGGTAGATTACAAGGAGCATCTTAAAAAAGAAGAAAGGAATATTAAGGAGACAAAAGCAGTGAAGTCAGCGTAGATCAGCCAATATTATATTTAAAAGTGGGGCAGTCTTGGAGGCTCTGATGGCCGACACATGTTCCTGTTGTGCAATTCGGACAGGCGGGGCTCGTCAGCCATGGTTGGCAGCTCATCTAGGAGAAGGAAAAATCATTTAAAATCTCCACTGCCTCATGGTTATACCCATTCATGAGGAAGGTCCAGGAGTAAAACCCAAGGAAAAATCTAGAACTAGAATTCCCCCAAGGCAGCCTTATGTTGAGTTCAACACTGACTGGCAACTATCGTATTACCACTGGTGCCTAATTGTGTCAATCTCTGCTGTCCCTTTGGATTCATCAACTGCTGCATGGCAAACAGCTTGTTCTCCATATGATACTGCCCTGGCTTGCATATCAGAGATAGCTGGGATGCAATATCCATGGTCAACTGACAAAGAGGGCCTCAATGCAACGCCAGGCCAGACCAGGCTAACCACAAGGACAAAAAGGGCAACTAGTAGTACAGAGTATAGAAAGTACAAATAAATTTATTATCAAACTGCATATGTCTCTATATACAACCCTGAAATTCGTTTTCTTGCAGACAGAAAACTAATAAATAAGCAATAAATAGCTCCCTCAAATCCCATGCTTCCTAACTTCCAGATCAGACTGCCATGAGAACTTTGTTAAAGGCCTGAATAAGGTCACGATAGACAACATCTACTGCCCTACCTTCATCAATCCCTTTAGTCAACTCTTCGAAAGACTACCCAATCAATGTTAGATCTTGTCTCTCAAAATACCCTATAACTGAAGTCAGGCTTCCCAACCTGTAGTCCCCTGGTCTGTTCTTGCTAACATTCTTGAACAATGTTAATCACCCTCCAGACTCCAGAGTTAAAATTGGTACTGGTTTATTGTTGTCACATGTACCAAGATATAGTGAAAAGCTTGTCTTACATAAATGTTCATACAAGTCAGACGATTTGCAGACGACACAAAGGTTGTGGTGGATAGTGTAGAGGATTGTCGAAGATTGCAGAGAGACATTGATAGGATGCAGAGCAATACTCACAACACGCTGGAGGAGCTCAGCAGGTCGGGCAGCATCCGTGGAAAAGATCTGTCGACGTTTCGGGCCGGAACCCGTCGTCAGGACAAAGGGTTCCGGCCTGAAACGTCGACAGATCTTTTCCACGGCTGCTGCCCGACCTGCTGAGCTCCTCCAGCATGTTGTGAGTATCGCTTTGACCCCAGCATCTGCAGATTATTTTGTGGATAGGATGCAGAAGTGGGCTGAGAAGTGGGAGATGGTGTTCAACCTGGAGAAGT
This sequence comes from Mobula birostris, assembly GCF_030028105.1. NCBI lineage: Eukaryota > Metazoa > Chordata > Chondrichthyes > Myliobatiformes > Myliobatidae > Mobula > Mobula birostris. Next base: position 88,575,589 of record NC_092380.1, on the reverse strand, counting down.
GTGAGGTGGTACACTTTGGAAGGACAAACTCCAAAGCAGAGTACAAAGTAAATGGCAGGTTACTTGCTAGTGTGGAGGAGCAGAGGGATCTGGGGGTACATGTCCACAGATCCCTGAAAGTTGCCTCACAGGTGGATAGGGTAGTTAAGAAAGCTTATGAGGTGTTAGCTTTCATAAGTCAAGGTACAGAGTTTAAGAGTCACTGAGTAATAATGCAGCTCTACAAAACTCTGGTTCGGCCACACTTGGAGTATTGTGTCCAGTTCTGGTCGCCTCACTATAGGAAGGAAGGATGTCGAAGCATTGGAAAGGGTACAGAGGAGATTTACTAGGATGCTGCCTGGTTTAGAGAGTATGCGTTATGGTGAGAGATTAAGGGAGCTAAGGCTTTACTCTTTGGAGAGAAGGAGGATGAGAGGAGACATGATAGAGGTATACAAGATATTAAGAGGAATAGATAGAGTGGACAGCCAGCACCTGCTCCCCAGGGCACCACTGCTCAATACAAGAGGACATGGCTTTCAGGTAAGGGGTGGGAAGTTCAAGGGGGATATTAGAGGAATGTTTTTTTACTCAGAGAGTGGTTGGTGCGTGAAATGCACTGCCTGAGTCAGTGGTGGAGGCATACAGGTATACAGGTATATGGAGGAATTTCAGGTGGGGGGTTATATGGGAGGTAGGGATTAAGGGTCGGCACAACATTGTGGGCAAAAGGGCCTGTACTGTGCTGTACTATTCTAAAAAAAACCTTGTACAGTGCATTGAGGTAGATTAAGGTTAAACAATAATAATGCAAAATAAAGTGTAAAAGCTACTGAAAAAAGAGCTGTATAGATAAACAATAAATTGCAAGGTCAGAGCGAGGTAGATTTTGAAGTCCATCTTATCATTCAAGAGTTTGATAATAGAAGCTGATGGTAAACACTTTAAGGCCTTTGTATTTTCTGCCTTATGGGAGAAGGGAGAAAACGAAATGCTAGGGGTGGGTGAGGTCTTTAATTATGCTGGTTGTTTTACTGAAGCAGCAATAAGTGTAGACAGACTCCATAGAAGGGGGAAAAGACTAGTTCCCGTAATGTGCTGAGTTGTGTCTACAACACTCTGCAGTTTCTAGTTGTAACGTGCGGAGTAGTTGCTATACCAAGCAATTGTGCATCCATACAGAATTCTTCCTACGGTGTACTGACAAAAACTGGCAAGATTATACAGGGATATGTCAAATCTCTTTAGCCTCCTGAGGAAGTAAAGGTGTTACTGAGATTTCTTGGCCATTACATTAATGTGTTTGGATGAGAACAGGCTATTAGTGATGTCCACACCTCAGAACTTGAAGCTTTCAACCTCAATACTGTTGATGTAATCAGGAGCAGATTCACCAAACCCTTTCTGAAGTCAATGATCAACTCATTTGTTGATACTGAGGGAAAAGTTGTTGGGACACCGTGTCACTAAGCTCGCCATCTCCTTTTGGTACTCTGACTCATTGTTATTTGGTCCACTATGGTGGTATCATGGTGAGAAAAACACAGGCTCAAGAAGATACAGTTGAAAATTGGGTATTATTGGAGTGTGGCAAAACAACTACGAAGTCAAACCATTTTCAAGTTCATTGTCATCTGACTATACATACACAACCAAATGAAACAACATTTCTCAAGACCACAGTGCACCCACAAAAATTGTCCTGTGATTAGATTAGGGCTAATCAGGTCTGTCGGGGGGGGGGGGGCGCTCAAGCGACATGGCTCAAAGGGCCAGAGGGCCTACTCCGCGCTGGCAAATGAAACAAAATGTTATGATAAATAGGATATAATTCAGAGTGCATGTAGTACACAGGTAAACAGCAAACAGTGAACCGTACAATAAATGGCACGCAATGCTAGAGAGGACCTCGGTGGTTGCAAGGTATTCCTTAATCTCACAGCCTGAGAAAAAAATCTGATACACAGTCCAGCAGTCCTACTCCTGAACCTCTTTCCTGATGGTAGTGGGTCAAAGAGATTGTGAGGGGTGATAGGGATCCTCAACAATGCTTCATGCCCTTCATGTACAATGCTCCTGATAAATGTCACAAATAGGGGAGAGAGACTCCAGTGATCCTCTTGGCAGTTTTTACTGTCCTCTGTAGGAATATTTTACTATGATCCATTTTACATTAGTGATTTTGCAATTACACTAGCAACGCACATTATAATTGCAAATGGCTGACATCCATGATTTGGGAAGCTCAGATACTGAGGTCGAATGGTCAGTTTGGGGAAGTAGAGGGACTGAAGGGAAATGCTGAACACAGTGCAAGGTTGGATCAACAGGATAACATCTGACATTGTGAGTACTGACAGTCAAGTTCACAGTTCAGTGAAGTAAAGAAGGATCGTCTGCCCATGAGAAAGTGCAGTGTAATAGACAGTAGAAGCAGCAGACCAAGGCATATGTAGTATGAATGACTACATTCATTTGCCATTCACATTGTTTGGGGGAAGAATGGGAGCCAAGAACAAGGTTGTGAACTCTATGCCAGGTGTCCAGTACACATGTGCCTTTCACTTAATAAACGCTCCGCAGTGAAGTCTACTGTGATAGATGTCCAAAATGCTAACTGAATCTCTCACAACAGAAAATGATAGCCTGTTGTGACAAAAACTGAACCACATGGAATCTGTAACTGGGAAATATACAAAAGTCTTCATTCATATAGCAAACCTCCATGAGAGTCCAGGAGAATCCAACTCTCCTGACGCGATGTTTTAAACTTCAACACAAAGACAATGAATAATTAACTAGTTTCAATTGCTATAATTGTAAGGAAAGAGTTAAATGTGAATCCCCCTTGGTACATGTTAAAAAAGAAATTTCTAAGACAAAATAGTGTTAGCCTGGAGTAGGATTGTTTAGATAAAGTTAAAAGAGTACAAGTCTACAGTCTTGAGAGTAGATAACGATGAATACAACATTCACAAGCTTTGATCCCAGCATCTGCAGATTATTTTGTGTTAACGATGAATACATTTGTCCAGAGAAGGTGAGGTCATTGTGCAGATACCGAATGGTGCCTTATCATGGGAAAGTAATGGGGTAAGAATTATTTTGGAGTTTAAGAGATCTTGCAGGTTATAAGAAGGGGCACTTTCTTTGTGCAAGGGGAGAGTTTTTCTTAGGCTAGGGAAAGATGACGGCAAGGATCGCATGAAAGGTTTTGGATCATGGGACCTCCCGTCCCATGATCCTCTCGTATCCCTTTTGCCAATCACCTGTCCGGCTCTTGGCTCCATCCCTCCCCCTCCTGTCTTCTCCTATCATTTTGGATTTCCCCCTCCAACTTTCAAATCCCTTACTCACTCTTCCTTCAGTTAGTCCTGACGAAGGGTCTCGGCCTGAAACGTTGACTGCACCTCTTCCTAGAGATGCTGCCTGGCCTGCTGCGTTCACCAGCAACTTTGATGTGTGTTGCTTGAATTTCCAGCATCTGCAGAATTCCTGTCGTAAAGGTTTTGGATATGTAGTTTTCTTCAGCTTTTCACCAATCATTCATTGAATGATAAGTATTAGTTTGCTCTTCTGTACTGCTCCTTCATTAACCATTTGTTTCCCTTTTTGTATTGCACGTTTTATATAATTCTAATTAAGTGATTCATTCTGGTTTGACACGAGTGCCGTGTCCCCTTTGCAATTTCATGTGCAAATGCCCATTGCTTAATCAGAAAAGAACACAGAACAAATTTCAGAATAAATTTTGTTACAATAATCACTTATTTAACTTTAACAGTCAGAACATAGTCAGGTAAAGTTACAGAACTACATATCTACAATGGCAACACACTCCAACTGGCTGTAAGGAGTTTGTACATTCTCCCTGTGCCCAAGTGGGTTCCCTTTAGGTGCTCCTGGTTCCTCCCACATTCCAAAGACATACAGTGAGGGTAGGGTTAGGGTTAGAAAGGTGTGGGCATGCTGTGAAAGCATAGTGACACTTGCAGGCTGCCCCACTTGCTGTATTGATTTAACACAACATATTTCACTTCATGTTTCGATGTTTCATTGCACATGACAAAAAAGTTGACTTTTTTTAATTAAATCTTCAGAACACCTTTGAATATTCAAATACTGGCATCTGTACCAAAAGTTCATGAGTATAAACTGCAGGCAGCCCTTTTTATTACAGCATTTAAAGATGGCTCCATGAGTATACAACTAATCAGAAGGTTAAGTGACAAAACAGATCTGTGCTGAACTGTGCATTAAGCGACAGGGATATACAATTAACAATGTGATCATAGCATTAAAATTCATCTAAACATGAGAAAGTTGCAGATGCTGGAAATCCACAGTAGTACACACAAAATGCTGGAGGAACACAGCAGGTCAGGCAGCATCTATGGAGATGAATAAACAGGCCGGGCCCTTCTTCAGGACTGAGAAGGAAGGGGGAAGGTGCCAGAATAAAAAGTTGGGGTGGGGGGGGGGGGGAGAAATAAGATGATAGATGAAGCCAGGTGAAGGTCAAGGGCTGGAGAAGAGGAGGGAGAAAAGGAAAGAGAACAGGACCCAGGGGAAAGAGATAGGCAGATGAGAAGAGGTAAAGGCCACAGTGCAAAATGGGGGGGTGGGGCGGGAGTAGAAAGAGAATTTTTTTTAAACCAGAAAAGAGAAATCCATATTCATGACATCAGGTTAGAGGCTACCCAGAAGGAATATAAAGTGTTGCTCCTCCACCCTGAGGATGGGCTCATCTTGGCACATGAGGAGACTATGGACCGACATGTCCCAACGGGAATGCGAATCAGAATTAAAATGTTTGGCCACCAGGAAGTTACACTTGTGGCAGGTGCAGCATAGGTGCTTAATGTAGCAGGCACATCATCTATTGTCTCTCCCCATGTAGTTTCAATGGGACAGAGAATGCCCCACATCCATGATTGGTTTTACAAGCCACAAAGTATCAGTTGGAATTTAAATTGCATACTGGTTTTATTTCCAGAAAACTGGTTCTCATTTCAGTTAATCCAATGATTACGCTGTCCATAATTTCATAACCCCAGAATGATCCGTAACGTAAACCCCAGTTGTTCCTGCAATGAGATTATGTTAAATTGTTAAACTCAATATTAAATCCTTTGTTATGATATGCCTAGTTAGAACATAACATGCTGTTCTTCAAGCTCGCACTTGGCATTATTGGCGACTTAGGAGGCTAAATGGGGGAGTAGGAATGGCATAAAAAAATTAAAGCAAAGGAGAATGGATGATCAGGGTCACTTTGGTGGACTGTACAGAATGTTCTGCCTCAGTAGAACACATCGTGAGCAGGAAATGCAATAAACTAAATTTCAACTGTAAGCAAAATGCTGTCCTCCTTGGGAGGAAATTTTGGGTCCCTGAACGGTACAGAGTTGAGAATCAGGTACTACATTAGAAAATAGTGAAGATGCGAGAGTGGACAGAGAACTCGCTAACAATGTTGAAAGGTGTTGGATTGGGGGTTGGAGAATTGTTATTTTTCTTTTAATTTGACATTCCTATATTTGCTTATAATTTTACATAATTAACTATGTGCATGCAACTTCAATGAATTTTCAGCAACTGTAGTACAGCTGATTCTGTATTTTTCTAGAATTTTCTCTGCAACCTGTGTCACATCAGTGAATCTGGCTGTTTTATAAGTTACTTCTTATCACTGGAATGTATTTCACTCTCTAGAGAGCTAGCTTTTAGTATAAGACAACCACAACTTATTTGTTTCCCTCCCTCACTTTGTCTCGCCCTTATCGAAGGGCAAGTAACTTCCAATTTTTAAAAATTTGTTGTGAACACCTAACAGCCTAGTTCATCATGGGTAAAGCTGTCCCCTCTACTGAGCACATCTACAAGAAGCGGTGTCTCAGGAAAGCAGCATCCATCATCCAAGGATCCCCTACCTCCTTCCCTCCATCCAGGCCATGCTCTCTCCTCATTGCTACCATGAGGAAGGAGGTAGAGGAGCTTCAAGTCCCACACTACAACCATCGGTTATAACACTTCAACCATCAAACTCCTGAACCAGAGTGGATAACTTCACTCACCTCAACACTGATTCCACAACCTGTGGACTCATTTATAAGAACTCTAACTCAAGTTCTCAAAATATATATATATATATATATATATATATATATATATATATATATATATATTTGCATTGTCTGTTTGTCCATCTGTGTGTGCAATTTTTCACTGATTCTATTGTTCCTTTGTATTTACTGTGAATGCCCATAAGAACATGAATCTCAAGATAGTATATGGTGACATATATACCTAGACAATAAAATGTACTTTGAACTTTAACAAATTGTCTATAACTACAAGATTTATGCCTCATTCTTGACTTCCAAAGAAACTCTAGATTCAATGTCACTAGATCCAGGAGCTTGGCATAGTCAGCAGGATGGTTTGCAAAGGTTTAAGGAACTGTTAGAATCCCAGGGGAAGGGAAAAGCTTCAGCCTGCACATTATATAACAGAAGCTAACACCTTCTTTCTTTCCTAATCAGAAAGGCACCTAGTTCTTCCTTCAATACACCACCTAATGGAAGATTAAGAATTGCTGTATTCTGATGATTTAATCCAAGGTTCTTTCAGAAGTCAGAAAGAGGCACAAAACCTGTTGCTTCATGATTGTTTTATTAAGTGTTAATAGAACAAAGAGAAACAGAAACACAGTGATAGAGGGCTACTCAGTGAAGGGAAAGACAAGCTAAGATGGCACAACCTTATGTCAACCAACTTTATACATGTAGGTAAGGAAAATTCCATTCAAATTCATAGATAAGAGTCAAGCAATGACATACCACCTATTCAAATAATGCAGCACTTAGAGTTCTAGAATCATATATAACCATATAACAATTACAGCACGGAAACAGGCCATCTCAGCCCTTCTCAGCCCTTGTGCCTACCTACCTGTCCTTTTGATACAACAGGTATCCTTGGACATTAAGCTCCCAGCTATCATTTTCTTTCAGCCATGACTCAATGATGCCAACATTGTTAACCCTGCCAATCTCTAACTGTGCTACACATTCATCCACCTTAGTTCTTATATTGCATGCATTCAAATGTAACACCATCAGTCCTGTACTCATCACCCTTTTCGATTTTGTCCCCCTTTTGAGCTTGCAACTCATCCTGTTGACTACAACTCTGCCCTGTCATCAGTCTCACCACACACTACTTCTGTTTGTAAATCAACTGCCCCATCCTTAGCCCCATCACTCTGGTTCCCATCTCCCTGGACAACACAAGTGTGCAATCAACAGCAAGTTCCACATGCTCACATTTGTCCTACAAAAAAGTAATACATACACTTTCTTCACTATAAATTTACAAGAAGCCAACTTGACCACTCAGTCATGACTGAGTACCCTATTATAGAAGAGAGGGAAAGAGGCATTGAAGGCAATTTTTAATGCCAAAAATAATGATCATTGCAGTCAGGTTGCTGTGCTTAAAACACAACTGACATTGTAATGAGTTCCATGGGGGAAATATCTGTGATCTTACAATTTTCATTTGGTTCAGTAACGTCCCCTCCTTCACAAAATCAGAAGTGAGGATGTTTGCCAGTTATGTGAAGCTGCCTATGTTGACAAGCTACAAAATCTAGACGTAATTCAGACATGAAATGACATATGGCACAGATTCTGATATCCAAGTCTGATTGAGGGTAATGGTGAAGGAGTGTTGTGAAACAAGAAGTATTTCTGTAGACAATTAGCAAGAGGTTTTATAGTCATTCAGTGGCATAACTTCCCTTCTAACTCCTTGCAGCCTCTCTGCCATCAGAGGTACGTTCCTCAGTGGACCACTACCTCACATCCCACCATTCTCCATGCTGACTACAGATCAAGAGGGTGACTCAACAACACATCATTAAGAAGAATCAAAGATTGAAGTTATTGAGCAGATAACTGGAATGAATACTTAGATCTTTATCTTTCTAATAAAATAACTATCGACCATTAAGGTACAAACAGAAAATGAAGAACAAGGACAGATCATTGGAGGAACACCCTTGCAGCCGCACTGTCACCAATCATAATACAACAAATCAAGGCAACCAATCTTAGAATGGTTACAGTGAAGGCAGCCCATGCTCTCCACCAGAACAATTAATTCCCATTCTTCATGACCCTGCAATTCTTTATCCAGCAATTCCTTCCAAGGTTAGTGGAACTTGTCAATGCCATGTGTGCACAAAATACATTCAAGATTTCAAACATGCTGTATTTCTTTTAAGTCATTCTTATCTGCTTTCGCCTTCACCTGTGGCCTCTTGTCCTTGACCCCCTCCAAAGAAAACAACCTACTTTCCATTCTGCAAGTCATTTCTGGGCCTTTTCTATAATGTTCACATCTTCCCATAATGTGGCAACCAGAAGTGAATAATCCAGTTGTGGACATGATAGTGCATCTTTCTTAAATTAAGGTTTAATATGAATTCCCTACCTTTGTACTTCGTTAACAAAGCCCAGTTGCTCAACTTTCAATAAGGTCTGATCATTCTCCCAAGTCTTTCTGTGCCTACACCCTTGTTGGAACAGTATACTTTACATCACCTGTCTTCCCACCAAGATGCATCATTATGCATTCTGCGACATTGACTATAACATGTCCATTCCACCAGTTTCTATCCTGATCTAATCACAGTTGAAAAATACTGCCAAGTGTGTGTTGCCTGCAAATTCCTTCACATCAGGGGCAATCTGCATCCCATGATAAACAATGCGGCAGATGCATTTTCAAATATTATTCTTGATAAGAAAATGTGTTATTTTAAAAGTGCAGAGGAATGGAAACTTTAAGCAAGCTGTTGAACAAGTTCTAAGATTTCTACCTAGCAACAGTGAAAGTGTGCTGCCCAAACTTTTTTTCTGTACTAAACCACTATAAATTCAGGATCTCTCACTCAAAATCCAGCAATAGAATTTGCTTTCTAAGTCCAGTTGGCAAAATATAGGATGACTGATGTTGGTCTCAGGCAGTAAAGATAGAACGACCTTATCCGAGCATTTCAGCTTTAGCTTGCTGAAAACTTTAATCTCAGACTTTCAGATCTCTCACCCAGAACCTGCAAGTTCAGACCTTGTGCAACTAATCATATTTGACGTAAATGACCTGCTGGAGGAACTCACTGGATGGAGCAGCATCTGTGCGGGGGGGGGGGGGGGGGGAGGAGTTATCAACATTTTGGCTGAAAACCTGGATCAGGACTGAGAGTAGAAAGGCGAGATGGTCAGTATAATGAGAAAGGGATTGGTAAGACAGGAATCCAAGATGTATGTAGACCGAGGAGCGATAGACAGATTGTGACAGGTAGGGGAGGTGAGCAGAGGTGGAGTTGAGGAACAGTGGCAGGTGAATAATAGATGGAGGCACAAAGAAAAAAACTCAGATAAAGCAAGATAGCAGGATGGAAATGCGAAAGCCAGAGTAAGCTTCTGAAGGGCGACAGCTACTAGTGCTGTACTCATAAGCAAAATAGACAGAAACAGGACCCATTAGAGCGTGGTAAATAGCAACTGGAAGCAGAACCACATTTTTCTTTTGGGGGGAGCAGCTTGTGAGTAATATGTTGATTATGTTACATGATGCTTTAAATTCAGTTTAATTATGGCCCCTTAAGTATAGTGACATCTGAAACCTTCAACATAGTATACGTTGTCCAACAAAAAAAAGAAAATCCGCCAATTCTGGAAATCCAAAGCAACACACACAAAATGCTGGAGGAACCCAGCAGGCCAGGCAGCAGCTATGGAAAAAGAGTACAGTCGATATCTTGGGCCCAGTCCCAATGAAGGTCTCGGCTCGAAACATCAACTGGTTACTCTTGGCCTGGTGAATTCCTCCAGCATTGTGTGTGAGACTCTTTGTCCAAAATGCCTATGGTATAAACTGATCCTACATATTACCTTCCAGTCAGAAAAGCATCAGTTGACGTTTAGTCCTTACCCTTCACCCCTTGACTACATGTTCAATTATCACCATTCTTTCATACCAAGTAGTGCTCAGTCCTCCAAGTGGTACTTTCGAATTCATTTTGAATGTCAGATAAGTTTAACATTGTGAATGTCCTTTTAAATGAAAACTAAGGGAAACATTTGTAATGATATTTGAAGTACAATTATCAAAAAGGTAACCAGGTTCCACATAAAATCCTGAATGTTGAAACAAACAAGTATAATGACCTGAAACCACAAAGAATACAAGACGACTCAGTCAGGTAAAGACAGGAATCAAAGTTAGGCAAAGGATGAGCGCAAACACTAGATAGGAATGTAGATTCCAATTTTTGCCCTTATTTACTAATTTCCAATCACAGTTGACTTAATGATAGCAGCTTATCTTACATTTGAAGTATTTGCCAAAAATTCAGGTCTGAGTAATAGAGAGAGGCCAAGCAGACAGAGCCTTTTTTTTGGAGCACAGGAGTGATCTTATAAAGGTGTATTAAATTACGATGGGCTTGGACAGGGTGAATGAGCCATCTTTTTCCTCAGGGCCAGGGAATCAACAACTAGTAGGTACAGGTTTAAGGTGAGGGGGAAGAGATTTCATAGGAACATGAGTGGCAACTTTTCACCCAGAGGGCAGTCAGAACATGGAATGAGCTGCCAAAGTGAGTAGTTGAGGCAAGTACATTAAGAACATTTAAATGGTACTTGACAAGTACATGAATAGGAAAGATTTCAAGGTGGGGTACCCAACTTGGCCCCATGGACCTCTTGCTTAATGTTATTGGTCCATTACATCAAAAAAGTAGGGACTCCTAATTTAGAGGGTTTAGACCAAACCTGGAAAAAATAGGAACAGATTAGATAAGAATTTTGGTCGGCGTAACTATTTCGACTTGTTTACGTACTGTGTATCACTTTTTGCTTCCATCTACCTTAAAAAAAACTAATGTTTTGTTTCGACTTTTGAGTTGGGGGGGGTGAAAGAGATCTTCGTATGCTTTAAAACGGTGGCCCATTGTTTTAAACAATGACCCTCTTGATTCCGTTTTTGTCTAATGCCCCACTCCACCAAGAACTAGAGCACTCAAATCTCCTCTGCAAAACTCCAGTGAACACAAACCAGCCTGTCCGATTAGGGGGTGCCAAGTTCAGAGTGCAAGGCAAAGTGTGTGTGTTGGGGGGGGTGGGGGCAAGTTTCGGAACAAAGGCAAATGAAGAGGATGCCAACCACAGCGACTCCACGGCATATCTGTCAGAATTTCAAAGCCCGCCTGCAGGCTCGGCTGTACTCGCCGCCCGTGCCCGCCACCGCCACTCACCTGCCCAGCGACCGAAGCTCTCCACCTTGACGCCCGTTCCAAACACAAATGCCCGAGCTCCACTCAGCAACTGGCACACTACTTTCAGCAAAAACCAGGTCACGGCGCCCAACCCGAGCCAGTAAAAGAAGTCAAGCGCGGGCAAAAAGCCCACATTCAGATCGGAACCCATCACTTCAACACTAACGGGGTCCCGGCGGCCAGGGGAAAGTGATAAGAGGACACGTCTCCGGAAGCAACCGCCCTCTCCCACGCATTCATTGGCTAATACGGGCACCACCGCTCTATCCCACTGGCCATTAGTTCAGATGCACGTCAATCACTCTGCGAGCCAGCAGCCATTTCCGAGACGGCTCCGGGAGCATGTTGCATTGCGGGACTTGTGGTTTATCTCGGCTCTTTCGCTTCGGTTTGAAGTCAAATGGAACTACTTTTCCCACAATTCCATCGTCATACCAAATCTCAGGCATCGTCTCGTGAGATTTCACTGCCACATAAACACGGAAGTAACGGCTGTGATTAGAATTTTTGTAGCATTTACAGAAAAATAGTAAAAGAAATTGAAAATATTTGGTCTTAAAATACAGGTGTGTGTCAGTAATCATTTGTTTCAATTACTACTCCTTTTACAATAAAAATCATGTTATCGTACAATCTTGTGCTCATATTTAAACCAATAACTCTAAATCTGTTATTACTATCTCATTAAAAATGATTTCAGTCACAATTAACAGTGTAGTTTCATTTGAAAATATATATTTAGATCTACTTTATGATTTGAAAGCCTGGCATATATGTACGTAGGTGTCCATTTGAAAGCCATTGATTCCTGTGATGCTACAAATTTCAAATGTTCTTGCACATCCTACCTTCGTCATTTGCTAAAAAACATACATTCGGTCTTTTATACATTATTTTATTACAATTAAAGAAGAGAAAAATATGGAGAATTTTGTTATTTAATCACTTAATGTGACTATATGGCTTTCTGATACATGGACATATCCTAAAGGAAATAAACTATTCTTTGAAATGTTCATGTCTAATCATTTATAATACATCATTTAAAGTATCATAATTTATAATATGCGTTGGTTATCCATATTTTCATCAGTTACTTTATTTTTCTTTCTGATAAATCTTAGACTTTTATTTTACATTGTAAAAAACACTTCTCCATTTTGAGTTTCATTACTCTTTTGATTCAATAGTAACAAATTTTACAACTATTTCTCTTTCATTTAAATTAAATTTTATTTTTTTCATAAAAACGGTATAACTGTATAATATCTTTGAACAACTCCATGAAAATGCAACAGTCTTTCACGCATATTGTGTTTATCCTGCTTGTCTTAAGTTTGAAATAGCTTGCTATTATAACATTGTATTTAACTGATGAGTAACATTAACAAAATGCATGAGTAAATGATCAATTTTTCTTAATTATTAAATACCCTTGCAAGCAGCACAATGTTTAGAGCAACTAAAATACAGTACGCCTTAACTAAACCTAGTACAAATTATTTACAATTTTTGACTTACTTAACAAAGTACTTGCACCTACAATTCTTCACTAATTATAAACATATTTTGTTCAAACATACTAAATACTAAACAAGATATGTTTTTATTAAGTTAGAATAGTAAATTGGATTGAATGTCTTGTGGGTATTTTTTATAAACTTCAAGTAAAATTTATTGGATTAAAATTTTGCTCAAATATTATTTCTGTAGTCTTTTTAATTACCTATAATGTACAATATTGTCTGACTATGATTGTTTTATAATTTGAAGAACAGCAAATGCCACATAGACAATTGTAACTCATTTTGAAAAATCCATTAGAATTACAGTACACATATTTACCAAGGCTTGTACAAGTGTACATTTCTTGATTAAAATATAAAAAATAACAATATCGTAACAGAACAAATCACAGCTAGCCAACTACTCTGAAAACAAATATCCCAATTCTTTCCTTAAGTTTGCTACATTCACAAATAAAATATCAAGTATTCCTCACTTTATGTAAATATGTTCCACCATTTTGCTCCTTTGCTTGAGGAAATTTTTCTCTTGAATTTTACGTTAAATACCACAACAAATTCTGACCATCTTTTCATATTTCTGGAAAATAATATTGTAATGTGATCAAAATATGCTTAAACCCCCCTCCCCACCAACATTTGGCTTTCCATATGGTTCTACATGGTCAAAAGTATGTTTGAATGAAAGTTTTAAAAATTTGTTAATCTATTAAATTTATCAGGAAACAAAACATTTGAATTTTAATCTCATAAAGTAACAAAATCAGGGTTTGCATTTTTAACACAGATGCTTAAAGATACCACCCATCCAATAATTTGTTTACATTGTTATAATAAATGGTATTTTATACACTTCTTTTAAAAATGTTCTCTCTGTCATTTATTGTGTAATAATACGTTTTCCTTTTATATTTTCAATATAAAATAGTTTTGGTTTCAAATGAATCAATCAAATGCTTAATCCTCTCACTTTTAGTTCACCAACCCAGTAAACTATTACAATCAAAGACGTTTTTAGTATGTGTTACAGTGGAATATTTAGACAGAATTTTAACTTAATTCTGATCTTCAACATTTTAAGTTTCTAATGTCAAAATTATATAACTGTGGTTTGACTCAAATATTCAGTTGTTCTAAATGAATTTTCTTCAGGGTATTTAACCCAGAACAGCAATTTTGCACACATTCTAATGTGAACATTGCAATGAATATTTAGTAAAATAAGTATACATTCAATTTTTATTATAGTATGTCTTTCTTTGTTTTGAATATGGGAATATTTCTGTCTTGAGTTTCTGAAATCAATTGCCTTATGTAAGCTTTAACAAAAGAAACCCAAGAGTAAGATGGTCAAATCTAAACTGTACGTATATTTGAAAAAAAGACTGCTTCTGGCTGATCAGAAAATAAATAGTTTAATATAAGATTAATTTTGAGAAGCACAGTTCCTTACATTGTTAAACACAAGCTATATTATGTATGAAAGTATACAAATAAAATATCTTTATTTCTTAAGATAAAATTATTTATTTTGTTTGCAAATCAATAGAACACGTGAACAGTTGACATCTGAAGTATAAATGTTGGCTTTACTATTTATTAAATACAACCTTCTGACTAGTACCAGATATTTTTAGCCTTCTATTTAGTTAAAATGAATTACAAAACTGATAACAAAGTGCAGTAATTATAAAAGATCATTTTGTAACAAATAGTTCAAAGCTGTTCCATCTGGTTCTCTGATACCCATTAAAATATTGTTTGCCATTGACCTCACATGCTATCGTTCGCCTTTGCACTGTAGTCAGTCTTCTGATATCATTTTTAAATATTATTTTACTTGTTCTTACTTTTTAAATATATATTTTCAAGGAAAATGAACCAAGTTGTTTTAGACTGATTAATTATCTGGCTTACATGAGTAACAAGCATTTTAGGAATACACTTACAATATTTCATGATATATGGCTTAAAGATATTTTGCTGGGAGTTTATGATAATTTACATGTAAGGTCCTCCATGGCTCAAACAAAAAGAAATACCCCTACAGTACTCTGAAGGCCAAAATCTGACCAAAAACACATGAAAATAGTGCTGAATGAAAAAGGCAGGAGATCCAGCAATTCACTGATTAAAAAGGATAAATATAGCTTTTTCAGTGATGTCATGACCACTTACTACCCAAACAACACAAGGGCATACTTCACTGAAAGACAAGAATGAGAGTGAATTTATCCAGGACAAAGAAGCAATCAGTGCCTGCTGAAAGAAACCTTTCAAAGAATTTGTTGGACAGGACTTATTTCTTGACATGAGCACCTTTGTCTCCATGGCATATTTGGTAAAATATTGCTGATATCTCTGACCAAATGAAAACAACAAGACCTTGTGAACAGACCTTAGAAGCTGGCAGAAGTTGAACAAGTGGTAGAGATTAAGTTCAGTCACAAATGGGAAAATAGGTACACACCAGGAGACCTTAGGGGGTCACTAGAACAACCATCTTCAAGAAAGAAGACAAATCTAATTACAACACCGAGGAAGGTATCTCTGCTTCCTGCCATATGGAAGGCCATTGTTGGGATCTTCCTCAACACCTCCCTATAACTGAAGAGTTGCTTTTCAAATCACAGTATGGATTCATCCATTGAAGGCCACAGTGCACATGACCTTTATCCTGCATCAATTTCAAGAAAACGGGAACAGCTTCATCCATTGTTAATGGCCTCACAAGAGACTTTGACCCCAGCAGTCAGCTGGGCTTGTGGAACATCTCTACAAATCTGTGTGACAACAGAAACTTCTCTTCATCCTAGATTTACTTACTGATTGCATGCAAAATCACAGTCTTAACTAACGGCTTCACAGTAAAACCAACCTCAGTGTATGATTACCCCAATGCTTCTCTCAATCTTCCCTGCAGCAAGGTTGTAACTAACCTCCAATTAAGTTCCTACTGGAGGGAAACTAATCTGCATGAGAAATGGGAAACTGTCAACCCACTTGTCACCTCCACTCTAGAACCTCTGTCACCCCAACTTCAGTCATCAATCTGCAATATTCGGATGATGCTTACATGTGCACACTTTCAGAGAACAAGCTCAAAGTTGTCAGTAATTTATTCATTGAAGCATATATGAGAGGTCGGTCCTTACATTTAATTTCAGCTAAACAAAGACCCACAACCAACCTGCTTCCATTTTCACACCAAGCTCCAGACTAGAGGCTCACAATCGGATCCCGGAAAACTCAGATTGCTTCGCTTGGTTAAAGGCAGTCATTCAAAATGGAATTTGCCATCAATTTCAGTATCCCAGCACAGCTATTTGCTGCCAGAGAAAAGAGTGTTTGAAGGTGAAACCCTCAAAACCGCCACAAAGCTCATAATCTACTAGGCTGCCATGACCCTCGTCCTCCTTCAAACTTAGAGACAGGAACCTCCTATAGATAACACTGAAGAGATTTTGGCAGAGTTCTTCTCAACAGGATCATTCAGATTCACTAGCAGGATAACCAAGTCGATATTAACCAAGCCAACAACCCCAGCAGTGAGGCCATACTTATACTCAGTCAGCTCTCATTGCATGCCATACTATTTGCATGCTGAATATCAGACTTCCAAAAGGGCGGTTCTCAGACCCATCTTGGGTCAAAGAGAACCCACAGCTCATGGTCACTCAAAATGCAGGTGGAGCATTTGGTCAATTAAATGGAGCACTGGGTCAATTTTGTGGGAACTTATGGAAGCTTAACATAGGTGATGGAAACTGTGTACTATTTCAAAAAGTGCCCAGTGCCCCACCTGTGGTAGAGTTTGGAGACCTTACATTGACCTCATCAGCCATCTCAAAACCTACAAACAGACGAGGAAGATTGTCATTCTTGATCCCAAGGGGCTGCCTAAGAAAGAGAAAAACATGCTTGTGACACAGTTACCAATATTCAACCCACCAAGTTTCTTCCCAATTTTCACCTTTACTTCTTCAAGTAATCATAATTAATTGGAATATATTCCATTAGACTACAGCAATGGACCATTGTCCCATCCAAGTTGTCATTCTAAAAATTTACCCATGATAGGTCAATTGACAATATGGAAAGCTCAATTACATATTTATCCATCCACCCATTCTCAGTGCCGAAATTATTAATCTTCAGTTAGTATCAAAGAGCCATGATAGACAGCAAGACTAAAATGTGTCAATTTCCCTGACTCAAGAACACTGCAATACAGTATTTGTGTTTTCCAAATCAGTTAATTCAAAATTAGTTTTTTTGAAGTATAACCTAGGATCTCCCTGTTCTAAAAAAAGTGTATAAACAAACGATGTGATGATCTTCTGGTCAGAGTTAAGATAACACATTATTTTGTTTCTTTTTAACTAAATCCTTACGAATCTGATAGCATGCTACAATATTACTGCAAATAGCCTAATTCTGCTCCTACGTCTTATGGTCTTATGGTATTATACACAGACATTCTCACTTGTCTAAATGATATTGTTTTTAAAACCAAGTGAGGGAATAACGTTGACTTTATTGGAGCTGACACTTTCGGCACCGGCTTTAAAATGAACAAACTTTATCTGAAGAAATTATATACACACATTTTCTTTCGCAATATGTTAATACAAAATTATTTAATGTTAAAAATAACATTATGCCAACAGACATTTAATCTCGTCGTACGAAACAAATCATTATAAAAACCAAGGCACAGGATGTCGAAAGCACACGATTTATTGTATGTTTCAATTCATATTCAGGTGAGCATCACTTTAACGCCATTAAGTTGCTTTGTACCATTAGCTTCATTTCAAAATATCCCGGTTCACCGGTGAAATAAAGTCCTTTTCATTTGAAGAAGAAACTCTTCCTATGCTTGATCTCTCATTGCTTTCCTAAATGTATTATCTTTACTTATCTAAAAAAAATCAATTTATCATAGGCTGAGAGTGAAAAAAATCATTTACAGAATCAAAAAAGATATTTTATTTTTATGATACACCCTTCCGTGCCCTTTCTTTTATAATCCTTTATCGACGCCAATGTAAAATAAAACCAAGTGACGGCTGTTAGTTAAAAAAGTGATTGAATTGACTTTAAGAGGTTAAAATAAATAACAGTGCTGTCATAAACCACAACTTCCTCGCAGATTTATAAATCGTTAGATTAAGTTAAAGGTGTTAGATTTAAGAATCGAACGTATCTTAACGGCGTTTCTCAGCAGATGATAGACAAACGGATTTAAGTAGATAAACCCAGCTCAATTCTACGATTGTCTTCCATCCCTGAAAGTGTTTTCTATATATGAGCAAAAACAACGATAAAAGAACTCCTAATGAACTTATGAATTGTATTCTTTTTTAATTCTGTAGATCGTTGCCATTTCTAATTTTCTTACGAGATGTTTTAAGTGTTGGTACAATGCTATTTCAAATCTGTCAGCAGAAAAAAAATTTCGGAAAGGCATTTCTATGAAGAAATTAGAATGCAAGATAAAAAAGGGATGTGATTCTTGTCCTCCTAAGCAATCTACAGATATTGAATTCAATGGCACTTATCACCCTCATTATATACTGTAGGTTCTAGCTCAATCTCCTATATGAGGCTCAGAAAAATATTCAAAAATCTTTTTTGTTCCTCAGCATTTATGAATGAACAAAACGTCATCCAAATGGTTAAGTAGAACTACCTTCTGGTCCTTACCCTGAGAGCAACAATGAATTCCTATCAATTTTATTCCTATCAATTTATTCTACAAAATCATGTTAGTTGTAAATGTGTATTTTGGTTAAAGATGAAATGTGAAATGTACGTTTTGGGAAGGGGGGATTTCTGGCATAGTTTTCATAGCCTCTTTTAATCTTGCCCAACCCTGTATTTAACACACTTGTTATTTGTCTGCCATTGCTCCAAAGCAACCTTTATGCTAGTATTCAACTTTATCTAATCTTCTAGATAGAGTTATAGAATTTTATTTCTTTTTCACCTGGATAATTTAAGATTATGAGCAATCTATCATCCATTCCTATTATTTGCAGATACTTGATTAGCATTTAACATGCTAAGATATCCTAGCTGAATAATTGATGAATTTGTAAATTCGTTTATTATCACCACATGTACAGAAGTACAATGAAAAACTTGTCTTGCATATTGCCCTTACCAATCAATTCAGTACAACAGTGCAATGAGGTAGTAAAAGGTAAGACAATAGTATAATGCAGAATAAAGTGTTAAAAGTTACTGAGAAAATAGTGCAGTAGACAGTAAGGTGAAAGGTCATAACAAGGTGGACCGTGAGATCAAGAGTCTATCTTATCGTACTAGGGAACTACTTGATAGTCCTAAAACAGCAGGACAGAAGCTGTACCTGAGCCTGGTGGTGTGTGCTTTCGGGCTTCTGTATTTTCTGCCTGATATGAGGGGGGAGAAGAGGAAAATGCCAAGGTAGATGAAGTCTGATTATGCTGACTGCTTTACTGAGGCAGCGAGAAATGCAAACTGATTCCACAACCTCACTCTCAATGACTCTACAACTCATGTTCTCTGTATTATTTATTTACTTATTAATTATTATTATTTTTTTTCTCAGTTCAAGCTGGTCAACACTGAGATATGGGCATGGTCCAGTATGCTCATTTGTCAATTGCTAGGAACTTTCAGACTATTCTAGTGGTGTTTAGTACTGTGGCTTTCTGAAGATTTACATAGATATTACTGTGTACCCATAATTGTTTAATGCTATTGTGTAGCGACTTTGGGATGACTCCCGTTGCAGATATTACTATTGGGATAATGTATACCTTGTTCATGTTCGAAAGTCTTTCAATTTCCTCTTTTAATTCAGCATATTTCTGGTGTTTTGCATTTACTGATTTCAGTAAGTTATATGTGCTTGGAATGGCTATAGCTATTAAATAAGTTATTCTTGTTTGTTTACCCTGTATTATTATATCTAGATGGTTATTGTGAATTGTCCGATCTGTAATAATGGGTTGGTCATAATACAATTTGTGGGATTCTGACTCTAAAATTGGGTCAGGCTTGTATTTAAAGAAAGGTATGGTTTATTTGATGAGATTGAATTTTAAAGCAAGATCTTGCTTAATGATGTTTGCCACTTGATCATGCCCGTGTAAGTAATCAGATTGAGTTAAACTGCTGCAGGACCCTGTAATGTGTGGGATTGTTTCTGGTTTCTCTTGATAATTTCTACATTTATCATCTTGAATTTGTTAGTCTTTTACTATTAGTTTTATTAATTTTTTTCTCAGCTCAAGCTGGTAAAACCAGAGGTATGGGCATAGCCAAGCATGCACATTTCTCAATTGCTAGGAATTTTCGGACTATTCTGGTGATGTTTAGTACTGTGGCTTTCTGAATATTTACATAGATGTTGCTGTGTAGCCCTAATTGTTTAAAGCTATTGTATAGTACCTTTGGGATGACACCAGTTGTAGATATTACTATTGGGACAATGTATATCCTGTTCATGTTCCAAAGTCTTTCAATTTCCTTTTTTAATTCAGCATATTTCTGGTGTTTTTCATTTATTAATTTCTGTTAATATTATAATGATTATTATTATTATTATATTTGCACAGTTTGCCTTCCTTTGTATGTTGGTTACTTGTCAGTATTTGTGTGTAGTTTTTCATTGAATTTATTGTATTTCTTTGGTCTACTGTGAACACCAGCAGAAAAATAAGTCTCATGCTCATATATGGTGATAATAAAACAAAGGGTCCATGCAGGGGAGGCTGGTCTCCATGAAGTGCTGAGAAATGTTCACAATTCTCTGCTGTTGCTTGTGATCACAGGCACAGCAGTTGCCATACCAAACCATGAGGCAACCATATCAGATGTTTTCTATGGTGCATTGATAAAACTCGGTGAACTTCAAAGGGGACAATCCAATTTTTTTAGTCTCCTAGGGGAGTAGAGGCACTGGTAAGCTATCTTGGTTGTAGCATCAATGTGGTTGAACCAGGATAGGCTATGGTGAGGTTCATTCCTGGGAACTTTCAACTAGTTTATTTAATGCTGTAAAGAGCTGTTTCTTTTTTAAGGAACATCTGAAGTAAATACCTTTTCTAGCACATAAAGAAAATAAACAGTATTAATTATCTGTTCAGATAATAATTTGGGTTACCTACTTTGCCTAAAATATAAGTATGCAAAGCAGAACAATAGTTTTACTGGATCTCTAAAATATTATTTTTGCAAATTTGCGGATGACGCCAAGACTGGGTGTGTTGTGAGCAACGAGGAAGTCTAAGGAGCTTGCAGCAGGACCTGGAACAGCTGGAAAGATGGAATTTAATGCAGACAAGTGCAAGGTGTTGCACTTCAGTAGGACCAACCAGGACAGGGCTTACACAGTGAGCGGGAGGGCATTGAGGTGTGTGGCAGAACAGAGGGATCCGGGAATACAGATTTATAATTCATTGAAAGTGGCATCACAAGTGTAAGGAGAGCTTTTAGGACGTTGGCTTTCAGAAATCAAAGTATAGAATACAAGATTTAGGATGTTATGCTGAAGTTGTATAAGATTTTGTTAAAACCTAATTTGGAATATATGCAGTTTTGGTCACCTCCCCCAGTAAAGGTATCAATAAGATTGAAAGAGTGCAGAGAAAATTTAAAAGGATGTTGGCAGGACTTGAGGACCTGAGTTGTAGGGAAAGGTTGAATAAATTAGGACATTATTCCCTGGAGCAGGGATTCCAAACCTTTTTTCTGCCATGGACCCTTACCATTTACTGAGGGGGTCAGTGGACCCTGGGTTGGGAACCTCTGCCCTAGAGCATAGGCGAATGAGGAGGTTTGCAAGTGGTATACAAAATTATGACCGATGGCGGGGTGGTGATAAATCTCTACCAAAGGAGGTGTAAGGCTCTCTTTTGCTCCAGTAGCCTGCAGATATCCCCTGGGCAAAGTGTAGCACCAGCTTAGCATCCTGAGCAGGGTTACGTGATGCCATTGGGGCAGGTGGTGCATGTCACAAGTTCTGGTTATGGGACCACTGACGCCAAGCAGACAATCTCTGAAGAGTATTGATAATAGCTGGGGTCACCCACCTTGTAAGGACACTGGCAGAAGAAGGCAATGGCAAATGAATTCTGTAGAAAAGCTGGCCAAGAACAATCATGGTTATGGAAAGACCATAATCGCCTACATGATACAACACAGCAGATAACAAACGAACAATACAGAATTCTGAGGGGTATAGGTAGGGTAAATACAAGCAGGCTTTTTCCACTGAGGTTGGATGAGACTGGACTAGAGGTCATGGGTTAAGGGTGAAAGGTGAAATGTTTAAGGGGAACATCAGGGGGAACTTCTTCACTCAGAGAGTGGTGAGAGTGTGGAACGAACTGCTGGCAGAAGTGTTCAATTTCAACATTTAAGAGAAATTTGTATAGATGCAGGAATGAGAAGATATGGAGGGTTACGGTTCAGGTGCATGTCAAAGGGACTAGGCTGATTAATAGTTCAGCATGGACTAGATGGGCCAAAGGGTCTATTTCTGTGATGTATCTCTATGGCTGTACGTGTTAACTGCTCAGAATGAAAACTTATTCTCTATTATCATTGTTCTGACACATATCAAATAATCTTTTGATCTTTCTTAAAGTCAATCATAGTGGTTTCCATTATTGATCATTCAACTATGTATTTTTAAAAAAAGAATAAAACTTTGGTTCTGGAGATGTGGAGATTCCTCAAAATACACCTAACCTTTTTAAACTATGCAAGGTGGTTAGTTTACAGTATATCTATCATTGTTTCTTTCAGTTCAACCAAACATGTAAAAATAGCTAAAATAAAAAGTTGTTGTTCATTCTGTAAAATACCAGTTATTTATCACAGAAAATATTTTTGAAGTCATCTTACTACAGGTTTTAAAGTTATACATTCACTTATCCAAGATTAGCAACATGCTAGTTTTTGTAGGGCAATCAGAGTAACACATATGCACAAGAACTGTAACATGTATTTGTTCTTACCTGATTTTTTTCCAAGAAATGCTTTAATTTTCGTATTTTCACAATTATGGGGCCTTTTTCATTAACATCAGTCTTAACATACCAGACCAAATTTCTGAAGCAGGATAGATAGGAAAATAACTGCATGGAGATAAAAATACATGTATTAACTAATAGTAAAGGGGAACATATTTCCAACACAAAATTGGCTTCAGTACTTCAGAGCCAAACAAATTTACTTCCAAAACACCTACTCAGTTTTACGACGCTTAATTTCAAAATCTTCGCTTAAACTTCTCTCAGCTAAAATACATTGAGAATTGTAATTTTTGCCATGACATAGGAGAAAAGGAGATGCATTTATTATAGAATAACACACACAAAATGCTGGAGGAACTCAGCAGGTCAGGCAGCATCTATGGAAGTAAGTAATCAGTCAACATTTCGGGCTAAAACCCTCAGGCTCACAGGGCTTCGGGGTCTCAGGCTGAAAGGATGGCTGCTCATACATTACCATAGACGCAGCCTGACCTGCAGAGTTCCTCCAGCATTCTGTATTTGTTGCTCTGGATCTCCAACATCTGCAGCATCTCTTATGTTTATACTTGTATTATAGGCCCAGCTAATTTAATCACAAATTCCAAAGATAATTATTTCGGCAGCCTATCTATACAAGTGCATTGCTACAAATTGTCCATTGCCCACAATCGCTCATAATGTTAACTAAGAAGAAATAATTTTAATTAATACAATTACTTAATTGCCTTTTATATAGGTGTGTGTCCTGATGTCAAGTAACACCACATTAGCCACATTGATTTAGAAAGTAGAGTTTAACTGTAATTTTACCTTCATTGGCTATTATAGATACTACATTATAATCCTAAACAATTTGTGTTAGCCTGACTGCAACAGGGCATTAATGTGCATGATATTATTATCAAGTTTATTGTCTAATGAGTGCAAAATCCCTTAAATACCATGAAGTATTATAAAACATTATCTATAATGCTACTTCACCAAGTTTAGGCAGTTAAGGCATTATTTTCATTACATATTAAATTTCTCAAAATTCTGCCATTTCTCATTTCAACAAGTAAATCATAATAAAGCAGAAATAATACTATATTTGAAACTAATTAAACAAACCAAAATACTGGACACGAGAGATACTGCAGATGCTGGAAATCCGGAGTAACACACACAAAAATCTGAGGAACTCGGCAGATCAAGTAGCATCCATGGAAAGAAATAAAGTGTCAACAATTTAGGCCGAGAGCCTTCATCAGGACAAAGTCTGGTCCATATTATTTTACATATCATGTTAGATTTTTGTCATTTGTGAAATTGTAATTACCCCAGTACAACTTGCTCAAGTTTAAAATACAATGTTGTTAGCTATAATTAGCTTGCAGATATCCTAACTTTTTAAATATGTGTACACCAACTATGTGGGATAGGTTAAATAATAAAATGGATCATTACCAAGGTAGCCTGTGGTGCATGCAGAGATAATACTAGGTTATAAAGTTATTGCTTACAAGACTGTAACATGAATGAAACATGAAGAAAATCTCCCCATCGTAAATATACATATTATACATATAATATTTATTTCAGTGAAGAAGGATTATTTTATCACCGAAGAAGAGTCTCGGTCCGAAACGTCGACTGCTTATTAATTTCCATAAATGTTGCCTGACCTGCTGAGTTCCTCCAGCATTTTGTGTATGTTGCATTTTATTATTCTGGTAGATTGCAAGTTTGTTTTGTGATTACATATCTTTTAAAAATTGGATCACTATAGTTTATGTTCTGTATAAAATATTAGCTTGAATGCTAAGAATTTTCAAAATAGCTTTGTTGTGGGGATTTTAATAATTTCATTAATTTAAAAAGCTGGGATATTTAGACACCATAAAGTATGTTATTTTATAATAGTTAGAAAATTAAATTATATAGTGAGAACATATTTTGTGTGATAGAGAAAAGTTAACCCCATTATGGGTGCCATATTGTCCTAAAAACTAAGCCTAGACTCCAAACACTTTTAGATTATATGGTACAATCAGGTACATCAATATGCTGAAGGCTTGGTACGTATTTACTGTTCATACATATTTATTCCAAGAGTAACATTTGCCAGTGTTACTGAATATAATACTAACATTCTTTCTATTCAGAATTCCTTCTCCCTCTCTCCTAGCGTTTTTAAAAATTGCCTCAGGTCATTTGGTCAGCATCTTATTGCTGAAGTATAAGGCTCTAATTATGTGCAAGAAAATGGAGGTTAATTTTGGCATTGTTAGATTGTTTTTGTTGTATGAACGTTAAGAACTATGGTCTAAATTATGGTAAAAATCTAAAAGTAAATACATGAAGTTAATAACATATGCAATATTAATAGCTAGGTTAAAAACTACAGTTAGATGACAAACAATAGCATCCAAATTTTAAGAAAACCAGCTATCCAAGTAAAGAAAACTTTAAAATGGTGATGGCAGAGCAAGTGATGTGTTGTTGCAAAAGGATGTGGGAGATTGTGGATATTGGCAATATCTGCAGAATGCATCTGCAGTTTGAAGAAATTTTGCTCAGAACTGATGTGCTGGACTCCAAATACTGCGATATTATAAGGAAAGAATAAAGTTGTCGAGACACTTTGTTCCATGAGTGAGGCGCTGATTCTAAGGTTGAGTACTATGGATCTGGCCAGTAGTCACTACCAGATAGGGTAGGTTGACCTTAAGGTGTCCATGAATAGATAGATTCAGATGATAGTATTAGAGGAATTGCAGCCCCTGCACTTGTCCAGTTACTGATGGTGCTTCATAATTCCTTTGACCCAGGTTCATTCCTAAGCAATCTGTGTGGAGTTGACTACATGGATTTCATCCAGTGGTGGTCTCATTTCTTCTCATGTCACAAAGACTTGCTGGAAGGTGAATTGGTTATTTCAAACTACTCTTCATGTAGGTGGATGGACAGAAAAATATGAGTGGAGTGAATCAGTAAGAGAGAAATGACTATCGGAAAATACATGCTAAAATAGAAATGATGGGAATTCTCTGAGAACCAGTGGAGATGTGACGGGACTAATAACTTCCTATGTTGTAAGAAAATATAAGAATGGCTGAAAGCAAGCACTGGTAGGGGGAAGGATGAGCAAATTAACCATAGCACTATTAAACAGAAGGTCATCCAAGCAAGGAGGAATTTTGCAGGCATGGAGGTCAGTATAATTACTGGGCAAGATATTGCCTGCAGCTCTTGTCTGAGGGCAAGTTACGGGTGAGGGAGATGGGTATATGGAATTATAAATAAAAAGGGCTGCAGTATCATATTCAGAGAAATTGGCAAACATCTTTTCTGGAATAAGTATGCATAATAAATATGACAAGTAGTAAATATATATCTATTATTAGATACATGCCTGCAATAATAGTTTTGCTGATAGCTTGTATTTACATACAATTCCAACACTTAGTCATGAAGTCCTTCATACGTTATGAAATAAGCTTTAAGATGGGAGATCTTTTGTTCATTAATATACTGCTATGATATCTCTATTACTTCTTTTCTCACGTCTTCATAAATGCTGTGGAAGATACAAGTTTATAAAATCGATACATAAAGTAGGAGACATAAAAGGGGATAAAAGCCCTTTTCTTTCATATGTCTCTGCCTTTTCTACATTACTTAAATATTTCATTGAAATGGCTTTAACTTATTGTCTCAATTTAGTATCAAACGTCTCATATCAACAAAAAAAAATTACTTTTAAATAAACTGCAGTTCCTGCATACGTGTTTAGTATCAGTTAAAACTGACGAGGATACCCAACGAGGGCAGAATCTATATTAGTTAACTTTATTGTGGGGAAAGTCAAAACATCTTGGAAATAACGTTTTGAAATAAGAGCAAGTAATGCATTTAACCAGATTGAGCGGGCGCCTAGTGACCTTACAGAGGTTGACCTGTTAAAGTTATTGTAAATTAAAGTTTGTGTTTACATCTCAAGTATGGTAATCTATAAGACGTTATCCTCACTGTAAACTGCTTGAATTTGGAAACAACACACATACAAAATTTTACTTTCTTGCTTCAGTCCTGACTCATAATTCATTATTCCCTGTCCACATACGTAACTTCCTATCCCGATACTTAATAAAGATTTAAAACAGGGTTTCATGTCTCCTACAAGCAAGATTGTTAAACCACTGAACGATTCTCACTAAACGATTCTCAGCCATACAATCAATCCTAACTTTCAGCATTAAATAACATGCTATTCAGCAATAGATAAGGTTATTTTCCTTCTTGTACTTGTAATATACTGTTGTCCATAGTTAAGCCAAAAGGACATAATTGGTCACTAAGTCTGACAGACTTTCACTTTATTCAATTCCCTTATTCATCTTCCCAAGTACTTAAAATGAAACGCCCGACCAAAAAGTTTTCTGTACCATGTACTCGCGACGCACCTACATGAACCTAATAAGATGACATATTTTGCAAGATGCAAACCGTCTCCAATTATTGCTACAATTTAACAGCTGCCCTCAAAGACTTCGAGCTCGTGTAGTAGAAAGAGGCATTATTTCTGTCTTTGATTTATCTGAACCGTACCTAATTACCTATTTATTTTAGCAGTAAAACCGTATTAGGGGACGATATAACCCAGCAAAGTGAAGCTTTGTAATTATAAAGGAGTTTTAAAAAGAAATAGGGATGAAATACGACAGGGAGTGCACAGCACAGCCCTGCACATTGCTCGCGAATCCCTGTACAGTGGCACGCACTCCCTGGACCATTTATTGTAAAAGTTTAGAACTTTGCAGCATTTCTTTATTTATTTCTGGATTCCTCTTTTATCTTGATTAAGCAATAATCAAAACTGTAAACGCTGTCGGAGGTTGCTTTATCGCAACGATGCGAGTGTGGGCTTTACACAGCCATTTTGTCCGACTCTTTCACAAAGCTCGTCACCGGCAGTCTGTGAATGAACTGTTTATTGATGCTGCTGGAAAGAATTGATGTTCCTAGGGAAAAAAACTTTTATTTTGTTTAAACTCCGTCCTTATTTATTGTGACGGCTGGCTGGTACGGTGACCACCGGTTTGTCTGTGCCACCTTGGGGCTGACGGGGTGGAAAGAGAAAGTTCGGGGCAGGATGAAGGGCAGCCGGGAGACGATCATTTGTAGTTGATAAAAAGTTAGGGGAAAGCGATGGTCTGCTGGTGAAATGGGTAATAAACTGCTGTCGAGGTTGGGGCCGCTTTCCTGTGCGCCGCGCTGTTCGGAGTTGCCAGTGAACGCATCCTTTGGACATCCTCGATGAGAGCGTCTTCCGCAAATGCTTTTTGGGGTAAGGGCTTCCCGGCTACATAGTTACATACAGCAAGCCCAGACCGCAAAAAGATTCGAGAAAGACAAGTACGCAGGCGGGGGTTTCGGCTGCTTCAGCATAAGGAGGGGACGGCAAAAGATTACACGATGTGGAAAAGCGAAGATCTTGAGATTCGCGGCTCGCTGTCTTCAGATGGAGCCTTTCATTGGCGCTCAGCTCGGGTTCCCTCCTCGCCGAGGCTGGATCTACCCCATCTATCGCCATCCTGACATGATCCAGGCTTTCCCTCATCTCCTCCGAGGCATTGCCTCACCCATACAGCCTATTCATTTATAGAGCAGGCTACTGAGGTTCTTAACATAACATACACATACAAACACCCACACGCACAGAAATAGAAAGCGAGGGAAGGAGTCGGAGCGAGGGACCGCTGTAGATATATATATGTATGGAAAGAAGGCGAGAGAGATGCTGGAGAAATTGACTTCAATCCTAGCGAGGATCACGATCTTTTCCAAGTGGAATCTATACTGCAGACTGGTGGCGCTGCGTAAAAGAGGGTACTTGCGCCCTGACCAGTAAATAAATAGAGACTGGCGCGCAAGCTCATTGGTGTCCACTGAATCGTCATCATCCAATCCCGAAAGAGCTCATTTCAGAGCCCCCCTTTCAAAAAAAAAATACACTCCCAATTAAACAGGTCGCCACAACTGACTTACAGCTCCAGCCATTGGTGAGTCCATTCAGACCCGAGGATCACCTTCTTCGCACGAGGTCTGGTCACCCAACACCAGCGCTGGTCGTGAACTTTGTCAAGAGGTGACCAAGAACAGGTTTTGTGATGTCACTGTTTGTATACAGGAGCTCTCGCGACTCACAGTCAACGTTCGCCAAGCACCCAGGAGAAAGCCCCAAGTCCCAAACAATGTCTGGCTCCACACTTGGAACTGCGGGGTTGTAGGACAAATAAGGTGGGCCTCGGAGAACGCCAGAAGAGTCGTTGAAGTTTTAGTAATAATTGGTAACTCTATTGCTGCATGGCGCTCGACTTGATTATATGAGAATCCACGCTAATTTAAATGTAAAGAAGGCTTAGCTTTGAAGGGCTTTACTTCTTTTACAAATGAAGAATGCTTTTTAAACACCACCTGCATCAGGACGACATATTCCTGTCAAGGCTGACCGAATAATATTATAGTTCACTTTGATATGCCCCACAGCTCTCATATATCATACTTAATAGAAAATAAGGATAACTCCCGAGGTCACCATACTGTGATGACTATGATGATAACAGGTGACTATGATGTGCCAATACATAATGCATGCACCCAAAATAAGATCACAAGAACAAATATTTTGAAAAGTCTTGATTCGACTTGCCTTTTGTTCCTCGTTCTGTCTTGGATTTAGCACATTAAGGTGTCGGTAGAAACTGTAAACTAAAATTCCTTTCACCCACGGAAAGTACTGTATATAAGTTATTATACTGTGTGGGAGGGTCACGATCTCGGTAATTATGTATTCTAGGACCAACCTTCTACTATGGAAGATAATAAAAGCAGCCCGAACGGATCGCCCCGATACGCAGCAGTCTTGTTTTCCGAAGTTCTGATTGGGAGTCTTTCATTTAGGGAATGTATCAAGTAAGTCACGATTTTCCCCAGTTCCGAGTGAACTGTGACTGGAGCCATGACGCATCCACGCAGATTACTCACTTAGCAGTCACGACTTTGAAACCATGCTGTTCCACCATCGGAGTGGAGAATTCACACCGGCACTCTGAATTATTGAATATACTAATAATCTTAGCCGATGTTCTGAATTACGCCAAGAAGCAACCAAGCCCTGGAAAGGTACCACGACACTGAGGAGATGATGATGCCAGTTACTGCAGTTGTTTATTTAATTCTATTTGGCAAACTATTAAATACGGCTGTGCAGCACCCAGAAAACCACAGTAACAGAACGTGCACAGCCACCGATTGTCGAACATTGGCGCTGGGTTAACATACGTTGCACAACGGTGCCATGCAAACGCGGCGGGTCTGTTACAAAAGGTGGGTGTCCGTGCAGATTAGTCAGCATGTGTTTATTTGCGGAATGTGTTGCCGTCTGTATAGGTACGTTCGTGTTACCTTGTGTATTTCTGGATGACGACTAGCATATATGCTTCATTAATATTTGCTTCTGTATCTTTTTCACTATCCTCCTATCTAAATTAGCTCTCACTCTATCTATATGTGCACGATGACCACAAACCTGTCACGAAAATGACCATAAATGTAAACATGTTGTTATACATCTTGGTTTGAGTTCACTGCTAGGGAGAATACACACCCTTGCATATATCAAT
The DNA here is from genome assembly GCF_030028105.1 of Mobula birostris. Taxonomy (NCBI): domain Eukaryota; kingdom Metazoa; phylum Chordata; class Chondrichthyes; order Myliobatiformes; family Myliobatidae; genus Mobula; species Mobula birostris. Next base: position 88,545,033 of record NC_092380.1, on the reverse strand, counting down.
GGATTGCAGCCTGTTTGCTTGAAGATTGCGTTGACGATCCATCTGGCTTAAAATTAACGCAGTTTAAATTATTATTATGCATTTTGAACCAAATCAATTTACACATGTGTCATATTGTCCTCTACACATCTTCATAATGCGGTGGTGGTGACAGGAGAGCTTGCCGACTTGTTAGCAAAGTGAATGAAGTCCGGCTGAAAGGAAGAGCGATTTTAATTTGTGTTGTTTCCACTGCCCACCCAATATGTGGTTTAATATAGATTAATAATGCATTGCATCCTTCTTCGAAGTACCACCATCCAGTGCACTGGGTCAAATGAGTGTCAGCGGAGGCAGCACTACGGCATATAGACCGGTCCCTACAGCTTTCCCACAACAACGTCGCTGAAACAGTAATTCCACCCACTTCGTTTAGCACTATATGACTAAGAACAACAAAGTGAGAGGGGAAGAATGATGCACAGTGGTAAGAGCAGTAACGGGCCAAAAATAAAGGATGACGTGAGAATAGGGAGCTAAATAAAGCATCCTATAGCCTCCTCTTCTACAAATCACCATCCGGTACAGAGTTCAAACGTATAGGCGGGAAGAAAAGATGAAAGTACACAGGTAGCAATGTGCATCGCGTTGATCCAGATTCGGAATGGGAAATCCAGGAAGCCAGTTCTTGATTGTGCCTCAGTCATCAGTTTGTTCACGTTTGGAAGTAAGTTTTGCAACAGTTACAATTTCACCGTTGTGAAATAATACCACACATACACACACACACACACACAAACCCTACCAACACCACTAGTTATCAAGTATTATTTGTGATTTCAGGTCAGGATAATGCTACATTAGATCATTAATGGGGTAAAAAGTGCATTGAGAGTTAATATTAGCTGCCTGGGAGCTATGTATGCGGAGCCCAGAAATGCGTGCTAATTCGGTCACGTTAAACCTTTCATAACAAAATTGTACAAGAGGTCTTCTTGCTACTCTTACTGCTCCCTAGATCCACCCTGCTCAGAATCTGTTTGCTACTAGGAGTAATAACAAACTGTTACGTTTATTGTAGCTTGTCTTTGGAACATATCTGGTCTGTTCAGTTTAACTGCTGAAAATCAAGGGGACTCAACAGCGCCGACAGAGAACGAGATCCGACCGCTACTGATTCACAAATCTAACGTTGGGTGATTCTCCGTGTACCTGCAGCCCACCATCCAGAATGTGTATACACTGAAAGACATGCATGCAGCCTACTTCTAGAGGTGCTTATAAACAGCCTTTTTCCTGAGGTAAAGAAATCAATCCCCTTCTTTAAAAAAAAATGCAGAATAAAGCTTGAAATAATTGTGCATGCAACTCTTACCGATCGTCGCTTAGTGTTGATCTGTTCTGGAAAAAAGTGTTCCAATAATTAATTTCTTGATTGAGTTGCATATATAGCAGCTGCATTCAGGTTCTCCTCCACCCGCGCTCTCTTTTTATACAAGTGAATCCCTCCGTCTATTTCTGGAGTGCGATCAAACCCTGCTGCTATTTTTAGCATGTGGTCTCAAAAAAAAACTACTCACAAAGGCATTTTGCTGGAACGTGACGTACAAACCATTAAGTGAACATTGAGAATTTTTTTCCCTCTACCATCTCTGCACCACTTACATCTGACCGGCTTTAGTTACATCATTGCAGAGATTTTTAAACCCCAACGCCTTTTTAGATTCTCCCTCTTACCGCACATCTCCCGAGCTGTGCTCCTCTGTACTCACCAGATCTTTACTTCTGTGCGAGTAGTTTTAAAATATATTTATCAGCCTGTTTGCAACATGCTCGTGTTATTTATGTGGAACCTCACACTTCAGTGCAAACGCACTGCAATGCAAGTTCCTTGAAAGTACTTGTGGAAAACAAAAAAATACACCCGGGCTTTATAACACGCTGGCCAATATTGAGCGTGTTTTAAACATTTTTTTTTATTGCAACTGACTATCGGGATATAGGGATGACAGAATTACCCCTTAAGCGTCTATTTACAGACAGAAATTTCAAGAAATAGGTAGTAATTAAAGCTGCTGTCTGCAGCCTGTGTAGAGACTGAGTTTTTTTCCTCTCTTTTGGCCGCGTCAGTCTTCTTCCATTGACGTCACGTTCATAGTCTCTTCAGAGGGTCGAGATGATCAGAAAAGACGGTTCTTTTGGAGAATATAGATTCCCAGTGTTAAAACATTTGCGTTATGCTCAGTAAGACAAAATGGTCACAGCAGCTTCGCATGGATGTAAACATGGGTGCGCTTTGATTTGTGTCACCAGAGGGAATGGTTTAACTTGCCAATCTTTTCTCGGGAAGGGCTACCTGTCCCTGTACCATTCTAGCAGTAGCACCTTTCCTCCTGTATTTGGCTATCGAATTGGAGATAGATATTGATAAAGTGAGGATTAATTCTCTCTATTTGTCAGGCAAACAGCCCCGTCTCCTGCAGTGACGCAAATCACAGAAGCTGTGGATCTGTCTTCCTATTTTCAGCGCCCACGCACTCCGCTTGGTCTCCCACGGAATCAGCTTACAGAGCTTTCCATGGAGAAGACCCCGAATTAAAATTGCATTGTAATTAAAATAACCCCTCTAGAATGTCCAGTCGACGTAGCTGGTGAAATAAACAGAGGAGTACACTAGTCTTCACTATCAGAAAGGCGACATAAATCTGACAAACTAGTGTTCTTATTCGCGTCAGCCACATGCTGCAATGGGGAGTTTATGGGTTCAGATTCATTCTTGTATGTTTTTTAAAGGAATGAAAGAAAAGCTTTATCGCGTAAAGTTACCTTCAAGCCCTTTCCTTTATCGTAACCGAAGAAGCAATTGCAAGCCATGGATATAAAACATAATTGTTTTCTAAAATTGAACACATTCCCTCCAATATGATAACAGGCAGGCCAACAACTATATTTACTTTCTCAATAATAACGATAAGCATATTATTGAGTCCACCTTCAGTGTACTTGAATGATATATAGACGTCAATAAACGGTCCAGATGAACTTGATCAAATACTAAGACTAACGTTCAGTCCTTGTTCTAAACAAGACACGCTGCACAGAACGGACATATACTACATGGCCCCGACGTGTGAATTTAAAAAAAAACCCAGGTAATGTATTTCTGATGTTTCATTCCCCCCCACAAAATGGTTCAGAAGCACGCTAAAAGAAAATGGCAAGAACACAAAATACCTTTAATGAGTAAGTGATCACTTACATTCACATTAGTGCCGAAGAAACTGCAAAATCATATTTTGAAACATTAAATAAAGTTCCTCGCAAAGGCAACCATTCAGACATTGCTGTGCGAATAATAAAGGCAGTTAAATTGTCCTTGGGAAAACAAAAGCAATAATAACCAGAAGCGTGTATATTAAGATTTATTATGTTGCGAGTCTGCATAGTTTAGAAAGCCTTCAGAACACAGGTGCAGAAAACATGTACAGCAGGTTTCCTTTTATAATGTGTGGCAAATCCAATGTGCTTTCTCTGTTTAGACTGACAGTCGCTACTTTATTGATATTCACCCTTAAAGATTTCATTTTGCCGGAACGTGTATTTTCCTCTTTGATTCTGCATTATAATTTCTAACATTGCAGTGCACAGAATACAGTACACAGCCACGAGTGGAGGTGATTTAATACTTATGTAAAGAATAGTTTACTGCACATTGCGGCGCAAGAAGTCAGAAGCCCACCACACTCACATAATTTTACTTTAGGATAAAAGGCTCTAATGTTTTCTAGAATATGTTTGCCTATTATATGATGGCCATCTTAACTATTATGATGCACTTATTAAAACCCTGACACCAATAAAGGGCTGCAACTCAGAGATAGTTATGAGTACTCACCAATGTTATTTTATTGCGAGTGACATGACAACGTGATCCACTACGAAATATTAGATCTTTGAAAATTTCCAAATACCGTAGATTAACTATTTTGGGTAGTTTACTGACATATTGAAAATGCTAAAGGTAAAATTTGGTAGGTCGACGATGCATGGTAATGCTTCACACAACCGTGGTAGCTGATCGTGGTGCTGAAGTTATGAACTTCTGTAGGAAATTCGCCAAGACACAACAACAGCACAGGTCTCAAATTGTCAAGCTACTAAGGATCATCATACATATAGTTCTGAATAGCCTTTTGCAACCAACACAGGATAGAAATGTGTCTGACCATCAGTATCAAGAAGCACCGAAGATATTTAGCACATTTTGCTCATGCCGTATGGTACTGGCAAGATGTGCTAATTGTGATAAACCAAATATTTCCATCTTTGCTCTTTCCCCTTACCCAGCCATTCCCCCCGCCCCAAGTATGTAGTCAGTCCTCCTTTGAACATTGTGACTGAACCTTTGTCTTAACCCTTTCGGTTACTGTATTTCAGAACATTAATAAGGATTGAGATCTCTCCTCATCTCTCTTCTGTCACATTTGCCAATGATCTAAAACCTCTCGTTACTGCACTCTCCACCCTTAACACAGAAGCCAAGTCCTTCTCATTTATTCTATCAAGACTCCATGTCATATGGAGCACAATAATAAAATATCTCAAAATGCTGGAGGAACTCAGCAGGCCAAGCAGCTTCTATGGAAAAAGAGTGCAGTTGATGTTTCAGGATGAAATGTCGAGGGTACTCTTTCCCATAGGTGCAACCCGGCCTACTGAGTTCCTCCAGCATTTTGTGCGTGTTGCTTGGATTTCCAGCATCTGCAGATTTTCTTTTGTTTATAAAATATCTCGCCAGCGAAGGTGGGCTTGTTTTCAAATGAGAACAATCCCTTCACCTCTTTCTCCAAATAAACAATTTCTCATTTCTGGAAAATTTACAGTTAATCTCTTCTGAAGTATTTGACTTTTCTTAGAATATAGTCTCTAGGATTGGACACAATGTGAGGCCTAACTCTTGATTTATACAATGTTATTCGGATTTCCTTTTTTTTCTAAACTACATGCTTCTATTTACATTTAATTTCTTAACAAGATAGATAACTGGCAGAAGAATCAAGGAAGACATGAGATGTTTTTGCACCAAGGCAGTAAGGGTTTGAAAGTCACCTTCTGAAAGTGCAGCAGATGCAGAGGATGTGGCTCTCATTTAAACAGCATTTAGACATGTACTTGAAGAATTAAGATCTACAAGACTATGAAAACAGTGCTAAGAGTTGTGGTTAGGATGAGGATTATTTTTTCAACTGACAAAAACACATTGGCAACTGTCAATATTGTAAAATTTCTTCAGCTCTTTCCCACCAGTGAGGACATCTTCAAAAGTCGATGCCTCAAAAAGGTGTCATTCATTGTTAAAGATCCCCACCATCTAGGACATGCCAACTTCTCAGTACTACCATCAGAGAAGAGGTACAGGAGCCTGAAAACATACACTCGATATTTTAGGACCAGCTTCTTCCCCTATGCCTCCAGATTTCGGAATGGACAATGAACCCATGAACATTACCTCACCTCACCTACTTTTGCTCTCGTTCTGCACAACTTGTAATATCTTTATATATCATGATAATTTATAGTATATATTATGTATTGCATTCTACTGCTGCCACAAAAGAACAAATTTCATGACATACATCAGTGATAATAAACCTAATTTTGATTCTATGATTCAGTCCTTCACCTGCACTGCCAATGTGGCTCAAGTGTCTACTCTCCTGTACCTTTATAAAAGGGACTATTCATCTTATATTATTTTTCATGTTTTTTCCTCTTGTGAAATTAATATTGGTATTTTTAAAAAGTCTTCATAATGTTATTAAAATCAGATTATTACGAGAGATTTGTTTACAATGCAAGACCTATCTCAATGTTAATTCTACTTTTGATTCTGAGATGAGATTCCGGACTCATTAAGTCTCCAAATTTCTACCCGGTAACATTGTCCATCTTACATTACACATATAAAGTGCTGGAGGACTCAACAGGTCGGGCAGCATGTATGGAAAGGAATAAATCAACACTCCAGGCTGAGACCTGACCCATGGAATTCTTCCAGCATTTTGTATGCATTACTGTGGATTTCTACCATTTCTTATTTAATGTCCATCTTACTTCAGCTTTTACTCACATTAGATGTGCACTAACACTCTTGTTAGGCCTTGAACTAATAATCTTCTGGGTGGCCTTCTTCCAACCCTTCACAAGCTTGTGTTCATCTTAAAAGTTATGGCTTCACCTATCACCACTCTGTTTGTTGTCCTTCGCAGGTTCCCAGCCCAATAATGCATCTGTTGTACAATCCTCATCTTTTTATTTCAATCCCTCCGTAACCAAATTTACGTCACAGTAATATCCATCCTTAAAAAAAAACAAGGTCATTCTGCTCTAGCAATTCTGACATCTTATCTGTGTCTTTTTAAAGCACATTTTAGTGGTGTATTTCACTATTAATGCACTATGCTTGGAATTTTTTCCCTAATATATTCCATCATTTAACTCTTTTAATGGGATTTTCTAAACCTATTTCTCTGACAAAACTTTTGATCATCTGTTTTGATAACTCCTCTTCCAACCTGACATAAATTTTGTTGATATTACTCTTATTGAAAGATTTGGAAAGGTTAGCAATGTTAAAGGCGCAATATAAATGCACCTTATTATTATTTGCATGGTATTGGATTTTTTTTTTGTTTGAGCGCACAGTAGTGTAAACAACTGTGCATAGTCTGCTAGAAGACAGCAATATAGCTGTTAGTTTACCTTACTATCTCCAGTAAGTTTATTTGCCCTTTTGATGAAAGCAACATCCTTTTAAAATCTAAATAATATCATGGCTATTTCTCTTGTAGTTAGTATGGATTTCTTAAATCCTTAAGTCATAGGCATCCTTACATTGTAAAGCAAATCTGTCGAGGTCTTCTTGTGTAGATCTATCTCTAGACTGAAAAAAGAACAGACACATATTATGAACAGAGCATGATTTCAAACATTATAGAGAAATTGTTGGGGAGAGTGTAAACTGCCTATAACACACACTAAGTGCTATTCAGCATGAAGCATCATTTTCTGATCTAATATTTCCTTGTGATTTACAAGCATTTTGAGAGTTGAGTGGCACAAGGAACTGGCATAGAAACGAAGTTGAGGCCAGCATAAATCAGCCAGGATCACACTGAAGTGCACAATAGGCTTGAGGGCCCTCTGCCCTACGTCTGCTCATACTTTCAAGTGTTCCTGATTTCTTACGTTCTGTGTCAATGCTTCTCAATCAAATTAAACTTGAATGGTGACACAAGGACCCATGGGCAATTATGTCATCTTAAGTTGGCATATGAGGAAACAATAGAAGGGAGCCAATCAAACCCATAAAAATGGAACTGAGAGAAGGTGCAAAACATTGAAAGCCGCATTGATTCTAACGTTGGAGTACAACAAAATGCGCTTGACTGGATGCATATTAATTGGTAGAACAAAATGTTCTGTATTACACAGTTACCTTTTATAAAAGGACCAATTGCACGATCATAGTCAAGCTGGAGTTCACATTAGATATGTGTGCTAAAAAAGATGAGGATGTTCTAATTGGAACAGATGTGGTCGGAAGAATTTCAGGGATATAGATAGTGTGGATAGGGAGAAGCCATTTGCAAAGGCAGAAGAATAAAAATAGTGGGTAAATAGTGAAGTTGATGGGCAAAGAAATAAAAGTGACATGAGAATTATTTGGATAGAGAATGCACTTCCAAAGGCAGTTATGGAGGAATTCAATTGTAGTGTCCAAAAGAGACCTGGATAAGTATCTGAAAGGAGAGAATCTCCAGTAGTGTGGGTGGGGGGTGGGGGAGAGGCGGTGAATGAGGTTCCATTGGTTAGCTTGGTTTTTCAAAGCACTTGTATGGATTTGGAAAAAGCTGAATGACCTACTACTGTGCTGTAACCATTCTGATTTTAGCTGTAATGAAAAAGTGTATACTGTAGTTCTTACTTCTGATCATCTTAAATACATGAAATTTACTGCGTTATTTGAATAATTGTTTGGATCGTAACATGTATGTGCTTTACAAGAATTATCAGCATGCAAATATTCTGAAACATTCCAACTCTATTTCGAAAAGTGGCGAATCCACTCTGTGTGGGTATCTTCAAAACACACCAGGAGGTGTCAAGAAATCACACCCTTCAGTGAGTTCCTAGCAGTATGAGCTTCGCTGCTTATGTTGAGGTCAGTCAGCACACTTTTTATTTAAGCTGCAAAGAACCAGAAAAACAAAATACTGAGTCAAATAGTACCTGTGGCTGGAGAGTAACAGTAGACCGATTGAAGGATCGTAATCCGGTCAAGCTCTCCTGGTCATTTCCCTGGTTCGGGTCACATCTCGTCCTGTTATCAAATGAATATTTTGCAAAGAGCATCGTGAACTAATACATACCTGCAACATTTTAATAAGTACACGACGCGGCTATACCATAATGACAGAGTATACCATGTATCTGTGGATGAGATTAAGTGTCGCTTCATACCAATTTACCCTGTTTTGTAAATACCAAAACAATGAAATGCACGCACGAAGCACATTATCAATAAACGTCGCCCTTCGGTGCACGGTTTTTGAAAACAGAAAACCTATGCACTCATACACGATGTTTTGGACGCCTACCTTTCACAGGATTTCTGCAAACGCGTCCCGTCCAGACGATGTGAGTTCTCTGCAACCTTTGAAATGCACACAATGAAATTGTTTAAACGTACAGCAAAAACGTCTGCATTCTTAGTTAAAAGTGGTAAACCAGTCGGTGCCCGGGGCTAGATTCGAGGATGACAGAATAGCAAGCACCCGGCAAATAATAAGGATATTGCTATCTCTTACGCACTGTTCAAAAATTCGCGCAACTGCAAAGCGGCATTTCATTTCCCCCGTCTATCTGTTTTCACGCATTTCCTTTCTATCCTCGGCTAACTATACTTTCTATTTTGTGGGTCACAAACACATTCGATACCCAGTTATACCGAAGCTGATGGTTCAGATTTGTCGGGAGTTTGGTATTTGAAAATGGCCCTGCCCTGCCGGGCGATCTCAGTTCCTCCAGTGTGTTATTGACCTGCATTGACGTCATTGCGTCATTAGGTCTCCCTTAGAAACACTGTGAGTTTCAAAAATAGAATCAAATTAATTCAGCTGAAAAGAAAGACTGCACGGACCTTCAACTGGCATCGGCCATAAAGCACTGGAATCTCTCGCCCTATCCAGTGTCCAAGCAACCTGCCAGGAACAGATACATTGATTTATTTTCATCCGAAAAAAAACATGTTTTCACTCCTTGTCTAAAAATAGTGCCTGTACACTGTGATTGCAAGCAGCAGTATTATACATCACTGGCATCTCTCACTCTTTAGGATATACCAGTGCACGAAGAATATGAATGAATAGTTGAAAAAGGCAAAAAAAAAACCATGAATGAGGTTGGGGGTCAACAGCTCGGGGTTATGTCGGGCGAGGTATTTTTAAGGAAACATAATAATCTATAATATAAAATACAAAGGATAATTACAAGGATTGATAAAAACATTCAAGAACACGTGCCTCACGTGTTTATCTGGCAGCAGATTCGACTCATTCACAGAAACCCCGTGCAGCGGTCCATTAATGATTTGCGCATACATACATTGGAGGAATGGAGTTCCATATATTCCGCGCGCTAGAATTTTATCAATAGCCCCAGTCTAAGAATAAACCACAATGACTTCAGCGGCGTGAATGGAATAGCCTACACTGTAGCAGGAGCCGCTGAACTGTAGTCACCCCGCGGTTTCTTGTGAAGAAATAAAGAAAGCTTATTGTGAAATAACTACTCCATGGCGCGAGGGCAAAGCTAGACTATGTGTTATCAATGCAATTTAATAAAAATAATTCATTGCCATAATCCAAAAACGCGGCAGGCATTAGGCAAACCAGAGCAATTAGTTTGTTGCTACACTAAAAAAAAAGCTTTTCTCCAAAGTAGGTAGGATTTTTTTGGGAGGGGGAAGGGCGTGGGGCGGACAGTAGCGATAATAACCAAAAATGGTGAATTTCTCGCAATCAGTTTCTAAAAATAATCCGGTTACTTTGCAGCTCTGCTCACGTGATATTTTATATTTTAAAGTTCTAAACATTCAGACCTTATACAGCAATATACAACTGATAAATAATCTTTATCACAGGTCGCGTAGCACTTTGTACAGATAGTGAAGTGAAATCTCCCCATGAAGGAGAAACCATATTATACGTTGTGCTGAAAACATTAATTGCACACAAGATTCAGTATTGTTAACTGTCAAACAGTCGATTATGAAAGGGATTGTAAAATGCTTTCGCTTTTCTCTTTGTATAAGCAAAAGGTACCATTATTACATAATGTTAGGAATGAATTTTGCACTAATTCTTGCTATGGAGTAGTAGATTTAATTTACACGTCACATGACCCTTACATACAGGTTCCCTCATTTAATTCCTGCACAGTGGAACTTGTTTTCCTAAACCTCTTCAGCATTTATCATCTTCTCAGTTTTCTAACACTGTACCAATCTTGATCATCATGTTTCTAATGATAATTCATTGTTAATCCAGAGGCCCAGATACACAATCCCAAAATGTCAGTTCAAATTCCATATTCATTCTGAAATTCAGAAACATAGAATCACAGAAAACCTACAGCACAATATAGGTCCTTCGGCCCACAAAGCTGTGCCGAACTTGTCCTTACCTTAGAAATATCTAGGCTTTACCCATAGCCCTCTATTTTTCTAAGCTCCATGTAGCCATCCAGGAGTCACTTAAAAGACTCAATCGTATCCGCCTCCACCGCCGCCACCAGCAGCCCATTCCACGCACTCACCGCTCTCTGCATAAAAAACTTACCTCTGTACCTACTTCCAAGCAGCTTAAAACTATGCCCTCTTGTGCTAGCCATTTCAGCCCTGGGAAAAAGCCTCTGAATGTCCACACGATCAATGCCTCTCATTATCTTGTACACCTCTATCAAGTCACCTTTCATCCTCTGTCACTCCAAGGAGAAAAGACTGAGTTCACTCAACCTATTCTCATAAGGCATGCTCCCCAATCCAGGCAACATCCTTGTAAATCTCCTCTGCACCCTTTCTATGGTTTCCACGTCCTTCCAATAGTGAGGTGACCAGAATTGAGCACAGTACTCCAAATGGGGCCTGACCAGGGTCCTATATAGCTGCAACATTACCTCTCGGCTCTTAAACTCAGTCTCATGATTGATGAAGGCCAATGCACTGTACGCCTTCTTAACCACAGAGTCAACCTGCGTAGCAGCTTTGAGAGTCCTATGGACTCGGACCACAAGATCCCTCTGATCCTCCACACTGCCAAGAGTCTTACCATTAATACTATATTCTGCCATCTTATTTGACCTACCAAAATGAACCACCTCACACTTATCTGGGTTGAACGCCATCTGCCACGTCTCAGCCCAGTTTTGCATCCTATCAATGTCCCGTTGTAACCTCTGACAGCCCTCCACATTATCCACAATACTCCCGATCTTTGTGTCATCAGAAAATTTACTAACTTAATTTACGAACTAATTTAAATTGAAGTTATTGTATATTATGGATTTAGATTAAGAAAAAATGTCGTCTCGGTAATAGTGACTGTGAGATGACTGGTCTGTTATGAATGCTTCCTGGTCTAATTGAAGTAGGAGTTTGGACGCACAGCATAATGCAGTTGACTCTTAACTGTTGTCTGAATGGGCAGAAATATTAATCTATCAATCCTTGTGTAAAGACAATAAATTGAAATTTAATAATAATAGAATCAGACAAAAAAATTATCCGGGCACTGAACATAGATGAGGTATGGTTATTCCTCATCCAGTCATCTTTGCAGACTCTTTTTCACTTCCAGTTTGGGATTCATCTCTAAATTAAGAGAACTGTGTCCCACAAAGTTGTTAAGAAACAGCCTAATACAGTTGGTTTTACAGAAACATACCTTATAGACATTGGTGCAGATTCCTCCTCCTTAATCCATGGATTCATTCTGACTCACTGGCAAAACAGACCCACCAAAGGTGATGAGCATAAGAAGGTTTGAAACAGGAACAGGAGCAGGCCAATCAGCTTCTTGAATCGGCTGTACCATTTTATAAGAGCATTGCTGATGCAGAATTGGCTTCAATCCCACTCTCCTCTATTCTCTCCATACCCCCAACTCCCATGTGCTCTGCAGTTCTGGCAGCCTCAGCATTGAAGATACTGTATTCATCAACTCAACCTCCACAGGTGTACATAATTCTAGAGATTTATGACCTGGGAGAAGATGTTAATCTTCAAATACACATCTTTGTTCTGAAACTTTGTTCCCCAGTTTTGAGTAATCCTACAATCTCTCAGCATCCACTCTCTCAATCCCTCTCCAGACTCTTAAATATTTCAATAAGATCACGTAGATGATCTTGTGGTACAGCTACAGATTGGCAGGTATGATATTGTGGCCATCACTGAGACCTGGCTAAAGGATGCATGTCTCTGGGAGCTGAACGTCCAAGGATACACGGTGTAACGGAAGGATAGGAAGGTAGGCAGAGGGGGAGGCATGGCTTTATTGGTAAGAAATGATATTAAATCATTAGAAAGAGGTGATATAGGATCGGAAGGTGCAGAATCTTTATGGGTTGAGCTAAGAAATAGCAGGGGTAAAAGGACCCTGATGGCAGTTATTTATAGGCCTCCAAACAGCTGCAGGGATGTGGACTACAAATTACAACTGGAAATAGAAAAGGCTTGTCAGAAGGGCAGTGTTATGATAATTGTGGGAGATTTTAACATGCGAGTGGATTGGGAAAATCAGGTCGGCACTGGATCTCAAGAGAGAGAATTTGTAGAATGTCTGCGAGATGGCTTTTAAGAACAGCTTGTTGTTGAGCCCACTAGGGGATCGGCTGTACTGGATTGGGTATTGTGTAATGAACCGGAGGTGATTAGAGAGATTGAGGTGAAGGAACCCTTAGGAGACAGTGATCATTGCATGATTGAGTTCACAGTGAAATTTGAAAAAGAGAAGCCGAAATCTGATGTGTCGGTATTTCAGTGGAGTAAAGGAAATTACAGTGGCATGAGAGAGGAATTGACCAAAGTTGACTGGAAAGGGACACTGGCGGGAAAGACAGCAGACCAGCAGTGGCTGGAGTTTATGCAAGAAGTGAGGAAGGTGCAAGACAGATATATTCCAAAAAAGAAGAAATTTTCGAGTGGAAAAAGGATGCAACTGTGATTGACAAGAGAAGTCAAAGCCAAAGTTAAAGCAAAGGAAAGGGCATACAAGGAAGCAAAAATTAGTGGGAAGACAGAGGATTGGGAAGTTTTTAAAACCTTACAAAAGGAAACCAAGAAGGTCATTAAGAGGGAAAAGATCAACTATGAAAGGAAGCTAGCAAATAATATCAAAGAGGATACTAAAAGCTTTTTCAAGTATATGAAGAGTAAAAGGTAGGTGAGAGTAGATATAGGACTGATAGAAAATGATGCTGGAGAAATTGTAATGGGAGATAAGGAGATGGCAGAGGAACTGAACAAGTATTTTGCATCAGTCTTCACTGAGGAAGACAGCAGTATACCGGACACTCAAGGGTGACAGGGAAGAGAAGTGTGCGCAGTCACAATTACGACCGAGAAAGTACTCAGGAAGCTGAATAGTCTAAAGGTCGATAAATCTCCCGGACCAGATGGAATGCACCCGCATGTTCTGAAGGAAGTAACTGTGGAGATTGCGGAGGCATTAGCGATGATCTTTCAAAAGTCGATAGATTCTGGCATGGTTCCGGAGGACTGAAAGATTGCAAATGTCACTCCACTATTTAAGAAGGGGGCAAGAAAGCAAAAAGGAAATTATAGACCTGTTAGCTTGACATCGGTGGTCGGGAAGTTGTTGGAGTCGATTGTCAAGGATGAGGTTACAGAGTACCTGGAGGCATATGACAAGATAGGCAGAACTCAGCATGGATTCCTTAAAGGAAAATCCTGACTGACAAACCTATTACAATTTTTTGAGGCAGTTACCAGTAGGTTAGACAAGGGAGATGCAGTGGATGTTGTATATTTGGATTTTCAGAAGGCCTTTGACAAGGTGCCACACATGAGGCTACTTAACAAGATAACAGCCCATGGAATTACGGGAAAGTTACATACGTGGATAGAGCGTTGGTTGATTGGCAGGAAACAGAGAGTGGGAATAAAGGGATCCTATTCTGGTTGGCTGCCGGTTACCGGTGGTGTTCCACAGGGGTCCATGTTGGGGCCGCTCCTTTTTACATTGTACATCAACGATTTGGATTATGGAATAGATGGCTTTGTGGCTAAGTTTGCTGACGATACGAAGATAGGTGGAGGGGCCGGTAGTGCTGAGGAAACGGAGAGTCTGCAGAGAGACTTGGATAGATTGGAAGAATGGGCAGAGAAGTGGCAAATGAAGTACAATGTTGGAAAGTGTATGGTTATGCACTTTGGCAGAAAAAATAAATGGGCAGACTATTATTTAAATGGGGAAAGAATTCAGTTCTGAGATGCAATGGGACTTGGGAGTCCTCATACAGGATACCCTTAAAGTTAACCTCCAGGTTGAGTCAGTAGTGAAGAAGGTGAATGCAATGTTGGCATTCATTTCTAGAGGAATATAGTATAGGAGCAGGGATGTGATGTTGAGGCTCTATAAGGCGCTGGTGAGACCTCACTACTGTGGGCAGTTTTGATCTCCTTATTTAAGAAAGGTTGTGCTGACGTTGGAGAGGGTACAGAGAAGATTCACTAGAATGATTCCGGGAATGAGAGGGTTAACATATGAGGAACGTTTGTCCACTCTTGGACTGTATCCCTTGGAGTTTAGAAGAATGAGGGGAGACCTCATAGAAACATTTCGAATGTTGAAAGGCATGGACAGAGTGGATGTGGCAAAGTTGTTTCCCATCATGGGGGAGCCTAGTATGAGAGGGCATGACTTCAGGATTGAAGGGCGCCCATTCAGAACAGAAATGCAAAGAAATTTTTTTAGTCAGAGGGTGGTGAATCTATGGAATTTATTGCCACGGGCAGCAGTGGAGGCCAAGTCATTGGGTGTATTTAAGGCAGAGATTGATAGGTATCTGAGTAGCCAGGGCATCAAAGGTTATGGTGAGAAGGCGGGGGAGTGGGACTAAATGGGAGAATGGATCAGCTCATGACAAAATAACGGAGCAGACTCAATGGGCCAAATGGCCGACTTCTGCTCCTTTGTCTTATGGTCTTATGGTCTTATTCTTCTATACTCTAATGAGTGTAGATTCTGATTATGTCAGCCAATACATCCCAAAAATCAACCTAGTGAATTGTCTTTTGCACTAACTCCAATGTGAGTGTATGCTTCATGAAATATAGAGGCCAAAACTATGTGCAGAGTGCGAGCATGTCCACCAGTATCATGTAAAATTACATCAAAACTTCCATGCTTTTATTCTCCATATCTTTCTGCAGTAGAGGTTAAAATTCTATCAGTCTTCCAAATTACTTGCTAAACCTGTCTGCCATCCCTTTGTATTTCATGCACTAGAACCCCAGACCCTTCATACTGAATATAAATAATAAATTGCTGTTGTACTGTTCCTTCCAAAGAGAATAACCTCACATTTTCCCACATTATACTTCATTCTTCTTTACACTTGTGTATGAGGAATGATAATAAATTGTCTTGAATCTTGTCCACACTCTTAACCCATCTGTATGTCTTTGCTGTCCGTGTCCTTTTCGCAAGCTGCTAACATACCTCACTTTATATTTTCAGCAAATTTGGCTACCGTATACCCAACTGGTTCATCCAAGACAGTAACACAGATTGTAACCAATTATGGCCCCTTCGCTGATTGCAGTAGCACCCCACTAGTTATTGGTTGGCAATTTGAAAATGGTCCATTTATTCTGAATCTGCACCCTTATCTGGGTAATTTATTATCCCCAAACCTGTGGCTTTTTGTCTTGTGCAATGGCCTTTAAATGATCTTTACCCAATCTAGTTGTTACATCCTGAAGGAATTCTAGCAAATTTCTCAAACATAATTTTAACTCAAATGATTTTCTAATTTTCTTTCACATCCTTACTAATGGATACTAGTGTTTTCTCAATGGCAGGTGTTAGGCTAATTGGCTAACAGTTCTCTGCATTCTCTCACTCGTTCTTGAATAGTGGTGTTACACTTGCAGTTTTACAATTCTGCTGGGATTTCTCCTGAATTTAGGCAATTTTGGCAATGTTAAACAATGCATCCATTATCCAAGCAGCCACTTCCTCGGGGATATATCATAAGCTCATGAGACTTGTTATTCTTTCATCTCGTTAGTTTTCTTGGTAAATTTTTATTCTGGTATTTGGGATTGTGTTCCTTAAGGTGACATGATGGTATACTGACTGGAGGGAAGAGTCCTATGTATCCTCAACTGACCAGACTTCATGAAGTCACATAACAACAGATCAGCACACCTGTCTGGTTACCACATACCATTCTGTCTCATGGCTGAATCAGAGCTCCTGATGTTCACCCCTCTTGGAAGAATCGCAAAGTATAGCAAGAGCTTAGAATGTAGTGTGGCGATAAGCATCAGCGTCCATCACAAGTTGGCTACATCTTGATACACGTAGGCTGAGTGGACAACAGTTAGTGAACCTTGTCGACACCAGCCTATTGATAGCGGCTGTCCATGGTGGGAATGACCATTTGGAGGCAAAATCCTCCCTTTACATAACACCATCTTTCATCATGTTGTGTATCACAACTTGCGTTAAATGGAAAAAACTGAAAACACGCAGGGCAGATCAAAACTGTGTCACAGTAAATCAATGGCCCATTTGCAGGAACAGAAATGCAGCAATTTGTAGTATCATGACCAAGCATATTCTCATTTTACCATTAAAATCAAGCCAGGATGTCAACCATGGTTTAATTGGAGTATCGTGAGCAGTTTTAGGCCCATTGTCTAAGAAAGGATATATGCATTGGAGAAGATCCAGAAGAGGTTCATGAGAATGATCCTGGGAATGAAAGGGTTAACATACGAGGACTGTTTAATGGCTCTTGGCTTGTACTCATTGGAGGTTAGTAGAATGAGGGGGAAGTTTCATTGAACATTGAAAGGCCTAGATAGATTGGATATAGATAGGATATTTCCTACACTGGGGGAATCCAGCATCAGAGGACACAGCCTCAGAATAGAGAGAACGTTCTTTTAGAACAGAGATGAGTAGGAATTTTTTTAGCCAGAGGGTGGTGAATTTGTGGAGTTCACTGCCACAGGTAGAGGTCATTGGGTATATTTAAAGCAGAGGTTGATAGATTCTTGATTAGTAGGGACATCATGGGGTAAGGGGAGAAGGAAGGAGAATGGGATTGAGAGGGATAATAAATCAACCATGATGAAATGGCAGAGCAGACTCGATGGGCTGAATGGCCTAATTCTGCTCTTATGTCTTATAGTTTTAATGGGACTTACAGGTTGTGCCGAAATCAGCGTCAGATATACCTAAAAAGAATCTGTAACACAGAAGTCAGTTGGCATCAAGAAGAAAACACTCTGCGGCTGGAGTCATAGTTCACTCAGAAGACAGTAGTTATGGTTGTTGGAACTTTATCATTCCAGCACTCATTTGAGAGTGCGTAAGAGTTCCACAAGGCAGAGTCTTAACTCCAAACAGCTTCAGTTTCTTCATCAGTAATCTTCCTTCTGTCACAAAGTCGGCAATGGCATCTTGAAAAGATCAATTCCATTTGAAACTCCTTTGAAAATGAAGCAGTGTGTTCCTGTATGTAGGAAGACATAGACGGCATTCCGAAATGCAATCAAAAAGCAGAAAATGCTGGAATCACTCATCAGATCAAACAGCATATGTTTGAAGGAGAAAGAAATATGTTCCAGTTCAAAGACACTTAATCAAACAAAGAATCTTTGTCCTGAAGTGTTAACTTTGTTTCTCATTCCACAGAGTGTGCCTGAGCTGACAGGCATTTCCAGCATTTCTGTTTATACTTCAGAATTCCAGCAACTGCAGTTTAAAAAAAGAATTACATTTTAATAAAGGTGATAAGTAACTCATGACATTTATGTAACATTAGTCAATAACCATCTACAACAAAAGTGTGTTTAATCATATACCTTTGACAATCACTGGGGGCATTACCAATGCAGGACCACCCCTACCATCAACAATTTTTAAGTGAAAGTGACCATCCTACGAGCCTTAAATAGACCGGCCACATAAAAAGTGTGGTTACAAGAGCAGATCAAAGGCTGGGTTCCCTTAGAAGAATAATTCATTTTCAGGCTGTCATAACTTTATTACCACTAACAAGGCACAGATGAAGAGTGTGATGTAATGCTTTCCACTGCTTAGGTGGATCAGCTTCAACATCATTCAAGAAACTCTACATCTAACAGGACCAAACAGCCCTCTAGATTAGCACTCCATCCACACTCCCTTTTTCACTACCAGCACATGGTAGTAACAGTGCACACTATCTATAAAATGCACTGCTGTTATTCATTTAGGTTATTCCAAAAGCACATACTATCCCACAACCTCCACCAAGGACAATAGGTACATAGGAACACCACCACCCACAAACACATTTTGTTCGGACTCTTTGTCCTTTGGTGTTATTGGATCCGAATTATGGATCTCTCTCTCCAGTAAAAATATGTCTCTCCATTAACATGAACACCATATGCTTTGGATCTAAGCATTGATAGTTTCATGGGCTCTCTCTGAATTTCAAAAGACAAGGACTGACTAGAGACAGCCAGCATTGTTTCTTGAATTTGATTGAGTTAGTTGAAGAGATGGTTAAGAGAATTGGTAAGAACAAGGCAATAGACATTGCCTATGTGGGCACTGGCAAGGCCTTTGACAAAATTCTGCATGCTAGGCTGGTTTGGAAGATTCGATCTCATGGGATTCAGTATTAGCTAGTGAATGAGTCCAAAATTAGATTAGTGGTAGTTGGCATGGTAGTCAGTTTGTGGACAACACTAAAATTGGTGGCATAGTGGACAGTGAAGAAGTTTAAGCAGGATTTCGAGTAACTGGGAAAGTGGGCCAAGGAATAGCAGATGGAATCTAACTCAGAGAAGTGCAAAGTGTTGCACGTTGTGAAGTAAGGACATACATAGTAAATGGCAGGGCCCTGGAAAGCGGCGTATGAGTACATAGCTCCCTGAAAGTGAAGACGTGTACATGGGTTGGTAGAGAAGGCATTTTGTTTGGTCAGGGCATTGAGTATAAGAGTTAGGATATCATGTTACAGCTGTACAAGAAGATGGTGAGGTCATATTTGGAGCTTTATGTGCCTTTCTGGTTACCCAACTTTAGGAAGAATGTAATGTCACTAAGCTGGAAAGGTATAGGCAAGATTCACTAGGATGTTACCAGGACTGGACAGCTTGAGTTATAGAGTTACAGGATGAATGGCCACAGTTTTTTCCCCACAAACACAGGAGTCTAAAACTAGAGAGCATAGGTTTCTGTGAAAGGGGGAAGATTTAAAGGGGACCTGAAGGGCAACATTTTCATACAGAGGGCAGAAATTACAAGTATCCAGAGCAAGTCACAGAGGTGCACATAATTACAATGTTTAAAAGCCCATAAGACCAGAAGATATAGGAGTAGAATAAGGCCATTTGGCCCATCGAGTCTGCTCCACCACTTCATCATGGCTGATCCATTTCCCTCTCAAACCCAATCTCCTGCCTGATCCCTGATTCCCTTCATGCCATGACGAATCAAGAATCTATCAACTTCTGCTTTAAATATATCCACATGTATCTCCTGAGGCCTTTCAACATTCACTAGGTTTCAATGAGATCTCCCTCATTCTTCTGAATTCCAGTGAATACAGGCCCAGACCCATCAAATACTCCTCATTTGATAAGCCTTTCAATCCTGGGATCATTTTTCATGAACCTCCTTTGAACCCTTTCCAATGTCAGCACATCCTTTCTTAGAGAAGAGGCCCAAAACTGCTCACAGTACTCTAAGTGAGCCCTCACTGGTGCCTTATAAAGTCTTAAAATTATACCCTTGCTTTTATATTCTAATCCTCTCAAAATGAATCTTAACTTTGTATTTGCCTTCCACATCACTGGCTCAACCTGCAAACTAACCTTTCGGTCATCCTGCACGAGGACTCCCAAGTCTTTTTGCACCTCAGATATTTAAGTTTTCTTTCCATTTAGAAAATAGTCTATGCTTTTATCTCTTCTACCAAAATATGTGACCATACATTTCCCGACACTATGAGGGGTGATTGATAAGTTCATCACCTAAGGTAGAAGGAGTCAATTTTAGAAAACCTAGCACGTTTATTTTTCAACATACTGTAGTCCCCTCCTACATTTACACACTTAGTCCAGCGGTCGTGGAGCATACGGATCTTGGACCTCCAGAAAGTGCCCACAGCATGTGCAATTGATAAGTTCGTGGCCTAAGGTAGAAGGAGATTAGTTATACAGCTCTTGTTACATGCACATGCAGTTCAACTCTTTGAGTGATTATGCAGAAAGTTTGAAGTTAATAACTCATCTCCTTCTACCTTAGGCCACAAACGTAACAATCACCCCTGATGAGGAGCACAGAAGAGGAATGGAGGCCTGGGACAGTCCAGGCAGAATCTAATTACACTGCAGTGCAAGTAGCTTGCTCTTGCTTGTGTTTTCCTTTGTTCCTTTGCAAGAGGTTTTGGGGAAGGGTGTCTAAGTACAGTTAAATAAGGCTGTGGTGGGAGACCATCTGGAACAGTGTGCGCAGTTTGGCCTCTTCACCCAATAATGGATATACCCGCTATAGCAGGAGTGCAAAGGTTTATTGGACTGACACCCAGGCTGGCTGGGTTGATATTAAAGATGGCTTGCAGGTACAACAGGTTATTAAGAAGGCAAATGGAATGTTGGCCTTCATTGCTAGAAGGATTGAGTTCAAGAGCAGGGAGGTCATGCTGCAACTACACAGGGTACTGGTGAGGCTAAAACAGGAGTACTGTGTGCAGTTCTGGTCTCCATACCTGAGGAAGGATATACTGGCTTTGGAGGCAGTGCAGAGGAGGTTCACCAGGTTGATTCCAGGGATGAAGGGGTTAACTTATGAGGAGAGATTGAGTCGCCTGGGACTATACTCTCTGGAATTCAGAAGAATGAGAGGGGATCTTATAGGAACATACAAAATTTTGAAAGGGATAAATAAGATAGAAGTAGGAAAGTTGTTTTCATTGGTAGGTGAGACTAGAATTAGGGGACATTGCCTCAAGATTCAGGGAAGAAGATTTAGGACAGAGATGAGGAGAAGCTGTTTTTCCCAGAGAGTGGTGAATCTGTGGAATTCTATGCCCAGGGAAGCAGTTGAGGATTCTTCACTAAATATACTTTTAGAAACAGTTAGATAGGTTTTTACATAGTAAGGGAATTAGGGGTTATGGGGGAAAGGCAGGTAGATGGAGCTGAGTTTATGGACAGATCAGCTATGATCTTATTGAATGGCAGGACAGGCTCGATGGGCCAGATGGCCGACTCCTGCTCCTATTTCTTATGTTCTTATGTAAAAGGAGAGATTGGGTGAACTAAACCAACATGCAGTACGGTGCAGAAGAATTGAGCACCAAAGTTTGAAAAGGCAACTTAGAGGAAAGCATCTGTTTGTTTTGGTACTGAGAGGCCTATAGGTACATGGATAGGAATGATTTAGAAGGATATAGGCCAAACACAAGAAAATGGGACTAGATCAGGTGGATACTTTGTCAGCCTGTTGGGCTGATAGGCTGTTTCTAAGCTTGTATCTCAATGACTCTATTTCATGTTGTTTCCAACATGAATTCCAAATAAATAAAGCCATACTGAATGGGTCATAACTAACACAATACAAGCTTTAGTTCTCATTTGAAACATTGTGAGATCAAGGCAGATTTTGATGTGAAGTTTCTTTCATGTATGAAACTAACTTCTGAAATAAATCTGTACAACTTAGATTGGACTCCAGTGCTTCGGTAGTCATGTATATTGTGATACCACACCTGATTTATGATAATTTATATGGAATCTAAATCCAATAGTTATGGAGGGCCTGCTGGGAAACCTTGTATGAGAGCCTGCCTTACCTTTAATAAAACATAAGACCATAAGACATAGGAGCAGAATTAAGCCATTCAGCCCATTGAGACTGCTCCACCATTCCATCATGGCTGATTTATTGTCACCCTCAAACCGATTCTCCTGCCTTCTTCTCATAATCTTCGGTGCCCTGATTAATCAAGAACCTATCAACCTCCGTCTTGAATATACCCAATGACTTGTCCTGCACAGCCATGTATCACAATAGATTCCACCGTTTCACTGCTCTCTGGCTAAAGAATTTTTTTCTCATCTCTGTTCTAAATGGATGTCTCTCTTTCTGAGGCTGTGTCCTCTTGTCCTAGACTCCTGCACTATGGGAAACATCCTCTTCACATCCACTTTGTCCAGGCCTTTCAATATTTGATAGGTTTCAATGAGATCCCCCCTCATTCTTCTAAGCTCCAGCAAGTACAGACCGTGAGCCATCGTATGTTCCTCATACTTTAAACCTTTCATTCCTGGGATCATTCTTGTGAGTATCCTATAGTCTCTCTTCAATGCCAAACATCTTTTCTAACATAGTGGCCTAAAAGTGCTGATAATACTCCATGTGCAGTTTGACCAATGCCTCAGTATTATATCCTTGCTTTTGTATTCTAGTCTTCCTGAAATGAATGCTTATATTGCATTTGCCTTCCTTACCACTGACACAACTCTCAAGTTAACCTTTAGAGAATCCTACACAAGGACTCCTGTCCTGTTGCACCCCTGATTTTTGAATTTTCTACCCATTTAGAAATAGTCCATGCCTTTATTCCTTTTGCCAAAATGTATGACCATGCACTTCTCTGCATTACATTTCATCTGCCATTACTTTACGCATTCTCCCAATCTGTTTAAGTCTGCAGACACCCTGCGTCCTCAACAGTACCTGCCTCTCCACTGATCTTTGAATCATTTGCAGACTTGGCCACAATCCATCAAATCCTTCGTCCAAATAGTGACATATAACGTGAAAAGAAGCAGTCCAACACAGACACCCCTGTGGAACATCACTAGGCACCTGATCTGAAAATGATCCCTTTATTCCCACTCTTTGTCTCCTGTCAGTCAGCCCATTTTTGTCCTGTAATGACATGGGTTCTTATCTTGTTAAGCAGCCTCATGTATGGCACCTTGTCAAAGGCCTTCTGAAAATCCAAATAAGCAAAGTCCATTGACTCTCCTTTGTCTGCCCTCTCCATTAGTTCCTCAAAGAGTTCCAACAGATTTGTTAGGCAAGATTTCCTCTTAGGGAAACCATGCTGAATTTGACCTATTTTATAAACACAAACAAGAGGAATTCTGCAGATGCTGGAAATTCAAGCAACACAAATAAAAGTTGCTGGTGAACGCAGCAGGCCAGGCAGCATCTCTAGGAAGAAGTGCAGTCGACGTTTCAGGCCGAGACCTTTTGTCAGGACTAACTGAAGGAAGAGTGAGTAACGGATTTGAAAGTTGGAGGGGGAGGGGGAGATCCAAAATGATAGGAGAAGACAGGAGGGGGAGGGATGGAGCCAAGAGCTGGACAGGTGATAGGTAAAAGGGATACGAGAGGATCATGGTACAGGAGGCCCCATTCTTTCTCTCACTCCCCTTTTTCTCCCTCTGTCCCTCTGAATATACCCCCTGCCCATCCTCTGGGTCCCCCCCCAGAGGATGCAGCATCTCTAAGTTTGTGGATGACACGAAGCTGGGCGGCAGTGTTAGCTGTGAGGAGGATGCTAAGAGGATGCAGGGTGACTTGGATAGGTTAGGTGAGTGGGCAAATTCATGGCAGATGAAATTGAATGTGGATAAATGTGAGGTTATCCACTTTGGTGGCAAGAACAGGAAAACAGATTATTATCTGAGTGGTGGCTGATTAGGAAAAGGGGAGGTGCAATGAGACCTGGGTGTCATTATACACCAGTCATTGAAAGTGGGCATGCAGGTACAGCAGGCGGTGAAAAAGGCAAATGGTATGCTGGCATTCATAGCAAGAGGATTCGAGTACAGGAGCAGGGAGGTACTACTGCAGTTGTACAAGGCCTTGGTGAGACCACACCTGGAGTATTGTTTGCAGTTTTGGTCCCCTAATCTGAGGAAAGACATTCTTACCATAGAGGGAGTACAAAGAAGGTTCACCAGATTGATTCCTGGGATGGCAGGACTTTCATATGATGAAAGACTGGATCGACTAGGCTTATACTCTCTGGAATTTCGAAGATTGAGGGGGGATCTTATTGAAACGTATAAAATTCTAAAGGGATTGGACAGGCTAGATGTAGGAAGATTGTTCCCGATGTTGGGGAAGTCTGGAACTGTTCCCGATTTTGGGGAAGTCCAGAACAAGAGGTCACAGTTTGAGGATAAAGGGGAAGCCTTTTAGGACCGAGATGAGGAAAAACTTCTTCACATAGAGAGTGGTGAATCTGTGGAATTCTCTGCCACAGGAAACAGTTGAGGCTAGTTCATTGGCTATATTTAAGAGGGAGTTAGGCATGGCTCTTGTGGCTAAAGGGATCAGGGGGTATGAGGAGAAGGTAGGTACAGGGTTCTAAGTTGGATGATCAGCCATGATCATACTGAATGACGGTGCAGGCTCGAAGGGCTGAATGGCCTACTCCTGCACCTATTTTCTATGTTTCTATGTTACCTGCATATTGAAATCCTCTATGACTATCATAACGTTGCCCTTTTGACTTGCCTTTTCTTTCACCCATTGTAATTTGTAGCCTACATCCTGGCTATTGTTTGGAGCCCTGTATATAACACCCATCAGGGTCTATTTACCCTTCCAGTTTCTTAACTCCACCCACAAGGATTCTACATCTTCCTATCCTACTGAATGTCACCTCTTTGTAAGGATTTGGTTTCATTTTTAACCAACAGAGCCACCCCACCCCCTCTGCCTACTTCCCTGTCCTTTTGATACAATATGTTTCCTTGGATATTAAGTTCTCAACTATGATCTTTATTCAGCTATGACTCAACAATGCCCACATCATACCTGCCAATCTCTAACTGTACTACAATATCATCTACCATATTCTGTATACAGCGTGCATTCAAATATAACACTTTCAGTCCTGTATTCATCACCATTTTTGATTTTGGCCCATTGTTACACTTTAACTCATCCCACTGACTGCAATTTTGTCCTATCGCCTACCTGTCTTTCCTCACTATGTACTGCATCTAGTTGTCTACTAACTGCCCCATCCTCAGCCCTATCATCCTTGTTCCCATCCCTCCTGCCAACTTAGTTCAAACCCTTCCCAACAACCTGAGCAAGTCTGCCCACACAAGACATTGGTCCCTCTTGGGTTCAGGTGTAACTCATCCTTTTTGTACTGGTCATGACAGAAACTTCATAATTGTAATCTGTTTAAAGGAATTTAAAAAAGCAAATCAGCCCAGATTCAAAACCTACTTATTGTGTCTTTAACCAATTTATTCAAGGACACAAGAATTTTTTATGCACAAAGCAGAATCATAACAAAATTTGCATATAGAACACACTGTATTCTCACCAATGCGTCAGTACACTCTTAAGTCACGTCCTTAGTTGATGGTAAGGTCAGTGGAATTTCAGTGTTTGGGAGAGACATTTTGCTTCAGAGTTGGACATTGTTTGGGATTATCTGATGAGGTAATTGATTATTTGCATGCTACCTCATTGGGTTTGACACATTCTCCTGCAGTTTTTGTATGACTTTTTAAGCTAACATTCATTAATCTACAGATAAAAATCAAATTTGTATTAAACACTTTTTCAAAATAATTATTCATTTTTCTCCTGGATTTTAAAGCAATTATCTCTTGCCTCTTCTTTTTTGTTTCCACGTCCTGTTCGCTCACTTTAAGTGACACCCAACTTTGGAAACATCATCTTTGCTTGAAACTGTAGAGCCAGCAATCAGGAAACATGGGAGAAGAACCACGTGATATTTGCGCAGTGGTACAGATAAGAACCAAAGGTTGAGTAGGGCTTTTATTTTGCATACATAGGAGAATGCAAGGGTGTGCTATTTATGCACCCACCATGATCCCCGTCCCAGGCCTTTGCCATAACTTATAAATTTAGCAACATAAACTTGCCAGTTTTCCATTTTGCTTACCACCTTTATTCATCAGCAATCTACGAATCTTATATTTAAAACTTATAATTGATGCAGCATGATTTGGCACTGAAGCAGACTTTCCAAAGGTCTTCCACTCCTTACATATAGAAATGCTTCCAAACTTCACTGTTCAAAGCTATCTTTTAATTTTTAGTCCATTGCCTTTGCCATTGACTTCACAAGCAGCAGCAGCAACAGTTTTTCTAGCCACCGTTTCTCTAAATCTTTCCAAAACTGCAGTTTTATTACCATGTAAACTCTTGCAAGCGATTTCTTTAATTGTGTACTTCATAGTTTGACCTCTGAGGCCCAGATTTATGCTGCATTCTGTTTAATTTGTTGTGTATTTTGAATAGTGTATTAAAACATATAACGGTGGATAAATATATAACATTCTACATTCAGTGGCCACTTTATTAAGTACAGGTGCCCACCTGCCTGCTCATTAATTCAAATATCTGATCAGCCAATCACGTGACATCAACTTAATGTATAAAAGCATGCAGACATGGTCAAAAGGTTCAGTTGTTGGTATCAGACCGGGTGGTTTGTGTATCTCAGAAAATGCTGATCTCCTGGGATTTTCACACATGGCTGTCTCTGAAGTTACAGAGAAGCAAAAAAAAAAATCCAGTGGGCCCCAGTTCTGTGAGCAAAAATGCCATGTTAATGAGAGAAATCTGAGGAGAATGGCTGGACTGGTTCAGCTGAGAGAAAGGTAACAGGTAACCACGTTACAACAATGATGAATGGAAGAGCGTCTTTGAAAGCACAACACTTAGAAACTTCAAGTGGGTGGGCAACAGCAGCACAAGGCCATGAGCATACACTCAATGTACGTTGGATTGTCCAGGATCATCTACAGTCAGAGGCAAAGCACCTCAGTAGTTAGAGGTATGTCATATTTCAATATTTCTCTTCTGTACATAACTCTGATTTGATCTCAGACCAACCAATTTTGCTGCATATTCTATTTTGAATTGACAATTCCTTTATTTAAGGTTGTGTCCCTTCCACACTTTTGGTCCTCCCTCCTACTCAATTCTTCACCCTGTTCTATGAAAGCTTTCATGACAGTCTTCTACATGATTGAAACATGTTTTCTAGTTGTTACAGTGGCTTGTAATTTGAGCAGAACTGTACTTTTCAAAGTCTTTCTCTCAATTCGCAAAATGGTAATTAATCAGCTGAAGAAAACTAAAAAAACCATTTAATCCCTGATTTAGTTTTCCTCAACTTCAGCAATAGTAGAAGCAATGATTAATTGCAATATCTCTGATCTAGAAATAGAAAAATATGCCACTTGCTATTTTGCAACCACTCCAATGCAAATTTTAAATATGAGCTGAGTTTTTCAATGATGAAATTGATTATTGGGTATACTTTTGATACTGTACCTTTCATGAGTCTACTGCAATATATGCCAGCAAGGAAGTTAAAACAGCAAAGAAGGGAATGGCACTGATGAAAATTAGAACAAAATAGCCTTCAGTCATTGGTGTGCCATAGAATTCTACCACTGTGTTTGAGACTGATACTTGTTGCAAAAAAAGAAAAACATTTTTATTCCTTAAACTGCCGTAGCTTCTTAAATGAGCAAAGTATTCACTGCAAAGTATGGTTAATAGAGTTGTAGAGAAGTATAGCACAGAAGCAAGCCCTTCAGCCCATCTTGTCCATGCCAAAGCCATTTAAGCTGCCTATTCCCATCAACTTGCACCCGGACTATAGCCCTCCATGTCCCTACCATCCGTATAATTATCCAAAATTCTCTTAAACATTAAAATCAAGCCCCTTCATCTACTTTCCCTCCAACTTCCACCCTGCCCTTAAATTCACCTGGTCCATTTCTGACACCTCTCCCCTCTTTCTTAATGTCTTTGGAGTCTAACTGTCTACCGACATCTTTTATACATCTATTGATTCCTATGGCTATCTTGAGTATACCACTTCCCACCCCGTCTCCTATAAAAATGCTATTCCCTGTTTTCAGTTTCTTCCTCTGCAACACATCTGTTCCAGGATGCAGCTTTGCTTTCCAGGACATCAGAGATGTGTTCTTTCTTCAAAGGAAGGTGTTGCACTTCCTCCACCATTGATGCTGGCTTCACTCCTCCATTTCCTATACATACGTGCTCACTCCATCTTTCCTCGGCCTTAACAGGGATAGAGTTCCTCTTGTCCTCACCTGCCACCCTAGGAGCATTCTCATCCAACACATCATTCTTCACAACCTCTGCCATCTTTAACGCAATCCTACCACCAAACACATCTTTACCTCACCCCATGCTCCACGTTCCATAGGGATCACTGCCTAAGTGGTTCCTTGTCCATTCACCCCTCCCATTAGTCTCCTTCCTGCCATATGTACCTGCAAGCAAGAAAATGATACACCTGCCCATCCACCTTCTCCCTCACCTCCATTCAGGGCCCCAGGCAGTCCTTCTACGTGAGGCAGCACTTCACCTGTGAACCTGTTGTGTTTGTATTGAATCTGGTACACCCAATGCGGATTCCTCGACATTGGTGAGGCCCAATGTGAAATGGTTTCCCTGTGGCCAACCATTTAAATTCCTACCCCATTCCCGTTCCGACATGTCGGTCCATGGCCTCCTCTCCTGCCACAAGGCCACTCTCAGGGTGGAGGAGCAACACTTCATAATCCATCTGAGTAGCCTCCTATCTGATCACATCAACATTGATTTCTCCTTCTAGTATTTTTTTCCTCTTTTTTTCTTCTCCTCTCTTCTTCTATTCCCTGGTCTGGCCTCCGATCTCTTCTCCTCCCCCCTTATCACCTCCCCCTGGTTCCCCTCCTTCTTCCCTTTCTCCCATGGCCCACTCTCCTGTCCTATCAAATTCCTTCTTCTCCAGCCCTTTACCTTTCCCACCACCTGGTTTCATCCATCATCTTCTAGCTTGTCCTCCTTCCCCTTTCCCCCTATCTCTTCCCCCTTTCTTTCCAGTCCTGATGAAGGGTCTCGGTCTGAATCATCGACTGTTTCTTCATTTCCATAGATGGTGCCTGACCTTCTGAGCTCCTTAAACATCACAAGTCGTTGTGGATGCCCTTTAAATAAAAACTGCTTTTTAACTGAGCATCCTTTCACTTCATTGTTCATAACAATTTCCTACGAGAAGTGCTTTACTGTGTGTTAAAATACTGGGAGTAACATTTAACATATAAACTAATTGATCACTATTCTGCCCAGTTTTTCCACATATTCATTGCTATTCATTCCTGCAATGGATTTCATATCGGTTGCAGATCTTGCAAAGCAGCAGCTGGATATAGAAAAAGAATCTATAAATAGCTCAATAGTGCACCAACCAGTGTACGCCAAGATAGAACAAAACTAAGCTGATGTTACAAGAAAACCAGTAGATAGTACCATAATTGATTCACAGAATGCTGCTGAGGCAAGATGTGTGCAACTATTATGGAACATAGACAGAATTTAGTAAAATTGTTTTCATATAAATGACATGTTATGCTTTGAAGGATCAGAGCAGTAATAAGATGAAGGTGCTTTTCTCTGATAAATTAATTGCAAGAGTAAGGAAATAAATGCAGTAACTTTGTCTAAATGGGATTCTGGAGAATATTTGGTGATAATATATATTACTTATTTCACTGCACTACTGTACCTAATAAAGTTGCCACTGATGCATATACGTGGTCATCTGCTGCTGTAGCCCAACCAGTTCAAGGTTCAACGAGTTGTGTATTCAGAAATGCTCTTCTGCACTCCACTGTTGTAACATGTGGTTATACGGGTTCTTGTGACCGTCATCCAGTCTGTTCATCTTCTGCCGTTCATCTCTCCCATAAACAAAATGTCTTTGCCCACAGAACTGGATGTTTTTTTTTGTTTCTCTGTAAACTCTAGAGACTGCTGTGCTTGAAAATCCAAGAAGATCAGCAGTTACCGAGATACTCAAACCACCCTGTCTGGTGCCGACAATTATTCCACAGTTAAAGTCACTTAGATTACATTTCTTCACCATTCTGATGTTTGGTCTGAACAACAACTGAACCTCTTGACCATATCTACATTATTTTATAGCTGCCACGTGACTGGCTTATTATATATTTGCATTAATTAGCAGGTGTACATGTGTACCTAATAAAGTGGCCACTGAGTACACAACAATATGGGGATCATTTATGAAAACCTTTTTAAATTAAATGTTATCCAATCATAGTTATATGGTGTTGCATTTAACAAGATAGATATTAGGGTAGAGGAAGTTTCAATGCTATGAGTTCAGATGAAGAAATTTGCTTCTTACAGATTCCACTGAAATTTGTAGTATTTTCCTGTCCAATGTGACTCGATGTGCAGTGAAGGCCCAAGTGTAGAGTGAGGGACACTGAAGCCGATTGAATAGTTCACCAAATTTTAATAAGAACGGTGCAGAATGAAACAAAAATAATTAACAATGGTCCAACAGGGCCGTTAACTAAAACTCTCAAACTGAAAGCTAATGCCAACATTGCAGCTCAAAACAGTAACATAATACTAAATTAACTTTGCTCCTTTACAGCATCAATCTAAACAGTGGTCCCCTTTCCCAGAACAAGGACTAAGTTAAGCAGGGAGTGTTGCTTTTGCTGTGTTTTGGTCAAACCTCGACAAGACTTAAAGGAAGGGAGTTAAGTATGACCTAGTTGGCTGGAACGTGAATACTCACGAGAGTGAACGCCAACCCTGCTCAGTTGCCCGCCTTGCGAGAGCGCCCAGACTCTGTGGCAGAGTCCGTAGTTGTGACAGGGCCCCCCTCCCTAGGTGCAGTTCTCGAGTTGCCAGAGACCTATGCTCTCTGGAAGTCCCGGCTAAGAGACTTTTCTAGGATTTCATGAGCAGGAACCCAAGAACATTCCTCTGAGCCATACCCCTCGTAATCCACAAGGAACTGGACCATGACCTCCACCAGGTGAGATGCTGGGGGTGTTGGGGTGTCACAGAGAATAGACTAGGAACACATTCACCAAATGGGGAGAAGTGGGGTGGGGCGTTCCTGGAGCAAGGGAGGAGGAAGTCACCAGTTTTAGCTGGGAAACATGGAACACTGCGTGCATCTTCATTGATCAAGGTGGGCACAGTCGATAGGAGGCTCAGTTGACAGCCTTCTCCACTACAAATGGTTCCGCCTGGCATGGCGCAAACTTGCGGCTCTTAACTTTCAAAACAAAATTCCTAGGTGCCATCCTATCTTTCTTTACTGATTTGAAAGGCCTCGCCTGTCAATGAAGCTGATCAGCCTGCTGGGCATATTGTTTCTGAGTCCACAGCAAAGAAGCCCTGGCCTGTCCCCATGTGAACTTGTAGCATTGGACCAACTGTCAACAGCAGGAATTCCCAAATCAATCTCTTGGTCAGGGAAGAGTGGTGCCTGGAACCTCTTTTGGCATTCAAAGGGGGATATACCAGTGGAGGATGACTGGAGGTTATTGTGGACAATCTCTGCCTAAAACAGGTCGTGGGATTGGAAGAGACAAGGAAGTACAGGGTTGTCTCCAGCTCCTGATGTATTCTCTCAGTATGGCCATTCAGCTGGGTTTGGAAACCTGATGAGAGGCTGGCTGTAGCTCCCAAAAGAGAACAGAAAGCCTTCCAAAAACAAGGCGCGAACTCTGGTTCTCAACCAGACATTAAGTCCTGACGGAAGCTGTGCTGCCAGAACGTGTGCTGAACTATGAGGCTGGTAGTTTCATAAGCTGATGGGAGCTTGTGGAGGGCAATGAATTGGGCAGCTTTGGAGAACTAGTCCACAAATACCAGAATGGTTGTGTTACCATCTGATGGAGGCAGACCAGTGATGAAATCCACTGCGAGGTGGGACTGGGGCAGTGGGGCACAGGCAGCGGGCAAAGCTGACCAGCTGGGTGCTGGTGTGGCATCCTGCCTGGGCACAGTGGGACAGGCAAAGGTGAAGTCGTGGGCATTCTGGGACATGGACGGCCACCAAAATTGTCTCTATAAATTCCAGGGTCCGTTGAATCCCTGGATGGCCAACCAAATGGAAGAGCAATCCCACTCCAACCTTCTGGAGTGCACAGTGGGTGGGACAAACAGCTGGTTGGAAGGTTTCCCACCTGGGCCTGGATTTGACTGTTGGGAAGCCCTCATCTCAGTTTATATTCCCCAAATCTCTGGAGCAGCTATGCACAAGTGAGGAAGGATGGGCTCTGGAGAGGCATTGTCCTCAGAGATGTTGGACTGGTTGGAGAGAGAATTGGCCCTTGATATTCTTGCTACCAGGTGGAAGGTGAGGGTGAAATTAAACCATATGAAGAAGGGTTCCCAATAGGCTTGATAGGAGTTGAATCTCTTGGCCTCCTAAATGTAGGAGAGGTTTTTTGTAATCTGTCCATACCAGAAAGGAGTGCTCTGTTCTCTCCAGCCAGTGTCACCATGCCTCCAGGGCCTCCTGGAAAGGCAGAAGTTCTCAGTTCTTGACTTCAGAGTTACACTCTATAGGAGCCAAATGATGGGGGAATAAAAGTACAGGGGTACAGTTGATTACCTACAGGAGAGTGTTGGGAGAGTACAACTCCAATGCCGACATCTGATGTATCAACTTCGACGATGAGTGGATGGGAGGGGTCTGGATATTGCAGCACTGGGACAGTGGTGAAGTATCGCTTTAGCTCTGAGGATAATTGGTCTGCTTCACCTGTTCATGAGAATCCTGCAGAGGTCTTCTTAGTGAGTGCATTTATGGGGTACGTGATGGAACTGAAGTTTCTGATGAAGCAGTGATAAAAGTTTGCAAACTACGTGAAGCACCTCACCTCACCTGCTTGGGCCCCTTGGTAACTGCCTGAACTTTACATGCATCCATTTGAACACTGGAAGGAGTGAGGATATAGTCCAAGAACAACACCTGCCCCTAGTGGAACTCACACATCTCTGAGGTGCCAAAAAGGTTGTTCCCAAGAAGCCATTTCAGAACCCTCCAGACATGCTGGATGTGTCCCTGTCAAGAGTGGGAATAGATAAGAATGTCATCCAAATACATTTAACAAACTGATTCTACATGTCCTGGAGCTCATCATTGTCCAGGGCCTGTCACATGATCGGCAACAATGAATATATCAAGTCAGGATTTATAAACAAGCAAACATTTATTAAACCCTGATAAACAATGAAAAAAAAATGAAAACCCTAACTGGAAGTAAACGACTATGCAGCCATTTGGTAAACCACTACTCAGTACTATTTCTTAAAGTGATAATGCGAAACCAGTTCTTAAAGCGATAAATTCCAACACAGTTCTTCGAATGGTAAATTTTAAAGTCCAAGAAATTTATACAGTCACTTAGGAGAGACTTTCATGAAGTAACGAATTCCTCGAAGACACGGTGTCACTGCCATTTCCAGTCGGATCCTGCCTTTTCCACAGGATTCACGGCGACGGAAATAAAACAGTTTTAAAGGCACTGACCTTCCTCCTCCGTAGAATAGATCTTGCATAGCCTTTCTGCCACTGTTAGCAGAGGCTATCTCATGTAGATCACTCTTTCTTGAATGAATTCAATAAAGGTCGATCCTTTCCAAACCCGTCGAACGTCTCCTTCAGGGTCCCGTCTTCACTCTCCAATGTTACTGAAAAGATACACTAACAAACCTGGCAGCGACTGTCAAACTGCTGATCCAGACTTTTGTACCTTACATTAGAACATAAAACTATGTTTAAAATCAAAACTGAGTCATAATGCAAATGAGCAGCGGAGCAGAGTATCTCATTGACGTTCTAACTGGAAAACTAACTGCGTCACCAGGGGTCTTCCCTCTTTATACCCATGGTGAACATGTCATCACATGACCTCACATCAGTGGGAAAATTACATCAGGTGACCTCCAAAAGGCCATTGCATCATTCTCACAAGAAAGTCACAAGATCTCCTTGAGGTATGTAACACCTCCTTCCAAAAAAAATTTTGGTCTCTTAAAGAACAAAATTTTAACAAATAACAATTTTTCAAAAAAAATACAAAGGTATAAAATTTACAACATACACAGTATTATCTTTCAGCACTTTACAAACTAATATACAGTAGGAGTGTTACAAATATTAAAATACCACTCCATAAAAAAATTTCATTGTCTATCTAGATGTTAAATGTACAATCAGCAATCATATTATCTTTATGAGTGATCAAAATATTGTACTCCTGTAACATTAAACTCCAAATTAGTAATCTTCTATTTTTGTTTTTTGTCTTACTCAGAAACACTAACGGATTATGATCAGTGTAAACTATGAGTGGTTTCTGAGTAGTACTAACATACACTTCAAAATGTTGTAAAGCCAAAACAAGAGATAATAATTCCTTTTCTATTGTTGAATAATTTCTTGGATGGGCATTAAATTTCTTAGAAAAGTAAGCTACCAGACGATCAACTTCATCACCCTCGTCTCTTTGAAGTAACGCTGTTCCTGCAGCTTCATCGCTAGCATCTACAGCTAATGAAAATGGGTTTTCAAAGTCAGGAGATTTGAGCACAGGTTGACTACATATTACAATTTTCAATTTATCAAAGGCCTCTTGACAAAGCTCTGACCAAACAAACTTTTCATTTTTCTTCAAGAAGTTAGTTAGTGGAAGAGCAATGATTGCAAAATCCTTACAAAATTTTCTGTAATATCCTACCATACCCAAGAATCTTCTGAGAGTTTTTCTACCAGTTGGAGTGGGTACTTCTAAAATTGCCTGAACTTTCACCTGAACAGGTGCTAATTTTCCCTGACCCACAACATAACCAAGGTAGGTCACTGTGGCATGGTCAAGTTCACTTTTAGCTAAGTTAATAGTTAAGTTAGCTTTTGAAAGTCTTTCAGATAGTTTCTCCACCGCAGTAATATGTGTTTTCCAAGTATTATTTCCCGTGACTAAATAATCAATATAGGCATCCGTATCTTTTAATCCATGAATCACCTTATTAATTATCCTCTGGAAAGTATCTGGTGCATTCTTCATCCCAAATGGAAGACCATTATATTCATATAACCTGGTGGGGTTACAAATGCAGAAATCTCTCTACCTCTATCCGTCAATGGAACACACCAATAAGCTTTTAACAAATCAATCTTTGTAAGGAACTTGGTTTGTCCAACTTTGTCCACACAATCATCTACCCTAGGGATTGGATATGCATCAGTCTTTGTCACAGCATTCACCTTCGTGTAATCTGTACAAAACCTAATACTATTGTCTGGTTTAGGCACCATAACACATAGTGAACTCCAATTTGAATTTGAAGGTCTAATAATATTATTCTCTAACATGTACTTAATCTTTTGTTCAGCAAGTTCACATTTTCCCTATTCATTCGATGTGGATGTTGTTTTATAGGCTATGAATCTCCCACATGTACATCATGCATAGCTACGGTGGTTCTTCTAGGAATGTCTGGAAAAAATCCCTATATTTAAAAATTTATTGTTTCATCTGCTCTCTCTGCTCTGGCTGTAAATGAGCTAATTTTTCATCAATATTTTCCAGAACTTTTGAATTTGGTAACCTGGCTGAAATAACGTTGGGTTTAAAATGAATTTCAGATGAATCATCCATTAAGTTTTCAGTTCGATCAAATTCATTATTATTGACCACAACAGTCATAGTAGCATTTTCTTTCTCATAATACGGTTTTATCATATTTATATGACACAGCTGTGTTGACCTTCTTTGATCTGGAGTTTTTATCGCGTAATCCACATCATTTACTTTGGATTTAATCTCATAAGGACCATGAAATTTAGCTTGTAATGGGTTTGTTTGCACCGGGAAAAGAACTTTATCTCCAGGCTTAAATGACCTTATCCTAGCTTCCTTATCATACCAAGTCTTCATCTTTTCTTGAGCTGATTTTAAATTTTCTTTGGCCAAGCTACAAGCTTTATGTAATCTTTCTTTAAATTTTAAAACATAATCCAGCAAATTAGTGTGTACCTCTTTATTAATCCACTGTTCTTTCAACAAGGCCAAAGGTCCTCGAACACTATGCCCAAACACAAGTTCAAAAGGACTAAAACCTGATGATTCCTGCACTGCCTCTCATACTGCAAAAAGTAGTAAATGTATGCCTTCATCCCAATCCTTTTCATTTTCCATACAATATGTTCTCATCATATTTTTAAGGGTAGAATGAAATCTCTCCATGGCTCCTTGTGATTCTGGATGATATGCAGATGAGGTAATCTGTTTTGCTCCCAGTTTATAAACTATCTGCTGAAACAATCCAGACATAAAATTATTACTTTGATCCGATTGTATTTCCTTAGGCAACCCAAAATAAGTAAAGAATTTGTAAGAGCCTTTGTCACATTTTTGGCTGTTATATTCCTAAGAGGTACTGTCTCTGGTAACCTAGCTGCTGTGCACATAAGAGTTAACAAATATTGATGTCCAGTTTTAGTTTTGGCAAAGGACCTACACAGTCTACAATGATTTTTGAGAACGGCTCACCAAATGCTGGAATTGGTTGCAGTGGGCCACTGGAGTAACCTGATTAGGTTTACCCACAATTTGACATGTATGACACATTCTACAAAATGTCACCACATCCGTTCTTAAACTAGGCCAGTAAAAATGTTTAGAAACCTTGTTCATAGTTTTCTTTACCCCTAAATGGCCACCCAAAGGAATACTATGATCCATAGTTAAAATCCCATTTCGATAAACTTTAGGAACTACTACCTGATGATTAACTTCCCATTCTTCACTTGCAGGAACTGTAGGTGATCGCCACTTCCTCATTAGTACTCCCTTTTCAAAATAATATCCTACTGGCACCTTCTTAATTTCACTATCTGGAAGAGCTTGTTCTTTTAATTTAACTATCTCAGGATCTCTACCCTGCTGTGCTATCATCTCCTTCTGAGATAAAGACAAATCTTCATGGTCAGAACCTTGATCGTACAAACGTATAATGAAGGTAAGAAAGTTTCTGACACATCCTCAAAATTTGCATCCCGAGTTGAACTGTCATGGGTAACAACCCCATCCTGTACATCAGTCTTCTTAGCCATAGCTCTTGTTACAACACAGGAAGTATCCGTGTTAGAATCCCTCTGTAGTTCCTCAGAAATAGGCTTTATTGTCAAATGTACATTAGGAAAAGCTTGTCCATTAGCTAAGTCATTCCCTAACAACAGAGCAACATCATTCACAGGTAAACTGGGTTGTAGTCCTACTTTAACAGACCCTGTAACTAACCCTGACCTTAAATTAACTCTATGTAAATGTACCGGCATAAGGGCACTCCCAACTCTTCTTATATAATTTACTTCACCAATGTCAGACTCATCACTAAACTTTAGAACACTGTCTAATATTAGTGATTGAGAAGCTCCAATATCTCTAAGTATTTTTATTGGTATAGGAGTGGATCCCTCTTTCAAGGATACAAATCCTTCAGTTATAAAATGTTCATATCCCCTCTTAACTCTGTCAGACTCTAACAAAACCTCATTTGTATTTTCTGAACCCTGTGGCTTTACAGGTTTTTCAATATGTTGCACAAAAGCATCTGGGACTGCTTCCTTCTCTTTCTTCTTCAATCAAAAACAGTTAGCTATTACGTGACCAGGTTTCTTACAATAATTACAAATAATACCAAAATGTCTTTCCTTCACATGTCTCCCTTCATCCTTACCTTTCTCACTAACTTCAGATTTAATTTCTGATTTACTTTGACTCTCTGCGCTATTTTTCCTTTTAAAGTTTCTACCTGGAGAAAATTTACACTTATGAATTAAAGTATACTCATCAGCCAAATTAGCAATCCTCTGCAATGTAGCAGAGTCCCTTTCATTTAAATATGTCCTCACTTCAATAGGAATGCTTCTTTTAAATTCCTCCTGCAAAATAAACTCTTTTAATTTATTATACTACCCATTCACATTTTCAGAGGAAACCCATCTCTCAAAATATACACATTTCTCATAGGCAAATTCCACATACATTTTTTTCCACTGGTTTCTTCAAATTTCTGAATCTTTCTCTGTACTCTTCTGGAACCAGCTCATACACCTTTAATATAGACTGCTTCACAGTATCATAATCAAGTGCTTGCTCAGTATTTAAAGCAGCATAATCTTGTTGTGCCTTTCCTTTAATAACTCTTTGTAACATCACTGACCATTTCTCTTTCGGCCACTCTAAACTCAGAGCAACAATTTCAAAATGCTGGAAATATTTATCCACTTCTGTCTCATTAAATGGATGAGCCAAAACAACCTCACGACTTGTTACAAACTGTTTCCAAGAACCAGAAGATCAATTTTCCATCCTTAATTTCTCCATCTCCAGCTCAAGTTTCCTCCGGTTTTCAGCTTCTCTTTCAACCATTTCTGCTTTAAATCTCTCAAACTTTATCTGTTCAAGATGCAACTGCATTTCCAGTGTACTCATTGGAAACCTCTGTAACACCCCCTCATCAAACTCACATAATGCTCAGCGATCTTTCTCTGTATTATGGGCTTAGTTGTATTCTTCATAGTACCTTTAAGATTCAACTTTTTAGCAATCTCCGACACCTCAGGTTTTCTCGCATTCATTAAAACCTCCGGGTTTGGCGTTTTCATAAACTCGTCAACATCCATTGTTGCTGAATACCACTCACACCCCTATCAAACAAAAGAATCAGGTATATTCCCTTTTCCAAATCAGGTTTGACAATTAAACAAACACTTAAACTCAAAATCGGAACATATCCCCAATGAGCCCCCAATTAATGTCACGTGATCAGCAACAATGAATATATCGAGTCAGGATTTATAAACAAGCAAACGTTTATTAAACCCTGATAAACAATGAAAAAAAAAAACGAAACCCTAACCAGAAGTAAACGGCTATGCAGCCATTTGGTAAACCACTACTCAGTACTATTTTTAAAGCGATAATGCGAAACCAGTTTTAAAGCGATAAATTCCAACACAGTTCTTCGAATGGTAAATTTTAAAGTCCAAGAGATTTATACAGTCACTTAGGAGAGATTTTCATGAAGTAACGAATTCCTCGAAGACACGGTGTCACTGCCACTCCCAGTCGGATCCTGCCTTTTCCACAGGATTCACAGCAATGGAAATAAAACAGTTTTAAAGGCATTGGCCTTCCTCCTCCATAGAATAGATCTTGCACAGCCTTTCTGCCACTGTTAGCAGAGGCTATCTCATGCAGATCACTCTTTCTTGAACAAACTCAATAATGGTCGATCCTTTCCAAACCCATCGAACGTCTCCTTCAGGGTCCCGTCTTCACTCTCCAATGTTACTGAAAAGATACACTAACAAACCTGGCAGCGACTGTCAAACTGCTGATGCAGACTTCTGTACCTTACATTAGAACATAAAACTACATTTAAAATCAAAACTGCATCATAATACAAATAAGCAATGGAGCGGAGTATCTCATTGACGTTCTAACTGGAAAACTAACTGCGTCACCAGGGGTCTTCCCTCTTTATACCCATGGTGAACATGTCATCACATGACCTCACATCATCGGGAAAATTACATCAGGTGACCTCCAAAAAAAAACCATTACCTCATTCTCACAAGAAAGTCACAAGATCTCCTTGAGGTATGTAACAGGCCTGAGAAACAGCAGGGGTGCTGGCAGACCTAAAGACATCACAAGGTACTCATAGTGGGCAGTGGAGGTGTTGAATGTTGCCTTCCACTTGTCCTTTTCTTGGATGTGGACCGGGTTGTAAGCATTATGCAGATATGTCTTGGAGAATATGTTTGCTCCCTGGAGATGTTCAAATACAGAGGCAAGAGGGGGAAGAGGGTAGAAGTTCTTCACTGTGATGTTGTTGTGGGGATGATAACCAATGCAGGCACAGAGTTTTTAAATTCTTCTTGATGTATTCTTCCATGGCCACCGTGTCAGGATGAGATGATGGCCATGGAGAAAGGGAAATGAGCTAGCCCCAGGGAAGACTAATACTGGGTAAGAGGCCAGTGGTACAGTTGTACGGCCCATGTGGAGGTAAGGGGGTGACGTTCCTCTTACTGAAGATCTCAAAATGGTCATTATTTTCAACTGGAACACCAACAGATCCACACTAACAGTTGGCACAGGAGGGGATATGCGGACAGGGGCTTGAGCTGGAACCAGACAGGTATAAAGGAATACCGGTCCCCACTCTTTGACGTGCCTTTAGGGACCAGTTAATCGATGGGTTGTGTTGAGATAGCCAGGGAAGTCCAAGCACCAGTGACAGTTCAGGTGTATCCACAAGATAGAAGGAAATGTCTTCCCTATAACTGCCTTCTAGCACAAGTTGGAGGGGTGCTGTGGAAAGGTGGATTCTGCTGGTGCCCAGAGGCTGACCACCCAGAGCCCTGATATCATTATTTCCTCTAAGTTGTTGAGGAGGAACTCCTCATCTTTGAGGTAGAGAGATACCCATGAAGTTCCCAGTTGCCCCAGAGTCAACAAATGCCTGAAGCTCATGGCTCCACCACAGGGAAGCTGAGAGCATTACTTGGTTAGGGGGAGATACTTGCAGAGTGAATTGACTCATCAGAATTCCCCTTCTTGCTGATGGGTATCCTCTTTTTAGGGATGTATGGGGTGTCAGGGAGGGGAAGCACCTCTGGTGGGGGAACATGTCATGTCCTTTTCAAGGCGGTTTGTCCACGTTTGGTCCCCATCTGGCACTCAGCTCTCACCTGTGGCTCCCCGTAGCTGTTTGCATGCGACAGCGGCCACACCCTGGGCAACGGCTTCAACAAGCCAACTAAACCAGGTAAGGGTAGCCGATGGGTCTCAAACCCTCAGTGAGATAGAGAGTTGTCTATCCCAGCATATGAAGACAGACTCTGGCGGATTGAGCGGACGAGACCAATGAAAGGTCCAACAGTCAAGAAGGCGGTCTCTGCAAGCGTCATGGAATGCGTAGAGCAGGACAAGACACAGAAGACGTCCTGGTCATCCACTGCGCCTAGTCCCATCTCCAGCCGTTTTGACTCTGTCTGGCCACTGGATCCAGATGGGAATTGGGAAGAGAGAGTGAGGGTGATGCTGTGCAACTCTCCCTCACTTAAATCCAAATCATGCCCTAGTCTCGACACCATCATAATGGTGTCAAGGACCTCATCGACGTCGACGATGGACGAACACAAATCCTCTTTTTCTGAGCGCTTGGGACATGATGCCTGGAACTATTCTGGAATGATACAGTAGAGGCAGCAACCTGATCTTGTGCCTATCTTGTTCCTCCTGCGATGGGTGCATGTGCCCCACCTACATAGGCTCCTCTGCAGACTGGGTACTGGCTGACGAGGGAGAGGGTGAAGACGTGGTGATTTAAAGAGGTAGGAAGCTCGAAGCATTCTTTCTCTGTGCCACTCAGTTGCCCCGTTGTTGATTCGAATGACCAGATTTATCAGTTCATCTAGGCTATCTTGTTCATGCACTGTGACTTCATGTCAAACAGCTCGAAAGCAGTGATGAGAGATCTCTCATTCCATTTACCGTGTAGTCCCTCACTGACCCCATACTGGAAGATCACTCTCTCAAACACAGACACAAATTGTTGGAAAGACTGGGCTGTGGGGAAAACTAGTTCTTGTAGGTCATTGAACAGGCTAAGTGGGGAACCATCTAAGAGATTCACCATATAAGCTAGTTTACGCACATCACCACTGAACCAACCTGGCTGAGCTTGGAAAGTCAGCTCACACTGAGTTAATAAAATTCCTGCAGCCATCACAGTCACTGGAATCATCTGTCTAATGGAGGAACACTCGGTTCAGGTATGGACACTGCTGAGGGAACCAGGGCATTAGTGGCTGAGGCTGATGTGACTATCACAGAGGAGTATGTGGAATGTGCTGATGCTGGAGGTGGGTCTGTCCTGGCAGAAGGCTGCTGAATAGCAACAGTGAGATCAGTAATGGCTGCCACCTGATTCTGACTGTGACCAATTGCTGAACTGTAACTGTGAGTGTGACACCTGTTCTTCCTATTTCAAAGCAGGGCTTGCTGCTCTGAAAGTAGTAGTCGCACTGTATGAGCCACTTCTGCCAACCCAGCCTCTACTGACTGTAACTTCTCTTCTACTACCTGACCAATGAATGTCAGGATGGTAGTTCTCTCTCCGCTGGGTCCATTTTGAAGTCGAGTCTTGCTGACATGGTATGTGGTGGTGGAGAGTGAGAGACACTGAAGTAGATTGAACAGTTCACTAAATTTTAATAAGAACTGTGTGGAATGAAAGGAAAATAATAAACGGTAGGCTGACAGGGACATTAACTAAAGCTCTTAAACTAAAAGGTAATGCTAACACTGGGGCTTGAAACAGTGAGTTAATATTAAATTAATTCCTCTCATTTACAGTGCCAATCTAAACTGTCGTCTTCTTTCATGGAATGTTAACAGGGGGCATTGCCATTGCTGTGTTTTGGTCAACACTCAACAAAAGAGTTAAAT
Organism: Mobula birostris; assembly: GCF_030028105.1. Classification (NCBI taxonomy): domain Eukaryota; kingdom Metazoa; phylum Chordata; class Chondrichthyes; order Myliobatiformes; family Myliobatidae; genus Mobula; species Mobula birostris. The sequence goes on along the minus strand of NC_092380.1, from coordinate 88,502,330 downwards.
ACAACCACAAGGAAGCCCTAATTGGCTGGAAACGTGTACACTCAAGAGTGTGATTGCTGACCCCTTTCAGCTGGCCGCTTGCGAGGGCACTTAGATTCCATGGCAGAGTCTGTGGTTGTGACCCAAAGAGCCACTTCAATGCAGGTGATCAAACTGTTGCTCAGGAAAGGCTTTAGCAAAAGGCTGCAATAAGGGACAGAGGAGACAAAACAATTTGTGGGAAGTACTGACAACATTAAAGTTGCCGAGAGTTGCATCCATCTAATTGCAATTTTGGGTGATTGCATCTGCAAGACCGCAAATGCTGGAAGCTGAAGCAACACAGAAATTGCAAGAAGATCACGGCAGGTAAGGCAACAGCAAAGGAGAGACATAGTCAGTCAAAATGTTGGGGCCATTTTCACTCTCTCATTTCCTTCCATTAATGCAGCTGACCCGCTGAGTTCCTTCAGTTTTATGTGTGATTGCATTTTGGGGGAAGATGGTAAACAAAGGATGTAGACCCATTAATTTTCTTTGTTGGGACTCATCCTCCTGTAAGCTATTTACTTATCCACCATTATTGTAATCATGAACATTGGGCTAATCCATTGCCCTTGGTATTGCATATCCCTGCCTATTGATGACAGCTTTAGCTATTTCGTGTAGTCTGCCTGGCAACACCACTCTGCCAAGATGGTATGTAACTTTAAGGATATCTAATGCTGATCTGCACCCCTCTGCATTGAACCAGGTCTGGAAAAGAGAGGGAGATACCAAACACCGAGCTACATGACTTTTGTGTGACAGGAGATGATGGTGTGTTTAGCCAGTTCGGAGTGGTGTGGTGGTAGACTGGGTGGGATTGGCAGGTCATGGAGAAGGTTGGAATAGGCTCTCTCAGCTTAAAGAAATGTCTCTGCTTCCCTGGTCCACATGCAATGCAAAGGCAGTGAGTAGTGAGCTTATAGATCAGGGATTCCCACCTCCTGGTATCAGGCACAATTGCTGAGGCTCCAGAAAATTCTGCTGAACTATGGAAATAAAAATAATTATGCAAATATGATATGTAACTTCCTTAAGGAATGATGGATTGACCTGACTCCGGAAAACAAAACCATTGCCTATCCTACAACATACACGGATTGAAACAACTGCTCAGGAATTGGTCTAGGTTTAAACGTTTTAACTACTCATCCCAGAATCACCAGATCTTAAAATCACCAGGTCTGAAGTCAACATCAGTTTGGTCATGGGAAGATATGTTATGACTGAGAAGGTGCTCAGGAAGCTTAATGAACTGAGGGTGGATAACTCTCCTGGACATGATGGAATGCACCCTCCGGTTCTAAAGGAAGTAGCTGGAGAGATTGTGGAGGCATTAATGACGATCCTTCAAGAATCAATAGATTCTGGCATTGTATCAGATGACTGTAAAATTGCAAATGATACTCTGCTATTTAGGAAGGGTGGGAGGCAGCAGAAAGGAAACTATAGACCTGTTAGCCTGACATCAGTGGTTGGGAAGTTGTTGAAATTGATTGTTAGGGATGAGATTATGGAGTACCTGAAGGCACATGACAAGATAGACCAAAGCCAACAGGGTTTCCTGAAAGTAAAATCCTGCCTGACAAACCTACTGCAATTCTCTGAGGAAATTACAAGCAGGGTAGACAAAGGAGATGCAGCAGACGTGGTGTACTTGCATTTTCAGAAGCCCTTTGACAAGGTGCCGCACATGAGGCTGCTTAGCAAGATAAGAGCCCATGGAATTACAGAGAAGTTACTAGCATGGGTGGAGCATTGGCTGGTTGGCAGAAAACAAAGAGTTGGAATAATGGGATCCCATTCTGGCTGGCTGCTGGTTACCAGTGGAGTTCCACAGAGGTCGGTGTTGGGACCACTGCTTTTTAAGATGCATATCAATGATTTGGACTATGGTATTAACGGATTTGTGGCTAAATTTACTGATGATACAAAGATAGGTGGAGGAGCGGGAAATGTGGAGGAAACAGAGAGCCTGCAGAGAGACTTAGTTTAGGGGAATGGGCAAAGAAGTGGCAAATGAAATACAATGCTGGAAAATGTATGGTCATGGACTTTGGTGGAAGAAATAAACGGGCAGACTATTATTTAGATGGGGAGAGAATTCAAAATGCAGAGACGCAAAGGGACTTGGGAGTCCTTGTGCAAGATACCCTAAAGGTTAACCTCCAGGTTGAGTCAGTTGTGAAGAAGGCGAATGCAATGTTGGCATTCATTTCTTGAGGAATAGAATATAAGAGTAGGGATGTGATGTTGAGGCTCTATAAGGCACTCATGAGACCATACTTGGAGTATTGTATGCAGTTTTGGGCTCCTTATTTCAGAAAGGATATACTGACATTGAAGAGGATTCAGAGAAGATTCATGAGAATGATTCCAATGTCACGTGACCGGCAACAATGAATATAGAATTGAGTCAGGTTTTATAAAAACAAACATTTATTAAACTCTGCTCAAAAATAGCGTAATGTATTTAAACGACTAACTTAACTGGAAGTTAACTGCTATACAACAACTCTGGAACAGTTCTTAAAAGGGTAAATGCGAAAACAGTTCTTAAAATGGTAAATTTGGACACAGTTCTTAGAATGGTAAATTTGAAAGTCCAAGAGATTTATACAGTCAACTAGGAGAGACTTTCCTAAAGTAAAGAATTCCTCGAAAACATGATGTTACTGCTGATCCCAGCCAGAACCTGCCTTGTCCGCAGGGTTCATGACGTCGGAAATAAAATGGTTTAAAGGAACTGACCTTTTCCTCTGGAGAATAGACACTGCACAATCCTTCCTGCTTTAGCAGAGGATATCTCAGATGCAAGTCACTATATCTTGAACGAAGTTTCAATAAAGGTTGATCCCCTCCAAAACCACCGAACGATATCAGCTTTACTCGACTCTGCGAGTTCCTGTACTTTAGTAAGGTCTTCGCTCTCCAATACTACTTACAATATAAAGTAGAACTCCACTTTAAAATGAAACTGTGTCATAAGATGAATACGCAGCATAATGGAGTATCTGACGAATTAAGTAATGAACTAAACTTAAAACTCAACTGGAAAAACTAACTGCAGCACACCAGGGGTCTCCCTTTATATATCTGGTGAGAACATGTCATCACGTGACCTCACATCGGCAGGAAAATTACAACATGTGACCTCCACAAGACCATTACATCATGCTCATCAGATATTCAATTACATCATGGTCATAAGACAGTCACAAGATATCCATGAGGTATGTAACACCAGGAATGAAAGGGTTACCATATGAGGAACATCTGGCAACTTTTGGGCTGTATTCCCTGGAGTTCAGAAGAATGAGGGGGGATCTCATACAAACATTCCGAATGTTAAAAGGCCTGAACAGATTAGATATGGCAAAGTTATTTCCCGTGGCAGGGGATTCTAGGACAAGAGGGCACAACTTCAGAATTGAAGGACGTCCTTTTAGAACTGAGATGCGGAGAAATTACTTTAGTCAGAGGGTGGTAAATCTGTGGAATTTGTTGCTAAGAGCGCCTGTGGAGGCCAAGTCATTGGGTGCATTTAAGGCAGAGATAGATAGATTCTTGATTAGCCAGGGCATCAATGGGTATGGAGTGAAAGCAGGGGAGTGGGGATGACTGGAAGAATTGGATCAGCCCATGAATGAATAGCGAAACAGACTCAATGGGCCGAATGTCCTACTTCTGCTCCTATATCTTATATGGTCTTATTAATTGGTGCATAAAGTTGATCTATGCGGAACTGAATAATTTTTAAGAAAATATATTGTATTTAAAGATTTGTTCTATTGATTGCCCTGTCTATTGAGCATAAAATGGATGTGAACTATAGTCCCATCACTAAATTCGTCAGATTTTTTTTACACACCACGATGAGCAATTACAAAAAGAATTAAGCTCCATTTGCAGCAAATGTCCATTCTAGGGTTACCCTATGGCCTTTGCTCTGACTACAAAATGCAAAGCGAAAACCTTTAAGAACAATCAACTTGCCCTCTTCTGTATTTGCTCAGGGACACAGTTGGTTAGTAATGAAGGCTCAAAATGACTCACTCAGTTGAGGTCTTTGGCAGCGAGACAATCTCTGGCGTCTCATGCAGTGGAAGTAAATGACATTCAAAGACCAAATTTTATTGATCCTTGCATCTCTTGCTCTGAACATATGCTATTGGCACCAGGTTATGTCTGGAATGCAGACATGTTTCCAGGCTGTTGATCAAGCAGACTATGCTTATTAGCTTAAGGGACATCATAAAACATGAAGAAAGGTTGTGGTCAGTGTGGGTTCTGGTAACTGGAAGAAGTACAAAGAACCGTAGAATGAGATAAGTAACAACCACAAAATGGGAGGATGAAAAGGTATTTGTCAGAGCCATCAAATAAACCCAAATTTTTTTAATTATATGAACTAAATATGAATGGCCACAAGCAAAGTAAGTCTCTTAAACATAGTTGTTAATCCTGTAAATAAAATTAAGGTACTGGAGTCCCTGTTGAATGGATTACTATTCCTTTTAGAACATAGAACTTTGAACAAGAAAGCACAGTACGGGCCCTTCGGCCCATGATATTTTGCCAACCCTTTAACCTACACCAAGATCGATCTAGCCCTTCCTTCCTTCATAGACCTCTATTTTTCTAATGTCCATGTGCCTATCTACGAGTTTCTGAAAGGCTCCTAATGTATCTTCCGCCAGCATCACCCTGGCAGAGTGTTCCACACACCCACCACTCCCTGTGTAAAGAGCTTAACTCTGACATCCCCTTTATACTGTCCTCCAATCACCTTAAAATCATGCCGCCTCCTGTTTTCCATTTCCATCCTGGGAAAAGGCACTGGCTACCTACTCGATCCTCATATGCTAAATGGATTTCATTGGCTTTGTATCTGTACTCGGCACAATGACAATAAAGTTGAATCTAATCTAATCTAAATAAGCCATGCTCTCTAGTCCAGGCAGCATCCTGGTAAATCTCCTCTGCACTCTCCCTAAGGCTTCCTTATACATGAAAAGGCACTATGTACACTTCAGTTATTAGCAAACCAGGAGTGTTGGAGTAACTGCAGTGGTGACGATCTCAATGGCTTGTCAATGGTTGAGCAGCTTCAAATAGAGCACAAAACACCCTTTGGCCTAACTCACAAAGAAGAGAAAATCTGCAGATGCTGGAAATCTGAGCAACACACACAAAATGCTGGAGGAACTCAGCAAGCCAGGCAACATCTATGGAAAAAAAGAACAGTCGATATTTCAGGCTGAAACTCCACCTTGTCCATGCCAGTTGAGATGTCCATTTATGCCAAGCCCACCATCCTGCCTTTAATCCATATACCTCCCCTAGTCCATATACTCACTACCGTCTTGAAAACCCCATTAGATTTCCCTTAAGTATTTCTCCCTTCACCTGAAATTTCACTAATTTTAGACTTAGCCTGCCATAAGAAAAAGACTGTGACCATCTCCCTATGACCCTCAATATTTAATAAACCTCTATGAAGTCACCCCTCAGCCTCACATGCTATAGTGAGAACAATTCCAGCCTGCCCAAATTCTCCTTGAAACTATTGTCGTCTAGACCAAGCAACATGCTGATGAATGGCTTCTGCTCTCTTTCTAGAGTTACCACTTCTTTTCTACTGTGTAGTGACCAGAAATGCACACAATATTCCAAGTGTGGCCTAATGAATGACTTGGACAGTTGCAACACAATGTCCCAACTCTGGAGTAAAGAAGATTAACTTTATTTACCACATGCACATTGAAACATACAGTTGGCAAAATGCAGATGTAGCTGATGTTTGAAAATTAAGAGAGAATGATCGATGTGTCGTATGCTTTTATTTTGCGGGATGCATTTGTTGCTGGGACTGCTGGAATTTCTTGTCCATTTCAAATTGCTCCTGACTAAGAAGGCACTTCACAGTTAACCAGAGGACCAGAAGTTTTGTATACGTCATACTGGTAAGAATAAAAAAGTTCCTTCCCTGACAGATAATATTGAACCAGTTCAGGTTTTACGATTCAGTATTTTCCTTATTATCAATATTGTCAGTAGTACAATCCACTAGTTTTAATATTATCAATCACCTTTTGATTTTTAAATTCCTGATTTATTTAATTGTGGGAATTGGAGTTCTCAGCTACTGTGGTGGGATTTGTTCTCGTGCCTCTTGATCAATGCTCCATGTTCTGGAGATCCTACTCGAGTAACTTAACCATTAGGCTCCCTAACGACCTCAGAGGCCAGAGGGAGCCAACATGGATGTGAAAGGGATAAATCCCACTGATCAGTTTGATCTGAATTTTTTCAAGAGGTAAAGAAATTAGTAGACACAGAGTATTGTTTATGTGCGTTCCAACAGGTGTTTAATAAGGTTCCTCTCCAGAGGCTCAGTCGCTCATGGAACTGAAACATGTTATCGACCTGGCAAGGAAATCTGCTGAGAGACAGGAGATGGAGAGTTAGGGAAATGGGTAACTTGAAATGGAGGGATGTGATATACGTTTTTCTGCAAGCAAGTATTCCCTATATTTACAAATGGGTTCTATAATTGGATATAACACTACACAAAGTAAATTTGCCAAGAATGTGAATATGAGTAGTATTGTATTCAGTGACCATGGAAGTAGTATTTCTCAGAGCTACTAACAAATTGGTCTAGTGATGGCAAATGAATTTCAGTGCAGATCAATGGCAATGATCTCATTTGGATAGAAGGTTTCCAATGGTGAAAGTCACAGAGTCTTGAGGTTGAAGCTTAGTGTCCAAGGAGACATTTCACACCACCACCATGACGCACCTGCTTATGGTTTCATTCACCACTCCTCCAATGGTTCCCATTCCCACCTTCTTTACTAATCAGAATGCTGCACTGGTAGTTCATCTCCCTTCAGCAGTTGTGTTCTATGCAACACACACAAGATGTTAGAGGAACTCAGCAGGCCGGGAAGCATTCATGGAAAAGAGTAAACAGTTGATGCTTCAGCCGACACCCTTCATCATGACCTGATGTATGATCTAGGCCCAAAATGTCAACTATTTACTCTTTTTCATTGATACTGCCTGGCCTGCTGAGCTCCTTAAGCATTTTGTGTGTGTTCATTGGATTTTCAGCATCTGAAGATTTTCTTGAGCTGTCTTCTATCTTCATGCTTCTCTCCACTTTGTTCCATTTACCTCTCAACAGTTTATATCTTCTTTGTCTACATCCATTTATTTTTCAGCTTTGACCTCGCTGCTCTCCTCTACCTGCACAACTTGATTATCATCTTACACCCCTCTACAGCACACCAAACACCTTGGACTCTTGTTCCTTCTTTACACTAGCCATGTTTCCTCTCCATTCTCAGTCCTGGTGCAGGGTTTCAACCAGAAACGTTCCTAAAGATTTTTCTTTCTTTCCACTGATGCTGCTCGAGCAACTGAGCAGATTGTTTGTTACTCCATATCACAGCATCTGCTGTCTCTTATGTCTCCAGGGAAGGCAATGGGTTGGAATCTAAGGGCAGGCCAGTGTCTGAGGTTGCTGCATTGATAATAATCCCACAGGATAAAATCCAGCCATCACCCCTGACATTCAATGTATTTACCATCACCTAATCTTGCACTGTCAGTATTGCAGGGTAAACTGGTAAATTGGCAAATCGTTTTATTTGTGTCACTTGTACCAAGAGATAGTGAAAATTTTGTCTTGCATACCATCCATACAGATCAATTCATTACAACAGGTCATAAAGGTATATAAAGGGGAAATAACAACAGAATGCAGAATAAAATGTTACAGTTACTGAGAAGGTGCACCCCAGCTGGACGATTGACCAGAAACTGAACTGGAACAGCCATATACATTTTGTAGCTAGAGGAGCAAGTCAGAGGCTCGGAATCCTGAACCAAATAACTCACCTGACTCTCCGAAGCCTGTGCACCATCTAGAACACTCATGGCAGGAGTGTGACGGAATACTCTCCACTTGCTGGATGAGTGCAGCTTCAGTGACAGTCAGGAATTGACAACATACAGGATAGAGCAACCCATCCACAACTATTCACTCGCTCCACCAGCAGTATGTCCCATCATCCCTGTACCACTCTAAACCTTCAGTTATAAACGACTACCACTGATGCCAGACATCGTGACGTGCCTTGAACGGCTGATAATGGCATGTATCAAAAATCCGTTCCTGCTACTTTGGACACTCACCAATAAGCTTATTATCAGAATTGCTCTACGCCATAAAATCAGTAATGCACCTGGCCCCAACGCATGTAGAAAACACATGTCAGAATGCTGTTTCTAGATTTCAGTTCAGTGCTGTTCTCCCACAGATCTTGGTGAACAAACTCCTTCTCTTTGGTCTAAGTACATCACTGTGCAAATAGTGTTGGAGTTTCTAATGAAAGGACTTCAGAAAGTCAGGACACACAACTGCTCCTCCCTCCCAATCATCCTCAACACGGATGCCCCGAGAGCTGCATTCTGAGCTCATTGCTGTACACTCTGCTCACACCTGACTGCATGGCCAAACACCCGAGCAATTACATCGTCAAGTTCCCAATGACACAACAGTGGTGGGGCTCACCACCAACAATGATGAGACGGCCTGTCGAGAGAAGGTGGAAGGGCTCAAGGCCTGGTTCCTGGCAAATAACATCTTCCTTGATGTCAGCAAGAGAAAGGAGATGGTTAATGATTTCAAGGGAACTTGTACCACTCACACTGTGCAGCATCGACTGCACAGCAGAGGGAACTGGAAGAGGTTTCAAATTCCTGGGAGTGTACATGTCGCACAACCTCTCATGTTCCCAGAACACATCTACAAAGTCAAGAAAGATCATCAACGCTTCTACTTTCTGAGGAGGCCGAAGAGAGCTGGACTTTGCACATCCATACTCACATCATTCTACAGATGCGCAGTGGAGAACATCCTGTATGTATACATATATGTATATATATATGTGTGTGTGTGTATATATACACATATATGGCCAGAAAAGGGCCAGTGGGTTGTTTGGAGATGGTGAAGTTGAATTGTTTGAAGAGGAGGGCCCAGCGAGCCTGAGGTGGGTTGAGTTTCTGGGACTGTTGCATGAATATGCAGATCTAGTAATCAGTTCAGATCAGGAAGGGCTCGGCGTTTCACATCAGCCAATGTCTCCAATCCTCTAATAGCAAGTATCTCCCTGTCTTCTACTCCATAATGGTGTTGTGTAGGGTTGTACTTGCACACGAAGAAGGCACAATGGTCTGGCTTCCTGTCCACTCCTCACTGGGAAAGGTTGGCCCTGGCACCTGCCCCAATGCAAAAGGTCTGAGGGGTTCGGATGGCAAGGGATGTGAGTGGTGGTGAAACACCTCTTGAATTCCTCGGAAGCATGGTCCACAGCAGAAAACTAGGCCATCTGTAAGCTATGTAACCTGGTGAGGGAAGTCATCACAGCTTGTCACAGCAGACAGCCAGCCACTCTAGTGCTGTTTGGTTGTTGTTGAGCAGGTCAGTGTCAGCTAAATCAGGTGAGAGTGGGCAGTTGCACAGAACGTGTTCAATGTTCTGCACCCTTTCACCACACTCACAGGATTCGCTGGTCTTTAAACCCCACTTCACCATATTGTCTCCCGTGAGGGAAATGAGAGTATGGTGATTTGGCTGTAGCTAGTGATGTTGGAGAAGCCCAAGAAACATGTAGCTGTTTGACTGAGCACAGTTACGATCATTGAACAACGATGCACCCTTTCTCTGGGTCCATGGTTATGCCATGGGATGAAATGACTGTGGTGTGGAACTGCCATTTTTCTAATTTTCAGGATTTTCTGAGGAAACGCTGAAGGACTAAACAGACATGACAGATGTGGTCTTGGGGGTTCTTGGAGAAGAAGAGGATGCTGTTAAGGTAGATGAACACATACCTGCATAGCATGAATTGGAGGATGTTGTTTTTGAAAATTTGGAAAATGGCTGGGCTGTTGGAAAGTCTGACTGGCATCACCAAGGATTTATGGTGGCCAGTGGGTGTCATGAATGCTGTCTTCCACTCACCCCTGCTGGATGTGGATCAGATTGTACGCACTCTGTAGATCCAGTTTGGTGAACACCTGGGACCCAAAGTGTGAGTTAAATGCACTATCCTTCAAGGGCAGAGGGTAGTTTCTGTTGTATCCATGGCACTCAAGGCAGGGATGAAGACCCTCGTCTTTCTTTTTGACAAAGAATCCTGCACCGGCTGGGGACTGGGATGGGCAAATGAAGCTGTGTTGCAGTGCTTTGGCAATGAAGTCATTCATGGTTTGGGTCTCAGGAGGAAAGAGGGAGAACAGACAGCCACAAGGAGGGCTGGATCCCGGGAGGAGGTGATCATGCAGTCGTGTGGTCTGTGAGGCGGCAGAGTGCTAATTTCCTTTTACTGAAGGTGATGGCTAAGTTGTGATATTTCAGTGGGAGTTTGATGAGAGCAAGGGTTTTCTCCACGGATTTATGGGGTGAGGTCTACTGAGGTTGCAGGCATTTGGTCCAGCAGATGGGTCCCCAGCTCTGCAGTGAACTGGATGGGCAGGAGAAGTGAGGGTCATGAATGGAGAGCCAGGTATAACCCGGGATGAAAGGTGGACAGATGATCAATGGTTTCCTGCTGCTTCTGCATCACGTTCTCATGTTAGCAGATAGCTTTCTTTAGGTAAGCACACTCCGCTGGGTCAATCGCGGGTTCACTCATCCTGTCAGAAAAATGTAGAGGAGATTTGGCCCAGATGATGTAACAGTAAATGTTAAATTCAATAATAGGCAAACTTAAAGTAGGCGGAGGGAAGGCTAGGAGCAACTGGTTGAGGCCGGCTGGATCAATGACTGAACAGGACTGTGGATGACAGCTGGGGTTAAATAAGGTGCAGGTGACGAACTTGGAATAAGAGGCAGGTGAACCCCATGAGCTGGGTGGAGACTGGGAGGTGCCTACAAAAGTACCTTACAGAAACCAACCTCTTCTCCATGGAATCTGTCTACATTTCTTACTGCAGTAAAATAAAAGACCCCACCCATGCTGACATCTGCTTGCCTCCCATCAGGCGGAAGATACAAAGCCTGAAAGCACATTTCAGCAGGCTCAGGGACAGCTTCTATCCTGCTGTTATAAGTCTATTGAATGATTCCCTTGTGTAATAAGATGGACTTTTGACCCCTCAGTCTACCAAATTTTAGCACTGCACCTTACGGTCTGCCTGCAGGGCACTCATTGTAATGATAGCACGTTATCCTGCATTCTGTTATTGTTTTCTCTGATATTCCTTCATTGTATGGTTGTAATGAAATGATCCGTATGGATGGCATGCAAAACAAAGGTTTTCACTGCACCTTGGTACATGTGACCATAATAAACCAATGTTCTATTTTAACCATTTCATCAAGTAGTTCCATACGATTGTTTACCTACAAATGGGGCATGGGTTTAATAACTTATCCGGAACATGGTATCTCCAACAGTGTAGCATTCCCTCTGTAATGTACTGGAATCTTATCTTGAATTTCTGCATAGATTTTGTGTAGGTTAATTGGTCAGCGTGGACCCATTAAGCCAGAACGACTGTTACTGTGGCAACACCCACAAAATGCTGGGAGAACTCAGCATGCCGGGCAGCATCTATGGAAGTGAATAAACAGTCGACGTTTCAGGATGTGACCTCTCTTTGTGCCTGGAAAGCCAGGGGGAAGACACCAGAATAAAAAAGGAGGGGGAAGGGGAAGGAGGACTAGCTATAAGGTGATAGGTGAAGCCAAGTGGGTGGCAAAGGTAAAGGGCTGGAGAAGAAGGAACCTGATTGGAGAGAAAAGTGGACTACAGGAGAAAGGAAAGAGGGAGGGGCACCGAGGGGAGCTGAGAGGCAGGTGAGGAGAAGAGATACAGTATATAAGAGGCCAATGTGGGGAATAGAAGAATAGGGAAGGGTGAAGATAAAAGAAAAAAAAGCTACTGGAAGGAGAAATTGAAGTTCATGCTATCAGGTTGGAGATTATGTAGATGGAATATGAGGTGTTGATCCTCCATCTTGAGAGTGGCCTCATTGTGGCAAAAGAAGAGGCCATGAACCATCATGGAAAATGTTTGGCTATCGGGAAATGCCGCTTTTGGCAGATGGGGCGGAGGTGCGTGACAAAGCAGACCCCAATTTACGTTGGGTCTCACCATCGTAGAGGCGGCCGCATCGGGAGCTCAGGCTACAATAGATGACCCCAAAAGATTCGCAGCTGAAGTGTTGCCTTTCCTGGAGGGACTGTTTGGAGTCCTGAGCTAATGGAGGTGGTAAATGGGCAAGTGTAGGGATACGTGGCAGAAGGGAGATTAGTTGGGGGGGGGGGAAGAATGAACAGACGAGGGAATCATGGAGGGAGTGATCCCTGCACAAAGCAGAAGTAAAGATTTATTTGGTGGTGGGATCCCTTGAAGATGGCAGAAGTTGTGGAGAGTGATGTGTTAGATGCAGAGGCTCATGGGGTGGTGGGTGAGGGCAAGAGCAACTCTATCCATTAAGGTGGCGGGAAGAAGCAGAGATGTTCGGGAAGTGGAGGAGATACAAGTCAGAGCAGCATCAATGGTGGAGGAACAGAAACCCTGTTCTCTGATGTCAAGATAGTGTGCATTCAGACTGTCAGGAAGGGCAAGCAAATAATAGGACAAAATTGCAGCCAGCAGGGTGAGTATCAGTGCATTAGGGATGCAAAATCAAAAGTGGTAGCAAATGCAGTACTCAAAGTGTAATATCTCAATGCACAGAGTATAAGAAATAAGATGGATTATCCTGTTGCACTTCTACAGATTGTTGGATATGATGTTGTGGCTATCACTGAAACGTGGCTAAAGGGTGGTTGTAGTTGGGAGCTGAATGCCCAAGGTTACACGTTGTATTGGAGGGATAGGAAGGTAGGCAAAGGGGACGATGTGGCCCTGCGGTAAAGACCATAAGCCATAGGAGCAGAATTAGGCCATTCAGCCCATCAATTCTGCTCCATATTTCCATCATGCCTGATCTTGCATCCCACTCAAGCTCATACACCTGCCTTGTTGCCATAACCTTTGATGCCCTGGCGAATCAGGAAAGAACTATCAATTAGGAAGGAATGGTATCAAATCATTAGAAAGATGTGAATTGATTTTGAATTGAACTTATTTAAATCTTACATCCACCCCACGTTGCGAGGGAGTAAATCTTTGCATTATGACTCCATTGCATTGTACAGACATGTGAATTTATAAGTCTAATGGCTTGTAGAAAGAAGCTGTCCTGTAGACTGTTGGTCCTGGCGTTAATGCTGCAGTACCATTTGCCATATGGAAGCAGCTGAAACAGTTTATAGTTGGGGTGACTGGTGTCCTGATGATCTTCCAGGCCTTCTTCCTGCACCTGATGCTGTAAATGTCCTTAATGGAAGGAAGTTCACATCCACGGATGGGCTGAGCTGTCCATACTACTGTCCGCAGTGTCCAGCGATCAAGGTTGGTGCAGTTCCCATACCAGGCAGTGATTCAGTTAGTCAGGATGCTCTCAATGGTGTCCCTGTAGAAGGTCTTGAGAATTTGGGGGCTTATGCCAAACTTCTTCAGACGCCTGAGGTGAAAGATATGCTGGTGTGCTTTTTTGCCACATAGCTGGTGTGTCCAGTCCAGGTGAGATCTTCAGTGATGAGACACAGGATCAGAAGATGTTGAATCCTTGTGGGTTGAATTAAGAAACTGCAAGGGTAAAAGGACCCTGATGGCAGTTAGATACAGTCCTCTAAACAGTAGCTGGGACGTGGACTGTAGAATACAACAGGAAATAGAAAATGCATGTCAAAAGGGCAATGTTATAAGTCATGGAAGGTTTTAACATGCAGGTAGATTGGGAAAATTAGGTTGGTAATGGATCTCAAGAGTGAATTTGTAGAATGTCTACAAGGTGGCTTTTTAGAGCAGCTTGTTGTTGAGCCGACTTGGAGATCAGCTATACTGGATTGGATGTTATGTAATGATCTGGAGGTGATTATGGAGCTTAAGGGAAAAGAGGCAGTGATCACAATATGATTGAGTTGAACTTGAAATCTGATAGGGAGAAAGTCTGACATAGCAGTATTTCAGCGGAGTAGGAAGGAGATGCTGGCTGGAATGACAGCAGTACAGCAATGGCTTGTGTTTCTGGGAAAAATAAGGAATGAGATGTAATCCAAAAACAAAGAAAAACTCAAATGGCAAAAGAGTACAACTGTGGCTGACAAGGGAAGTCAAAGCTAATGTAAAAGCAATGGAAAGGGAATATAACGAACCAAAAATTAGTGGGATGATAGAGGATTGGGAAGCTTTTAGAAACCTACAGAATGCAACTAAATGAATTGGTAGGAGGGAAAAATTGAAATATGAATGCAAGCTAGCAAACAATATCAAAGTGGATAGTAAAAGCTTTTTCAAATATGTAAAAAAATAGAGAGATGAGAGTGGAAATAGGACCACTAGAAAATGAGGCCAGAGAAATAATAACAGGGGACAAGGAAATGGCAGATGAACTAAATGAGTATTTTACATCAGTCTTAACTGTGGAAGACACTAGCAGTGTGCCAGGTGTTGAAGGGTGTGAGGGAAGAGAAGTAAGTGCAGTTACTATTACAAGGGAGAAGGTGCTCTAAAAGCTGAATGACTTAATGGTACATAAGTCACCTGGACCAGATGAACTGCAACTTATGGTTCTGAAAGAGGTAGCAGTAGAGATTGTGCAGGCATTAGTAATGATCTTTCAAAAATCAGTGGGCTCTGGCATGGTTCCGGGGGACTGGAAAATTGCAAATGTCACTGCACTCTTTAAGAAAGGGGGAAGGCAGCAGAAAGGAAACTATAGACCAGTTAGCCTGACCTCAGTGGTTGGGAAGATGTTGGAGTCAATTGTTAAGGATGTGGTTATGGAGTACTTGGTGACACAGGACAAGGTAGTACAAAGTCAGCATGGGTTAAGGGAAAATCTTGCCTGATGAACCTGTTGGAATTCTTTGAGGAGATTACAAGTATAGAATAGAATTTTATTAAAATCTTACATCCATCCCACAACATAAGGGAGTAAGAATCTTTGTGTTATGACTCCATTGCAATGTACAGACATGTGAATTTAAAAGTCAAATGGCTTGTAACAAAAAAGCTGTCCCATAGCCTATTGGTCTTGGCTTTAATGCTTTGGTAGCATTTGCCAGATGGAAGCAGCTGAAACAGTTTATGGTTGGGGTGACTGGTATCCCTGATGATCTCCCAGGCCTTCTTTCTCCACCTGCTGCTATAAGTGTCCTTAATGGAGGGAAGTTCACATTCACAGATGCGCTGGGCTGTCCGTACCACTCTCCGCAGTGTCCGGAGATCAAGGTTGGTGCAGTTCCCGTACCAGGTGTGATACAGTCAGTCAGGATGCTCTCAATGGTGCCCCTGTAGAAGGAATTAAGGATTTGGGGGCCCATGCTGAACTTCTTCAGTGCCAGAAGTGGAAGAGATGCAGTTGTGGTTTTTTGGCCACACAGCCAGTGTGTACAGTCCAGGTGAGATCTTCGGTGATGTGTATACTGCGGAACTTGAAACTACTCACCCTCTCAAGTACAGACCCATTGATGTTGATCAGGCCGAGCTTGCTTCTGTTCCTCCTGTAATCCACAATCAGCTCTTTTGTTTTTTTGACATTGAGGGAGAGGCTGTTATCCTGGCACCACTGTGTTAGGGTGTCAACCTCTCCTCTGTAGGCTGTCTCATTACCACTAGAAATAAGGCCAATCAAGGTTGTGTCATCTGTAAATTTGATCAGCAGATTGGAGCTGTGTGTGGCAGTACAGTCGTGGGTGTAAAGGAAGTAGAGAAAGGGACTCAGAACATGTCCCTGTTGTAGTAGAGAGCAGGATAGATAAAGGGGATGCAGTGGATGTTGATACTTGGATTTTCAGAGAGCTTTTGACAAAGTGCCACACATGAGGCTGCTTATCAAGTTAAGAGCCCATGGTTTTACAGGAAAGTTACTGGCATGGTTAGAGCATTGACTGATTGGTAAAAGGCAGTGAGTGGGAATAAAAGGATCCCTTTTCTAGCTGGCTGCCAGTGACTAGTGTTCTGTAAGTGTTGGTGTAGGAAATGCTTCTTTTTATGATGCACATGAATGATGTAGATGATGGAATAGATGGCTTTGTGGCCAAGTTTGCAGACGGACGAGTCTAGGACAAGAGGGCACAGCCTCATGATAGAAAGACATCCATTCAAAACAGAGTTCTGGAGAAATTTCTTTAGCCAGAGCGTGGTGAATTTGTGGAATTTGTTTCCACAGGAAGTTGTAGAGGCCAGGTTGTTGGGTGTATTTAAGGCAGAGCTTGATAGGTTCTTGAAAGGCCATGGCATCAAAGTTTGCGGGGAGAAGGCCGGGGAGTGAGGCTGAAGAGAGGAGAAAAGAATCAGCCATGATTGAATGGCAGAGCAGACTCGATGGGCCAAATGGTCTTACGGTCTAAGTGATAGAGCTACCACTGAGCCACAGGCAGAAATATTCCATTCTTTCTGTTTGCAACCACATTCTCATCTGGGAAGGAGAGGTTTTGCAAGGGTAAGTATTTATCATCAGCCGACCTTGTCTTTCCAAGTATATTTAGTCACAAGCTGAAATGTATACAGAGAAAAGTACAAACTGAGCATTTGTGTCCATGTATAGTTTCAGGATACAAAATATTGAATTTTGTAAAATAATTTTCACTTTTTTTTGTCCTAGATAGAATCTTGATCCAAGGTGAAGGAATCTTTCTTTAGATGCAGAGTTTTCTGGAGCAAGTGATTTATGTAAAAATTCAATTACGTAGCATCACAGTACCCCCTCCCTCCCACCATACTAATATTGAATTAATGGAGGAAGCTTTTGCAGTGCCTAGCACTCAGACAATAGCTTAAACATTGAGGTTGTCTTAATCCATTGCGTGACTCTGTCATTTAGCTCAAGGAAATCATTTTACCATGAAGATAATGTTATAGGGTCAACAGTGTGACAATGATCAGTACAATCAGAATTATCACAAACAACATTAATGCAGTCCTGATTCACACATCTATTCCGGCAGAGTAAACAACCTCCCACCATTTAATGATATGTTGTGGAAAGTCGTGGTTGTCAAAAGTTATCCAGCTTACAATGACCAAACTTGATATTCTCACAACCTTGACAACTTTGGGTTGAATATCCACCAGAGGCAAACTTATTCTTGCACAATAGATGCGGAAGGAAAAACGAGGTAACATTTGTAATGATGTTACTTACTTACTTTTAATTTTTTATCTACTTACTTTCTTTCCCTGCAGATTCCTGATCTTTTATTACATCTTATGGATGGAGAGAGGAAGAAAATTGTTTCTGTATCATTTGAATTCTGACTCCTCTCTCTGGTGAAGGTGAAGAGTCTCTGGATATGCTGGTCAACATCCACCATGAAGGAATCCCTCCCATGGATTCAATGAATCTTTCCTAGAAGTTTGTGAAGATTCAGCATGTCATCTAAAACTTTGACAAACTTCTATAGATGTGTGGTGGAGAGTATATTGACTGGTTACATCATGGCCTGGTATGGAAGCATCAATGTCCTTGTGCTGAAAAGCCTACAAAAAGTAATGGATACAGACCAACCCATCACAAGAGGAAGCCCTCCTCACTATTGAGCACATCTACATGAAGTGCAAGACAGCAGTGTCCATCAAAGACCCCACCATCCAGGCCATGCTCTCTTTTCACTGCTGCCATGAGGAAGGTGGTACAGGAGCCCCAGGGACCCACACCACCAGGTTCAAGGATAGTTATTACCCCTTAACCATAAAGCTTGTGAATCAGAGGGAATAACTACACTCACCCCAATACTGAACTGTTCTCACAACTCATGGACTCTCTTTGAAGAACTCTTCATCTCGTGTTCTCAGTATTTATTGCTTATTTATTTATTTATTTATTTATTTATTATTACTATTAATTTTTTTTCTCTTTTTGTATGATGTTTTTTGCACATTGGTTGTTTGTTCGTCTCTCATTGATTTTATTGTTTCTTTGTAATTACCGTGCTTGCCTGCAAGAAAAATGAATCTCAGAGTCTTATTTCTTGACATGTATGTACTTTTATAATAAATTTAGTTTGAACTTTGAAAGCATTTATGGACAGCAGGGGGTTGATATCTGGTTGGTAAGTGACTAAGCTGCATAACATTGTTCATTTGTTACCTATGGGTGAAGGGCATTGAAAGGTATTGGTTCAACTTAACCTGTTTAACCTTTTGTCCAAAGTGCTTTTAGTGGGCTTTGCTTTTGTATTAAAGTACATCTTCTTACCCTTCTTGAGCCAGTAGTTTGTAATTGGCTCATCTCAACTGCTTCAAGTAGGCTTTCCATCACGTATCTTGTCACTGAGCTCTGAAAATCAATGTGTAGATGTCTGACATTACTATAAGTCTGCCAGTCATGATCTTGTAAAGTTTTAACAGAGCAGAACTTTGAACTACAAGGCCTCAGGATAATAGGTGGTTCAAGATTTTTGTTGATTAGGTAACTGACATTGGGATGTTTGGACAACTTTTTCCTAAAGAAGGGGGCCTCTTTGTCTTTATTGTCTTCAGACAATGTAACAATTTCTCAAGCACTCTGTCAGTCAGACAAAAGTCTCAATATGCTCATAGTGAATGTTCAGGAGTGTAAATAAACAACTGCCACTATGGATATATAAGAGTTATATCTTAATACAACACAAAATAAAATAAATCTGATTTATCTTCAAAATCATAGTGACACTACCCACGCACATTGTTATTTTATCCTAATAGGACAGAACTTTTTAGCAGTCACACATGGAAGACAGGAAGTTGCTTCTTGCTCTTTTGAGAGGATCAGCAACCAGAGGCTTATCTATTCAAAGTAAAAATGATTTTCTAAAGGAAACAGAAGTCTTTATTTCTGATTTGTTCAGATTTTAATTACTTTTGGCAGTTTATATAACATTTTTAATGTGAAAACTGGTGCCACAGAGACCTACAAATGAACGCAACCTCCAAATTAAATTTATTTTCACAATTCACATTGATGGTTTATATTGGGGAAGTTGCGAGGTGTTTGACTTATGGTGGTTACAGAATCCACCTCTGTGCTTCTTCAAAGATAGCTGATTAATTATTAAGGTGGTCAACATTTCTCCTTTAATCTGCTCTATTTTTCACTCCTCATTTCTTGGTTTCCTTACAATCTCACCCAGCTTCCAACTATGTGTTCTTGTCATTCATAAGTTCAAAGAAATGTTACCATGTCAAAGGCAGCTATTAGGCCCACTATATTCATATCTAACAACAAAAAGCTACCCAATGTACTTTCACATTCCAACAGTAGATCTGTTAGTAGTTCACAACTCTGAGGTTGTCTGCCTCTATCACATGTAAATTCCAGACACCTACCACCATCAAGGTAAAAACATTTTTCTTCATTTCTCCTCTAATATTTCTTCAATTCTACCACTTACTTCATGCTTTCTGGATTTGGCACCTCCTTGCTATTTATAATTTTATGCTCCTCCATCAGGTCTTATCAGTGCCAAGGAAAACAACCCTATCTCACTCAAAATGAAAGTAGTTAGTGCTGAGAATATTCAACAGGCCAGGCAGCCTCTGTGGAAAAAAACAATTAATATTTCAGTTCAATGTCCTGTCACCAGAACTGGAGACATTACCCCTGTTTTCTCTCCACAGATACTGCTTGATTTGAGTATCTATATCATTCCCATTTTTAGTTCAGGTTTGTAGCATTTTTTATTGTGTGTCATACTCTGCCAGAGCCTTGGCGACCACTTTTCAAGTGGTTGTCTTGGAGGAAAGATTCTGTGAGTGGTCCCCGACGTCCTTCTCACAGCACAGTTTTTTTTTTACAAGGCAGAGTTGCGAGCTCGACACTCAACCCGACACGGATGGAAAGCGTGCTTGGGTGTGGCCCAACTGGGTTCGAACTTGGGAACCTTCGCTCTGGAGTCTGGCACTGATGTTACTGTGCCACTAGCCAGTGTAGCATTTACAGCTTTTTAATTTTTTATTAATAATATACTGTACATATATACTACTTTCAGGAACTGGCAACATCCTCATTCCTCTAAACAGTCAGCGTTCTATTCAAGAATTAGTTTGCACTAACCATCACATAGTTAGCAAGCAGAGTTGTCTATACTGTTTATTTTATGCCTGCACTGTTCCTTGTTCCTTTGATTGCAGTGCAAGTTTCAGAAAAATAAATCATGAATTATTCACAGAAGACAATGGGATGTGTTGCCCACTTCCAAGACAACCCCCTGAAGTCAAGGGTGATTTGGATGCGCTCCATTTCTGACAGTTCCAGGGTGAATAATACATCCTGTGTGGGATTTGTAGATGGCCACAAAAAAAACACGTTAAGCTTGACAGAGTGAATGGATCAGACTGTTGCAAGCTTTTTTCTGCTACTCTGCCTGGCTTCCCCATGCTCCTGGAGAGGTGAACTCCTTGGTACCTTTCCAAATGCTTCTATACTAAAGTGAGTGGTCATTTCGAAGTTTTTTTCCTGTTCTTCTGAAAATTGCTTGGAGCTCAGAGTTGAGTGCTCGCTTCACAGGTCTGAGTAGACGTGTAGACAAGGTCGCCAGGCCATTGGAGCCAGCAGAGCAAGGTCAAATACTCAGTGCTGGGGATATAAAGCCCAGGAGCGCACACTCTCATCAATTTCACTATTCTGCTACTGGAGCTGTAGCATTTTGGTGAGTCAACATTGATAGTATCACTCCAACTGTCTGAGATGCGTCCTCTAAGTTGTTCATGCCTCTGGCACACAAGGAGGGCGGGAATCGCTGCTGCTTGGTGGATAATGGTAAATTTCATCAATGACTAAATTTCAACAACAGTGATGAATTTCATCACCAAAAGGCAGGTCTCACAGAATGGGAAATGATTCATGTTGACCAGGGTAGCATTGTTGATCTTGCTTGCCAGGCTCAGGTGGATGAAGGACTTTTTAAATTCCAGATGTTTATTTGAAAGTCCATCCTCCTGGAGGTTTCAGTGAAGGAATTACAGACAATTTTGTTGTATACAGTATGTAATTATTGGGCAGAATATGTTAAGTGCAACACAAGACATGGCATTTGCTCAAGGATGAAACTTTGCTACTGGACTTGAGCTAATGCTTAGCCAAAACAGAAATGAACTCTTGAATTGAGGACATACATTTGAGCTATAAAATGTAGGTCGTTTACATTTGTCAAGTTAGAACTTTCACATCAGGATTGATTGCCTGTGATGAAGAGTTCACTTTCTTTTACTTCCACAGATGCTGCATGACCTGACCAATCTCACCAGTTTTTACATTTCAAATTGCCAATTTCTCTCATCCATTTTGTTTTCAATTTATTTATGCAGAGGGCTATGATCTTGTGAATGATGTTGGGAATCTACTTCATTGTGATAAATGGTGCCGGTAAATTTAAAGAGAATTAGAATTTAACAAATGGATAAGTAATTATATTTTGACTGGTCAGATTGACTGTGTGTGATTTTCTGGACCTGCATCTTGCTATATATCCAATATTGTAACTGAACAAAATTCTGGTTATATCTTGGCTAAGTAGGTTTCATTTACGTATTTCTGTCCATTTTTACTTTAGTCAATACCAAACTGCAGCGTTAGTGGGAACTATGAAGTTGAGAGTATGCTAATATAAACCATTTTAAGAATTACTTTAACAATACTGAATAATGAGATTTTTTTCATTAATTTTAAACGATCATCTCATGGCTAATGACTCCTATCTTGCATTTTGCACAAAAGGCTTTTGTTGGCTGTGCACCAACTTGAACCAGGACTCTATGAGAGTTTACATACGATTTAAAAAAATCGTTTTCTCATGTTATTTTAGGTGGCTTATCAGTAACACTATATAAACTGACTTTTAAAAAATCTAAACAATCTGGTCTTGGTAAAATTCTGGATTTTCCAATATTAAACAGAACATCTTTATTGTGATAATACCATTTCATATGTAAACCACCCAGAAAGACTTGGGAGAGCAACCAAAAGGAAAATGCATGGGAGATAAACTGTGCTGGTGATGCAAGTAGGAAAGCAAGTACTAGCAATATTTATGGAGCAATACAGATTTTTATATATTAAATGAGTATATGATGGACACATAAAATAAAGAATTTGACTATTTCTCCCACAGTACCATTTGCTATCAGAGCCAGTATCAGATGCACAATGGATGTGAAATTGAGTGCAAAGGCATTAGATATGTAGCACCTCCAAGGGCATAAGGGAACAGTTTTGAAAGTGTTAGTGGATGAATAAAACATTTAAAAATTCCATTGATTCTGCAATGGCTCCTGCAGTTTGGAGAAATATGTGCTGTTTAAGAGGCAGAGAGAAAACATGGAACCACTAATCTGTTAGCCTAACATTAATAATAGGTAAAATCCTGGAATCTATAATGATAGACATAATAGCAGGACACCTGGAATGCTGAGGGTCAGGTAAGTGGCATTCAGGTCTGCTGACCAAGTAGGATAGAAGAGGTCCAAGTACAGTCTCCAGAAATCTATCTCACTTGCCAAGTGGCAAAACTGGACCAAACTTGAATCACTGAAGGATGCTTGACAGTTGCGGCAGGGGCTGAATGCTATTAACTCTTACAAAGTGAAAACAAGAGACATTAGGTGACAAGGTTTCGCTTCCACATGAGCTTAATGCATTCTATGCTCCCTTTGACCATCAAAACATGGGGAAAACTGACCCTGCGATTTCAGTCCGACATGAGAGCATCCTTCAGAATGGTGAACCATTGAGGAACATCCAGCCCAGATGGGGTACCTGGCTGAGTGCTAAAGACCTGTTCTGATCAACTGGTTGGAGTGTCCCTTGATGTCCTGAACCTCATACTTCAGCAGTCTGAGGTACTCACCTGTTCAAGCGGGCTTCAATTATACCAGTGCCTAAGAAAAATGCGGTAACCTGCCTCAATGACTATTGTCCGGTAGCACTTACATCCAAAGTGATGAACTGCTTTGAGAAGCTGGTGATGAGACATATCAATTCCTGTGTGAGAGGTGACTTGGATCTGATCCATTTTGCCTATCGGCACAGCATGGCCATAGCAGACGCCATTTCATTAGCTCTTCACTCAACCCTGGAACATTTGGACAGTGAAGATGCATACATCAGATTGCTCATCATTGACTGCAGCTCAATATTCAATACTATCACCCCCTCAAAGCTAATCAATAAGCTTCAAGACCTTGGTCTTAGTACTTGCTCGGATCCTTGATTTCCTCAATTGCAGATCCCAGTCAGTTTGGATCGGTTACATCATCTCCTCCACAATCTCCATCAGTGCAGGTGCACCACACTCAAAACTTAGCCCCCTGCTCCACTTGCTTTATTCTTATGACTGTGAGGCTAAGCACAGCTCCAGTGCCAGAGGGGATAAGTTCACTTGCCCCATCATTGAACTGCTCCTACAACCTACAGACTAACTTTCAAGGACTCTTCATCTTAAGTTCTAAATATTTACTGCTTATTTATTTATTAATATACTTTTTCTTTTGTACTGCAGTTTGTTGTCTTTTACACACCGGCTGTTAATCAAACCAGCAAAATGTACATACCTGCTTTTAAAACCAATTAGGTCAGAAAGCAAAGAGAGGTAGAAAAACTTTACGTGGTTGATCATAACCAATTAATGACCAGATTACAAAGTATAGTTGTTGCATATTAGTTCCTTTGAACTGTCTTATTTCACCAAATTCTAAGGTAAAAGTTTCAGCTGGCTGTAGCAGCAGTGTAGGGATAGTGTAGCACTTGCTCTGCTTGTAGGGTAAGGGCCAGGAGGGAGATCAGTGGGGAGAGGCAAGTGGACAAAGGAGTCATGTAGACAGCAAAAATAGAGAGTGGGAGATAAAGATATGCTTAGTGGTAGGATCCGTTGAAGTTGGCAGAAGTTATGGGGAATGATATGCTGGATACAGAAGCTCGTGGGGTGCAGGTTGAGAACAAGGGGAACACCCTATTTCCATTATGGCACAGGAAGATGGGGTGAGGACAGATGTGCCGCAAATCGAGGAGATGCAAGTGAAGGCAGTATCAATGGGAGTGGAAGGGAAACCCTGTTCTTTGAAGGAGGAGGATATCTCAGATGTTCTGGAATGGAAGGTCTCATCCTGAGGACAGATGCAGCAGAGAGAAAACTGAAAAAAGGGAATTGCATTTTTTCCAAGTGACATGGTGGAAAGAGGTATAGTCAAGATAGCCATGGGAAATGGTAGTTTAGAAAAGATGTGGACAGACAATTTGTCTCCCGCGGTGGAGACAGAGAGATCGAGAAAGGGAAGAGAGGTGTCAGAGATGGACCAAGTAAACTTGAGGGCAGGTGAAATTTGAAGATAAAGTTGATGAATTGACAAGCTAGGCATGGGTGTAGGAAGCAGCACCAGTGCAGTTGTCAATGTAGCATAGAAAGAGTTGAGAAGCATTACCAGTGTGACAATATTTCCCAGGTACCTTCCCACACATGTGAGACTGACCCAATGTTAGCT
Organism: Mobula birostris; assembly: GCF_030028105.1. Lineage (NCBI taxonomy): Eukaryota > Metazoa > Chordata > Chondrichthyes > Myliobatiformes > Myliobatidae > Mobula > Mobula birostris. The sequence goes on along the minus strand of NC_092380.1, from coordinate 88,477,713 downwards.
TGACAATTTTAAAAAGTGAAAGTATCATTACAATTTCCTTTACAGTAAAATCAATACGCAAATAAAGAAACACATTTAGTTTATTGTGTAGTAAGCCTTGTTTAGAATAGTGTTCAAGTTTTAACTCTAGATTAAGAGCACCACCTGCAGGAACAAAAAGTCAAGGGAGCTTAACAACAGTATTGTCAACAAGTGATGATTAGCTACTCAACCAGAAGTTCCTATTCAGGTATCCAAAAGAAAGTTAATTGTAAATTTGTAATTGTATTATGTAAACATAATTAGACGCACCATAACTCCATTGAATCACACCTTCTGGTTATGCTTGTTCAGTGAAACCATCTATATAACAACCAGCAGAAGAACCTTGTTCAGCTTTTACATTTGAGTCATTAATCATAAAATTCTCACAAATGTACAATAATAGCCCAAGACAATTTTATAGTTTCTTGTGTAATCACCTTACATTTTTAAGACAGCATATTAAAGCAATTTCTCTATGAGCGAATTTTAATAAGGAAATAAATGTATATTATTGAGACTTATGCTAAAAACACCAAAAAAAATTAAACAGCAAACTGTATTTTAAAAACTGGAGGTTAGTATACTCTACATTTTGAAGGTCTGAAATCAATGTGAAAACTAAAGTGTTGCTAAATGAATGTGTAATGAGACTTCAGTGCTTCAAAATTTTAAATATTGTGAAGTGATGAATCTAATTTTTTACTAATTCAGTTTTTCTACTGAAAGGGATTTATGTCTTAAAAATATGAAGCTGAGTTTGCTGCCTTTTCAGCAGAATCTGCTGGATTTTTCACTTTTTACACAAGATTTATAGAAAAGTATAAAATAAATGAAAATATTTTCAGTCATTAAGAAATAGTTTATTGTTCACCTGCACACAAGTTCCCATTTTTCCCACAAGGATTTTAAACTGCATTTTCGTGACCTGATCACACATAAAAAACATTCTGAGAACCATTTTATACAGTACCGTCTGAAATATACAATCAATACAACAGTCATTTGTTTTAATACAATTTATTTTCTTTCCAGGAATTATATTCAAGGTGTGATAGTTATAATACTCTTTTTTTAAAGCTTTGTTCCACAGCTCATTTTATTTTCCATCAACTAAATTTGCACAAATGAACCCACCCAGCCCCCCAATGAAACTAGATGTGCGCCAATTTAAAACGGTCTGAAGCAGAAATTAGATATTTTTTACTAATGGTTACCATTATGGAGAGCGTCTCTGCATTTTCGTTAATAAATGACACTGGATTGTGCGAAGGACATGTTTTGCTGGTCCAAACTCCGGTTGTAGTTTTAAAGTAGATTCATACCACTGCATTGCTTTGTCGTACTCTTCCTGTGAGGCAGACAAACAATTTATAACAACCTGAAAGCATGAATAATCACTTTATATTATCAAAGAGCTTTCCAAGTGTTACCTTGATTATATCCCTCCGCTAATTTAGTAAATTAGTTTGCTTCAACTCTTACCATCTTTTCACCAAGGATGCGTGACTATTTTAGACCAACTTTTACCAACTCTGCCTTCAGGATCACCCCACAAGGTCTGGATAGTACAGTCTCCTTGTTTCATCTTGCTCTGATCTTAACTACTTGTTGGAATTCTTATTAGGTGTAAGTATTTGCTGTTTTAATCTGGATCCCAGCTGGTTCTTAATTTTCATTAGAATATGTAGGACAATCTTTGGTCCAAGTACAAACAGAACATCCTGTGTTATTAGATTCTTCAGATTGTGGTGCTTGTTTCTTCTCTTTCTCCAAACCTTTGAACTTAATTTATTGCACTCTATTTCCAATACGTATTCATCCCTATGTACCATTTTATTCATCTACAAATAGTACATCTGACTACAACCTCTCTAGATGCAGCTTGCTTTATTGATGGTGACTGGGCTTTCTTCTATTCTAAGCATTACAGCAAATATACTCTTTCATGCTTACCTCATCCAGTGTAACACATTCCCTTAACAGAAAAGGATGTTTCCTCATATTGCAGAGAAAATTTAGGTAACTACTTTGTGAATATCTGTGTTCCCTCTAAAATTATTATCCATAACTGGATGCAGTTCATTGGAGCAAGTCCACCCCTCAGTTCTCCTTTGGTCTCTACACTGTCCCCACGAGATTCAAAGGAATAAGGATTCCATCTTGGGTAACTTATAAACACAAGAAATTCCGCAGGTGCTACAAATCCAAAACAGCACAATCAAAATGAGTTCCCGCAGCATTTTGTGTGTGTTGCCTTGGGTAATTTGGCTTCTGTAATACCTATGTTTCCTATGTGGTTCAATGTATTCATAAGTAACGGATGTCTGTCACTGTCTGATGTTTGGTTATTATCTGACTTTGGAACCTGTAAGGAAACCAAACAGTGACAATTTCTTCCATTTTGCTTTCAAAAGTTCTAGCTGTATCCATATTGGTGACATAAATTATAGTTATTGGGTACATTTCATCTAGGTATCACGTGTATGGGCAGAAACATCTAATCTACACCGTTCTTTATATTGCATTGGGAAACTTGAAGAATAAGCTCAGTACAGAGCTTAATCCAGTTTCTAAATGCAAGATAAAGAACAATGTGGATTAGATGCATAGAGGCAAATCAATTATATACAAAAATATTCCCACATCAGTTCTTCAAACATTTGTGTACTTTGAAATAGCCAATGCATGGTTGCACTTTCTTGAACACACTTGGATGAAATCAATGTAAATAGGAAATCAGCCACATCAACAGAACATGAAAAATGTAGCAACAAATATTGTCACTTACCATTCCTACGTAGACATTAGCCAGGGTAAAGTGATTGACAACAAAATGTGGTGCGATTTCCACTGCCATAGAAGCAACAACAAGAGCATCGTCCCACAGTTTTGCATTGTGAAAAATGTTTGCCAAGCTGATGAGAGGTACATCCTGCTCAAATAAAAAACAATGCATTTAAAAGGATAAACACAGCTCTATTTGTATAATACCTTTCATGTCAATTTCAGACTAAACCAGCATGGTGAAACATTCAAGTACAGTCACTTCTAGTGCAAGAAGAGAAACTATGAGGTTTGAGGTCAGGTTACTTCTTCACAATTGGGATCACCAAGTAATCGGCAAACTTTAGAGGCAGGTTCAAAAAATAATGTACCAAAATTTAGTAATGCTGATTAAAAACTAAAGATGCTTTATTTAGCTAATTATAGAACCATGAATAAAGAAATAACAATAGTTTCATTTCTATTGTCTGACACAATTAAATGGTTTCTATTAACATTTTAGGATGGCATCAGCTTCTCCTTTCCACATCTCCTCCTCCTCTCACTTTTGAAAGCTTAGTGACATAGTGATAGGCAACTAGGTGTGATGGTTGTTTGGGTGCAACAGTGGTATTACAAAATCTGAAAAGCTTTATACGCTGATGAAAACCATTTTGTTGATCAAAAATGTCCAGGCCTTTGGAGCTTACAGTTTACATTTGTCAAAACAACATGCAGATTAGACAATAACATAAGCAACACCTCACCACTGCATCCAGCTACTCCCAGACTCCTCCTCCTGTGCCAGCTCGACTATATAAAAGAGCAAGGAATCCTTGCCATATGACAACAGTTTCCTCAAAATGTTAAACTTCCTGAAGCACTGATCATTCTTCCCCCTTCCCCAGATTCATTATTTGCATCTTAAATCCTCGTTTATTTAGTAAATTACAAACACAAGATATTCTGCAGATGCTGGAAATCGGGAGTTATGTTCACAAAATGCTGGACGAATTCAGCAAGTCAGGCAGCATCTATGGGGGAGGGGGAGTAAGCAGTTGATGATTCAGTATGAAGTATCAACTGCTTATTGTCTTCCATAGTCCCTCCAGCATTTTGTGTGTTTTGTAAGTTGGTTTATTACTGTCACAATGTGCCAAGGTACACCGAAAAAACTTGCTTTGCATACTATTCATTACAACAGTGCATTGAGGCAGTATAAGGCAAGTATGAGCAAGTATTTACTGTACACAACAGCAATAGTGTTTATGCTCCGGCTAAGCCTTCTCATCCTCCTGTTCAGTTATTCCAACGGACATGTACCTTTCTTCATTGTGCTTCCTTTTGGAAGCATCTATGCAGTCTGCCTCAATCACAGTCTGTAAACATGAATTCTGTAACTTAAATACTAAGTGAAGAAGCCTCTTCTGAATTCCTATTGAAATTATTAGCAACAATCATAGTACCCCAAATTCCTCCCTCCAATTCCCCTTACAATCGTCAATTAAAATCTTGAAGACCATCAGACCACCCTTTAGTGTTTTCTTTTTCAGAAAATGAAGCAGAAGACTATTCAATTTTTTTTTTAATGATGGTTTACATTTTGTGTCATTTTAACAATCTTCCTTTTAGGCCATTGGTCTCCTGTGGACTCATCTTGACTCTTCTTAACAACCTTCTCCTACCCAACATCCCACGTCTTTTCACTATTTTATATGGCCTCTTTACTTCTCATTTCCTTTGATTCCATGCCTCCTCTTATGTTACAGCCAATTCTATTGCCTTCAGGAATACAGCCTGTCATAAAAGATCCAGTGTCGATGTTCATTATTAGGATCGGTGCTGAAGTTGAGGCTGACAAAGCAACACCAGTGGAGACAGAGGATTCTTCAGGTTTATAAATATGGTCTATGACATACTTGTAAAAGCTGGCCCCTGATTAAATCCCACCTGCAAGGAGCAAGCTGTCTTTCCCATTTCTCCAGGCCTAGGGCCAAGAATGTAAAACAATTTGAAGGCACCTCAGCTGGCTCTGCACACAATAAATCATGTGACCCATGCTGCACAACTGCAAATGAGAAATAATTTGTCAGGATTTTTGCCGACTAGAATAATGCAGCTTGTAGACAGACTTCTGTCTTCTAGGATGTGCCTTGTGCATCAGTGATTTGACTGAGTCCACCTTAATAAAATTGTAGCTTCAACCTTTTTTATTGGCAAGAAATATGACACAAATTCAGAGTTACAAACTTCCGTTGGCTCCTCCAAATGGAAAGTCAATGTTCCACTCTTAAGCAGTGGGATTGCATTACTTAATTTGCGATAACATTTTATTTTCAACTTTCTTATAACTCTAACAATTAGATTAACCTAAATACTCACCTCCACTCTCACAATTTCTCTGTCAAAGAGAAAGTCCTTTCTCTTTGGTAAGGCACTCCTGCTTTTTCTGTAAACCTCTGCATATCTTTATGTATTTCTCTCACTCCTTTTTGAAAGGTGACTGCATCTGCTTCCAACAATCTTTCAGTCAGTCAAATGAAGATTATTTTTCATATAATCTCCTTGCACTCACATTAAATCTGCAACCTTTAGTTCATACTGTCTCTCCTCAGTCCTCCTCCCAAAATGATTTTACTAAGTCCAATGTCTGGGCTGGTCCAGGAATCTGTTAGTATTCTCATAATATATTTTTGAGCTTCTTGTCACCCATAAAGTTTAAATTATGTTCCACGTTAATAAATCCTGGCCACAAAGATGACTGCGTTCTTGGAAGAAGCAAACAAATTCTCAGAGAATCAGGGTTTTACTACTGGGTTGATTAATGACAAAGACTGAAGAAACAGAAGGCAAATTCAGTCATGGAGATATGTTTGGTTCACTTGTTACTTAACATGAAGCAGAAATGAACAAAGCAAATTGATGGATACTAAAAGGTGTCTGTCACACCAGGTCATGGTGAAGTTATACCTGGAATAATGTGTATAGTTCAACATGATGCAACACATGGGGTCATTGCAGAATACAGAGAACATTAATTAGGATTATTAATAATATTCAGGATGGTGCCAATAAAGGGATTGGGTAAAGTTTTCTGCTCCTGCTTTTGTTCCTTTATCAAAGAATAAATAGATGCAACAAAGAAGATAAAACTTTTTCAGATACTTGGCATGATACAGAAATAAAAACACAGTTATATTATTAGCATGGGTAAGGGATGAGATGGTACAAGGTTGAGTATTGTGAAAAAAATTAGGACACATCTGCCACATTAAGATGAGCAGAATAACGCAGAAGGATTGTATGGAAGACCAGAAATTAACTTCCACAATAGGTTGGAATTGCACTGCGTCTGGTGCACAGCTCATGCACTGTGAAGGTAATTACTAGATTCAGAATTGTGCCCCTCAGCTTCTGCACCCTTTGCAAACAAATCCTAAGCAATCAAATATTATTTTTATTCAAGTGAAAGGAAAACAATGTCTCAATACTGCAGCTTGTACTCATGGATACTCACCAAAGACACCCACTGATGTGTGATGGGCAAACCAGCAGTATAAAGGTTTGTGTCAAGTCTGCACAAAATGCAGCAAGAGTGAAATCAAGTACATGTTCAACATACCTGACAGATTTTCTAATTTTACTGCAAATGCACTGGCTTAGCAGCAATCTTATGTATATATTGGACCGTTGTAAAAACATTTATTCACAAAAAGATCATCTGGCTCACTGACCCAGGTTACAGTAACCTCAAATTAAAACTTGACTTTTTCATTAGGTCATGCTACAAGCCAATTCTCACCTTCATGTGGTAAGGAGCAAAATGTAGTGCTTGACGTAGACAATCAATAGCTTTTTTCCCTTGACCTTTAACCCTCCAATAGAGTGCTGCCATACTTGTAATTACCCAGGATGTTTGATTCTATTAAAATGATCAAAAAATTAGTTGACATAACTTGAAAAGTTTTACATTCAAGTAATGTTCATTTTCACAGAAAACATTGTTTTTCATTAGATTTCGTCCCTATAAACAATACTTCTATTTCTATGCTAAGTTCAGATTGAAGTGCATATCACTGGCTTAAAATGAATATTCACAGCTATTAACAAAGCACACATGTAAGGAGTGTGAGCTGGTATTACCTTGTAATAGGTCACGAAGAGATCTGCAAGAATGGACATGATGATTTGCTCTTAAGCTTTCATCTTACAAAACTTCTGGTGGCAAGAAGTTTTGGATCTCCTATCACAAATGACTCTGTTATAAGCTGTAGATTCTAACCCACATTCAATTTTATTCTATGGTTCAACATATACACAGGCAGGTTAAATCAATCACTCCTTTGTAGACAAAAATCAAAAAAACACCTTTCTTTTTGGCAATAGTTAGAGAATGCAGTGATCTGTTACCAAGGAGTGCTGAATAGCAGTAAAGATCAGTAATATATTTCTACATAATACATCCTGATTTTCCTATACTAATTTCCATATTTAACATGCATCTTAAATTGTTTCTATGATTAATTCTATACTTCATAAGATATATATCTATAACTGCAATTGACACTTGAATGTGGCACTTTGACTTTTAGAACTATAGCCCAAATAAAATTATAGCCAGCAACTCACTTTTTCTAATTCTTTGGCTATTCGTGTTCCAACCTGCTCAAAAGGTTGAGGTGGATACTTTCCTTTGCCCAGGTTTTGTAAAGCCTATCGGAAAGCAAACAATCTGTTATTACAGTTTATATTAATGTAAAATAGCACTTTCTCTTAATACACATTTTCTATTTTTGTTAAGTTCATGTCCTGTGATTGGTAATCCTCCTGTTGATGAAAAAGAGCTTCCTTTTTATTCTAAAATCTCTTAAATTTCCTATGTCTTCTATACTTGAAATTATCTAGACTTTACAAAACAAATTAAAATTTTAACCATATTCAAGATATGTATACTAAAATTGTAAATGAAGGTCAAGCCTGGAGGGAAAACAGTAAATTTACTATACTTGTTATACTTATAATATTTATTCTGGTTAATTGGGACATTGATTAATTGGGCAGCCACTTATTTGAAGCAACTCTCAAAGAACAAAAACAGCCGGGATTCTATTCCTTTACTTCCGACACTATGCTACTTAATTTGGACAGGAAACTGTTGCCAAACAGTTTCTAACTAGCGTCATGGCATGCAGGGCTGTTAGACACTATACCATGCAGAGAGTGAACAGTTTTTAAATAGCATCACCTGCATGTGTTTTTGTTCAAAAAGCAAAAATTTCTGGTGAGTAGTAAGCAGCAAGACAATTCAGAACAGTTTTGCTTACTGTGGTTTCAAGCATTCTGGCTGGGAGATGTCAGAAAGAGCCAGGAGTGAAAAGAAATAGCGAAATGATTTCACCACTGCAACAAATTAGAAACTAAAAAGAATTTGGAAGTATCAATAATCATCTTGAATGTTACAAAGAAAATGAATATTTGGAGTACGTAATCATTGAAAGCATTGTTTGAAGGCAGTTCATTATCTGTACTAGGTGTCTGCACTGATTTTGTTCATTTACAGTCAAGCAAAAGAACATGGCAACATACACTGTATGAATTCCTCTGTTGATAACTATTAGGAACTAATACAGTTTTATAGTACTGAAGTCATTTTGGTAATGCTCTACTGTGGTCTGTATTTTATTTAAATACATAATTTGTTACTCAGTTAAATGTAATTTGTTTTTTTGTTTATTATCTTTTTAACTATTTCCATGAAACTTCAGCTAATTGGCTACTTAACTGGCCCAAAATCTACTGCCCCGATGTGTTCCAATTAACTGGAATCCCTTGTATTAAATTTCATGTTAAGTGACAGATTTTAATGACTAAATAATTATCTTCATGTAACCTGTACAACTGCAATACAATCCATGGTAGAAACAACTTCATGAAGTATTAATCTCATACTCCCTCTATCATTTTACCTAAGGTATCCAAACAACTAGCACTTCACAAGATATCTATGCAGAGATTTCAAAAAAAATGGCAAAATGTGTTTCCAGACTTCTGTTTTACTTGTGCATAGATCTAGCCAGTTTAAAACTTTTAAATCAGACAAAAATGCAAACTTTAAACAAGGCTGAGCAGAATAATACATTGAAAGAAACATTTTATTAACTGTCAACATCCCTTAAATCCAAACTTCTACATTTCTAAATGATCTCTACATTTGAATTAATTTTGTCAGCCCACAATACATGGTACTTGCTGTTGTGGTTAGATATTAGACTGAATTATCCTGGACTAAGTACACTGCCCAGACTTGTATGCAGTACTCATCCACATGGATTAACTCTTTCCAGATGTGGAAGACAAATCAAGCCCAAAAAGGATCTGAGCTGTGGGCAGCCTCTGAAAGCATATCCTGTGGCCACATTACTGGAATGTATTGATACTCTTTGACAGATCACAGCTGCCATGTGTTTCTGATTAATCTTTAAATCCCTAATGGTCAGAGATGTATAAGATTTCTTAAAGAGGTACAAATTTATTAATAAATTTTATGTATTAAAATACCCCTTTGGCAGACTCTTGGAATCAAGGATAATTTGCTTTCATTATGGTTCTACAGGTCTGAGATGCCAATGAAATAAATGCAAAAAACTCCAGCACCTGCATTCTTCCTCATGGAATAAAAGCTGATAGGCTGAATGTATCACCACCCTCACCTGAATCTACCTATCGCCCGCCAACTCTTGTTCTACCTCTTCCCTCCATCTTTTTATACATGAAGGATCATTAAGGATGAAGGATCCCAACCCAAAACGTTGACTATCTATTTCCCTCCTGCCTGACCCACTGACTTCCTCCAGCTTCTTTGTGTGAGGCTGGATGCCAAGTATGCTCGCGGTCATCTCCAGCAGGAGAGTGTTCTGTTGTCCAGTGCCACTGTGGAAAGTGAAATGCCAGTTTTGTATTTCTACATGGAAGCCCAAGCCACACTGGAGACAAAACGGTTGAAAGACAGGTTCTGTGCAGAGCCAGTTCTTGATGAGCACTATCTGCATCACTGGAAATTGGCCACATTATGCTCTTTGCAATACAGAATTCTTACTGGATGTCACATGATGGAAAACTGTTTGATTACTTTGCAGTACAGAATGAAAGTTTCTGCAGAGTAATGTCATAGTTGATTAACACAGCACTTGAAAACCATTGTTAATTCAACACATTTAATAAAATCAGGAAGAGCATTTTGAGAGCTTCAAGACAGAACCTGCACCTACAGCTCAGCATACCTCTCTCAGTTGCTTTTCTCCAGTATAATGTATACTGAGTCGACTTGCCACACCATATAAATGATCCAAGGTGTGCATGCTGGCATGGAGGTTAGCATTACAAACTGGTTCCACAGCTGGCTCTTGCAGGGATGTGGCAAAGTCAATATGTTCTGTAATGCTAAGAAGTAATTAAAAAAATAAATCATATTTTTAAAAACAACCAAATCACTGGAATTTGTGTTTGTGCTGCAGTTACACACATAACGCTTCTTCAGTAGTGTGGTGAAATGTGGCAAATTGTAAAGCATCACTGCTATATTAGTTCTGTACCAATAATGTATTATGATTAGTTCTTTTTTTCATTAATATCTGAACAAAGAAGGTTTCAATATTCTAGTATATCCTATAAGCAGAACTAAGTCTGTTTACTTTGTGTAAAAAGAAATTGGCACATCATTTTATTTTACAGCATGGAAGGAAGAAATTTTATTTAGTCTTAATTAGATCCACTCTTTTGCTCTTTCCCTACCATTAGTTTCCTTCTAATATCTGACCTTTTAAAGTTTCCCATTGCATTTACATTCACCACCTTAATCTGCAGTTCATTCCAAGTTCTAACCACTTGTTGCACAAAATAGTGTCAAAGTGGCCCAAAGTTTCTTCTAAAATCTCTGTCCGTTAGTCATCGTCAATCATTCCTTTTAGTTTAATCCCTCTCAAAATCTTTCATAATTTTCAAAACTTTAATCAAAACATTTCTATCTTGAGAATAACCACCTAAATTCTCCTGTAGATCTACAACCTTTGAACCCTAGAACAATTTTAGTCAATCTGCACTGTTATTTCTCCCCTTCTTCCCTTTTCTAAACTGTGGTGCTCCGATTGACATCCACTATTTCAGGCATAGCTGTAATGGTATTTGGCTTTATCATAACCTAAGCTTTTGTAGTCTATGTCTCTATTCATAAGAGGATGCAATAATTTATATTGGTCTACATTAATAAAATATTTCATGATTATAAAAACTCAATTTATTAGCAGCTTTTGTAGGTAAAGTTAAGAATTTTATCTTAATGCTTATTTTCCACATCCTCTCTCTTAATATCTAAAGTTTAGGATACATAAAAGTGGATCAAATATTTTATTTATAACTAAACCACTAAGAGAGTTAAAAAGTGTACATTAGAAATGAACAAATTTTACCTCCTTCACAACAAAAATTATATAGCTGTGCATCCTGCTTATGCGTTGTGCTACAGATTTGATTAACTCAGCATGGACGAATTGGGTTGAAAGACCTATCACCATGATGTCATTTTATATAAAATGGCTTAGTACCAGACAACAAGACTAAATCAATGGCAAATTTCCACATTCTTAATTTTAAAAGGTACAGTAGTTGTGTCAATACAGAAATTAATTGGGAGGCAACAATGCTGCAAAGTATATTAGATAGAAGAGGTCAGTAATTTAAAAAAAAATCAAATAACACAACCAGGGTTTGAACAGCAAAGGTGCATTAAATAAATACCAGGAATTTCTCCCTACCCCCCAAATTAACCAGTTTTTCATACAAAGACAAAACATAGTAATTTATTATTATAGCGATTTTTTAATTTACATCTGAATTGTCCATCTCAGACACATTGGTCAACAAAGTAACTTCAGGTTGCATAAAAAAGTGAAATTTAAAGTGAAAAAAACTGTAATAGCTACTTACAGAAAACACAAATAAAATATTATGCTTATTGACAGTTTAAAGAATTATCTATCACTTTATTTTATTTTAGTTACTTTGGATAAGATAACAGCCAGTGCTAAACTAGGACTGAAAATAGGCCTTGGTATTTAAAGCCTATTAGCCCAAGTTGAGTTGTTAAAAGATGGTGGATTAAAAATATTATTCCTTTGTTCAAGAAAGGCAATAAATAGACATAGTCCTGGAAGTTGTAGATTAGTGAGTCTTACATCAATTGTGAGCAAAATATTGAAGAGTATTTTTAAAAACAGGACTTATGAGCATTTGGAGAAGCATAGTCTGACAGTGGTGTCTGAAAAGAGGATGCTGTCCAAGTTGCATGCCATCTTGGACAATGTCTCCCATCCACTACATAATGTATTGGTTGGGCACAGGAGTACATTCAGCCAGAGACTCATTTCACCGAGATGCAACACTGAGCGTCATAGGAAGTCATTCCTGCCTGTAGCCATCAAACTTTACAACTCCTCCCTTGGAGGGTCAGACACCCTGAGCCAATAGGCTGGTCCTGGACTTATTTCCTGGCATTTACATATTACTATTTAATTATTTATGGTTTTATATTGCTTTATTTATACTCTATTCTTGGTTGGTGCAACTGTAATGAAAACCAATTTCCCTTGGGATCAATAAAGTATGACTATGACTAATTAGAGACAGTCAGCATGGCTTTGTGAGGGGCTGGCTATGCCTTATGAACCTGATTGAGTTTTTTGAGGAAATGGCAAAACAAATGATGAAGGTAGAACGGTGGATGTGGTGTATATATATTTTAGTAAAGTGTTCAACAAGGTTCCCCATGGTAGGCTCATTCAGAAAGTCAGGAGGCATGGAATTCAGTGACACCTGGCTGCATGGATTTAAAATCGGCTTACCCACTGAAGATAGAGGGTGATAGTAAATAGAGCATATTTTTCCCCGGAGATTGGTGACCAGTGGTGTTTCACTGGGATCTATTCTGGAACTACTGCTCTCAGCGATTTTTATAAATAACTTGAGTGAGGAAGTGGAAGGATGGGTTAGTTATTTTAGATGACACAAAGGTTGGTGGTTTTGTAGATAGTGTAGAAGGCTGTCAACGGTTACAAAGGGACATTGACAGGATGCAGAGCTGGGCTGAGAAATAGCAGAGACTGTTCAATCTGGAAAAGTATGAAGTGATTCATCTTGGAAGATCAAAGCAGAATACAGGTTAATGGTAGGACTTGGAAGTGTTGAGAAACCGAGGGATCTTGGGGTTCTCATCCACAGATCCCTCAAAGTTACAGCACAAATCGATGTGTTGGCCTTCAATAGTTGAGTGGATTGAGTTCAAGAACGTTGTGGTAGTATTGCAAATCTATAAAACTCTTGTTAGAGTACACTTAGAGTATTTTACTCAGTTCTGGTTACTTCAATATAGGATGGATGTGTAAGTTTCAGAGAAGGTCAAAGTAATTTTATTATCGATATAAGTATATGTACATTGAGATTCATTTTCTTGCAGGCATTTACAGGAAAATAAAGAAATTCAATAGATTATAAAAAATTATACAAAAAGACTGATAAACACCAATGTGCAGAAGACAAATTGTGCAGGTATTAAAAAGAGTAAATAAATAATACTGAGAACATAAGTTGTAGAGTCTTTGAAAGTGAGTGGAGTTGTGGAGTCAGTTTACTGTTGAGGTGAGTGAAATTATCTACATTGGTTCAGGACCCAGATGGTTATAGGGTGATGGTTATTGTTGCTGTCAAATCTGTATTGACTAGAGTCTGCAAGTGAGGAAATTGCACAGGGAGGTATCAATGCCTAGGTCTTGGAGTTGAGTTTCAAGGGGATAAGAGTGCTGAAAGCTGAGCTGTTGTCAATGAAAAGCATTCTGATGTATGTATTTTCATTGATCAAATGTTCCAGAGCAGAGTGAAGAGGCAATGAAAGGGCATCTGCTGTTGACCTGTTATGATGATAGGCAAACTGGAGCAGATCCAAGTCACTTCTCAGGAGTTGATATACTTCATGACCAACCGCTCAAAACACTTCATCACAGTGGATCTAAGTGCTCCTGGTTGATAGTCAATGAGTCAGGTTATCAGGTTCTTTTTGGGCACTGGTAAGATTGAAGTCTGCTTGAAGCAGGTGGGTACCTCAAACTGCTGAAGTGAGAGGTTGAAGATGTCAGTAAACACTCCAGCCAGTTGATCAGTACAGGTCTTCTGTACTTGGCTAGGTACATCCTCTCTGCCAGACACTTTCCATGAGTTCACCCTCCTGAAGGATGCTCTCAAGTTGGCCCCAGAGGCTGAAATCACAGGGTCATTAGGGTCTGTGGAAGTTCATATTCTGTCAGTTAAAGCAAACATAAAAGGCATTGAGCTCATCTGGGAGCAAAATCATGTTGTTATATGCTTGGTTTTGTTTTGTAGGAGGTGATGGTATTCAAGTTCTGCCACAGTTGTCTGAACATCCTTCTGAACTTCAAGTTTGTTCTGGAATTGCCACTTTGCATGTGAGATGGCTTTCTGGAGATATTAACCAGATGTCTTGTAGTTTCCTGGATTGTCAGCAATCCAGACTTCGGGGCTTCTGTCTGCGGAAGATTCTGAATAATGTTGTGGGGGTACACTCGTCCGTGAGTGTCTTTATAAAGTTATGACAATAGTGGTGTATTCATTCAGGTCACCTGATGAGCCCTTGATTACCAGACCACCGACTTGAAGCAAATCTGTAATGAGGTTGAAGAATGGAACGGTAGTCATTCGGGATGGTATTGTAGCAGTGGTCGAGTGTGTTAGGTCCTCTAGAACTGCAGGAAATGTGTGGATGACAGTTGGGCAGAGATTTCTTCAAGTTAGCCTGACTGAAGCCCCTAACAAGGATATGAAAGGCATCAGGATTGGCTGTTTCTTGTTTGTTATCGTGGCACTCAGTACATCAAATGCTTGCTTGATATCTGCCTCTGGTGGTATGTAAACTGTGGTTAGGACCATGGAGGAGAATGCTCCTGGCAAGTAAAATAGTCAGCGCTTAATCATTAGATGTTCCAGGTTGGGAGAACAAGAGTGAGACAAGACTGCTACATCTGAGCACCACGAGGGGTTTATCATGAAGCAGGCACCTCCAACTCTATCCTTTCCCAATTTATTCATTTATTTAGAGATACAGTGCAAAATAGGCCCTTACGTTCTTTTGAGATGCACAATTTACAATAGCCAATTCACCTACAAACCGGCACATCTTTAAATTATGGGAGGAAACTGGAGCACCTGGAGAAAACCCACGGATTCCATGAAGAGGACGTACAAACTTCTTATAGAGGATGCCGAGATTGAACTCCAAACTGTAATGGCGTCGTGCTAACCGCTACACTCCCGTGGCACTCATCTGGTAGGTTGAGAATCCCTTGAGCTGGAGCATGCTGTCCAGAGGGTCAGGGGTGAGCCATGTCTCAGTGAAACAGAGTTGCAACAATCCCTCATTTCCCTCTGCTACAGCAATCTTGTCCTTAGGTCCTCTATCTTGCTCTCCAGTGACCACATCAGCCAGTAAAATGCTAGGGAGCAGGGGTCATGTTCCCCATTGCTTCAGCCTTGCTTGAGGTCCATTTCTTCTGTGCTTTCTACGGCAGACATCCAGCACTTCAAGGTGTTGTACCTGTATTCCTCACAGTCAAGTTTGCCAAATCCTTCAGGAGATTGTAAAATAACTAGTACATTTCTTAAAGGGAAATTACATGCTGCGGATTGCTGCGTTAGCAATTCAGAAGCTGTATATCTGGTAGTTTTGAGCTGTCCACAAAACGTTACCATATATCGGTGCACCATCTTTATTCTAGAGATTTACCAGGATGCTCCTTGTATTAGAAGGCATGTCTTACAAGGTTAGGTTGAGTGAGCTCAAGTTTTCCCTCTTAGGATCGAAGGAGGATGAGAGAGTCGAAAGAAGTATACAAGATGAAAATCCTATGGTATTACAGGAAAGATACTAGCATGGATAGTGGAATGGCTGACAGGCAGGAGGCAGTGAGTGGTTGGCTGCCAGTGACTAGTGGTGCTCATCAGGGGTCAATATTGGGACTGCTACTTTTCACATTGCTTGTCAATGATTTGGATAATGGAATTGATGGCTTTGTGGCAAAGTCTGCGGATGATACGAAGATAGGTGGAGGGGTAGGTAGTGCTGAGGAAGCAATTCGATTGACGTATTGGAAGAATGGGCAAAAAAGAGTGGCAGATGGAATACAGTATTGGGAAATGTATGATAACGCATTTTGGTAAAAGGAACAATAATGTGGACTATTATCTAAATGGGGAGCTGGTTCACACATCAGAGGTGCAGAGGGACTTAGGAGTCCTCGTACAAGACTCCCAGAAGGGTTGAGCCTGTGGCAAATGCAATGTTGGCATTTATTTCAAGGGCAATAGAACATAAAAGCAAGGAGATAATGCTGAGTCAGGCCCTATGATGGATGTGGAGATGTTTCCTATGGTGGAAGTATCCAGAACTGGAGGGCAAAGCCTCAAAATTGAGGGGTGACCTTTTAGAACAGAGGGAAGGAGGGATTTTTTAGCCAGAGAGTAGTGAATCTGTGGAATGCTCTGCCATTGACCACGATGGAAGCCAAATCCGTGGGTATATTTAAGGTAGAAGTTGGTTGTTTCCTGATTGGTCAAGGCATCAAAGGATATGGTGAGAAGGCATATGTATGAAGTTGAGTGGGACCTGGGATCAGCCATGATGGAATGGCGGAGCAGACTCCAAGGGCTGAATGGCCTAATTCTGCTCCTATGTCTTATGGTCTTATAAGAAGCATAGACTGAGTGGATAGCCAATGCCTTTTTCCCAGGTTAATGTGAGAGGACATGCTTTCAAGGTGATTACTGGAAAGTATGGTGGGGGGGATCTCTGCTTTTTTAAGTGGATGGAAAGCACTGCCAGGCCAATGAGATATTTAAGAGATCCTTAGATAGGCCCATGAATGAAAGAAAAATGGAGGGCTACAAGGGAGGGAAGGTTGTGCATTGAAAGTACTGTACTATGCTATACTGTTCTATGATTTTTCACATGATTTAGCAACATCATTTTGTTGTGAACAAAACATATAAATCAGAATGAATAAAGTCAACTAGGTCTGAATTTTGACATTGATTGCACTTCCTGTTTAATTTACTTTGTTCACGAAGACTGGTCTATTTATCCCTGAGTGCAGCAGTTCCTCTAGTATTATTAGTTTGCAGGTAACCGGACTGGACCTCAGAACAGCCGTGAGTTAGAACCCGTGATGTACTGATGTCCTGAAAATTTTGTGACTTAAAAAATCTTTCAAGATGGAGAACGTGATCATTTTCATTGAAATGATTGTTTTGAAAAATCTCACTCAAATGAGAACATATTCACAGCTCGACTAGCTGGATACGTCCTGTAGCTCTGCATTTTATGTGATGGGGTTCTGAGTTACCCCTACGGACTGTGATTTTGAAAGAGAGAGAGAAAGTTATTTAACACCGACATGTTGTTTTGAAAGAGAGAGAGAGAGAGAGAGAGAGAGATGAAGACTGCTCACAGGTAGTTTATACTTTCTTCAAGGATATTTGCCTGCTTGTACATTTCTTACACAGACAAAAGAAGGAGGAGTTATTCGAGTGACAGTTGATGCTCAGCACGGGAAGATAAAACAGAAGGTCAGATGATACAACTCAGGCACATGTTTGTGGACACTGAATGAGCTTTGTTGTGCCCACAGAAAAAGTGGGTTTTTGGAGGATCGATCAGGCGGGCCGATCAGTGGCACTTGCAGAGAAAAGAAAAAGCAGTGACCGGTGGGGAGTTGTCCATGTGTCCACCCTTTGCCTGGGTTGACAGCTCCACCACAGAAAAGGTCTCCTTTGTTGTGGTCACAGTCGACGACTTTTAAAGCATTTCTGAGAAAATCGACGGCGTCAGCTCATCTGAAGACTCAAATCTCTCCCTCTCTCTATCACTACTCAACTCAATACCACGAACCAAACTGAACTGAACTTTACTCATCATCGTAAGACTATATCTTTTTACCCCTAGACTTAAAGAAGCTTGGTTTTTCATACATATATTTCCACACTTACTGATTTACTTTTTATATATATAAAATCACTGCTAATCTGTTTGATTTATCTACATTTATATTATTGTATTGTGTAGTTACTAATAAATATTATTAGTTAATAGCAATACTGGACTCCAAAGTGTTTTCCATCTCTGCTAATTCTTTCTTCCCGTCGCGGGGTATGTGACATTTGGAACTCTACATCCCTTTGTCTGATTCTCATTCTCTAATTTTTATTTCATAGTTTTTTAATAACAAAGGACAAGTTCTCTCTGCTTAATTACCTTCAATGACCCACTGACCAGATGACATTGTGTAAAGATTATCCTTTTTAATATACTTCCTTCCTCCATCCTCACTACAGCATAATATATTGTTTTCCCCTATTCCAATTTTAACTCTTCACTTTCCACTGATTCTGCCTGATCTGCGGAGTGTTTCCAACATTTTCTGTTTTTCTTACAGATTTCCAGTATCTTCAGCTTTCTAGTATTTTCAATAGACAATAGACAATAGGTGCAGGAGTAGGCCATTTGGCCCTTAGAGCCAGCACCGCCATTCACTGTGATCATGGCTGATCATCCACAATCAGTATCCAGTTCCTGCCTTATCCCCATAACCTTTGATTCCGCTATCTTTAAGAGCTCTATCCATCTCTTTCTTGAAAGCATCCAGAGACTTGGCCTCCACAGCCTTCTGGGGCAGAGCATTCCATATATCCACCACTCTCTGGGTGAAAAAGTTTTTCCTCAACTCCGTTCTAAATGGCCTACCCCTAATTCTTAAACTGTGGCCTCTGGTTCTGGACTCACCCATCAGCGGGAACATGCTTCCTGCCTCCAGCGTGTCCAATCCCTTAATAATCTTACAGATTTCAATAAGATCCCCTCTCAGCCTTCTAAATTCCAGAGTATACAAGCCCGGTCGCTCCAATCTTTCGACATATGACAGTCCCGCCATCCCAGGAATTAACCTTGTGAACCTACGCTGCACTCCCTCAATAGCAAGAATGTCCTTCCTCCAATTTAGAGACCAAAACTGCACACAGTACTCCAGGTGTGGTCTCACCAGGGCCCTGTACAGCTGCAGAAGGAACTCTTTGCTCTTATACTCAATTCCCCTTTCATTTACAGCCTGGTTAGGTTTAAGCTGGTATTGGATTGATTTATTTTGAACATCCAATAGCAAAGCAGATTATGTTCTCTTGGTTCTATTATCTGAGTTATAAAATTGCCAGTTCATATAACCAAAGCTTAAGAATTGCAGAAATTTTAACAATGCAATTAACAAACTATACAGCCTCTTAAGAAGTCAAATTATTTGCTCTTTTTTAAGGCTATATTAAATACAACAGAGTGGGTATGGATTAAAGGAGGAGCAAAGGGATGCCAACTTACTCAATATTTTTAGTTGAAACTGCTAGCCACGTGCTTGCAACTGTTGTTAACTGCACTTTTCGGATTTTTAGACATTCATCAGGACTAGGCCATCCGAGTCTAGCATAATCTCTCCTCTTTCCTGTAAGGTGCAATATTATTAAAACAACTAAAATATGTAAGAACATATAACAAACTTCCTTAACTTTTGGATTAATGCAAGAAGATTCTGGAGTATTGCTGCAGCGTATATACATCTCTAAAGGATGAAACCAATTCACTTTGAAATTATAGTGGTGCAGTATTTTAAACTTAAATCTACAAAATTACTTCACCTCCTATTTTCAATCTAAGAATTTGTTTCAAACAAACTCCCACTTACTGTGATTAAAGCAAAGAGTTTAAAATTCTGGAATCTGAAGGCCATTGTAATAGGCAATGATCAAAAAAACATTCAGCAAATATCAGTGCTTAACACATTAACAAATAGACATTAGTAATCTGTAACTTACTTTTGGATACCATCCATCCATCCATATGAAAATAAAACATCTGCAGGACTTATTAACCCAAAATCCCAAACTTACATAATGCACCAATTTACCTTGTGGTCCTGGAGATGGTACTTTAGGCCCACTTATTTCAAATGCAGACTGGTAGTGGCCATCGCCTTCTTCATTTACCAAATAATTGTCACTCTTCTCATCATTTTGAGCAGTGTAATCCTGTGCATCTGTGCTCTCCATTCTTGACCTCTTAACACGCTTAACTTGAACAGTAATCTTTTCCAAAAATGAGAGGACAGTTGTAAGTTTTTTAAAACTTTATGGTACAAAGACAAAACATAGTTCAGTTCAATTGAAAATGCAATCTTTGTTATAATCAATGGCAATGAATGCCTTTCTACTAACAGTGAGCAATGCTATAACTAGAGACTTTAAAGAGAATGCCCACCAAAGATAACCCAACATCTGTGGCAAGAATGTTCCTTTCGCCAATGACTGCTGCTGTCAGCCATCGTACAAGGAAAATCCTACAAGCTAGCAGCTGTTTGTGGTCCACATTAAAAGTATTTTTAAAAAAAGAATACCAAGAATGGAATAAGCAAGCTTATGCTTAGAAACAGAAAATTATAGTATTAAGCAAAGTTTGGAGTATATATATATATAAATAAGGTTGAAGATGATTGTCATAAATAAACTTAAAAATAAGGTCTTTTAGAACTCTCAAATTTCTAAGTATTTGCAAAGGAACTACAAAAACCTGTATGAATTTTTTTAAGGTTCAAGTAATTTGCTAAGCAGTAATTACAACCAAGGACACCATTAAAGACTCATGAAACAAAGTACTGGATTTGAAATGCATTTTGTAATGTTAGCAGTTAATATATAGTTTGAATTCTCAGAAATTCAACTCATTTGCCTTTATTTTATTAAATGCAATGGCAAATAGCACCACTCTGTGGAGGAATGCAAAATCACCAAGAGCAACAATGAGATTTCATTGTTAAATGACATCAATCCAAAAATCCTTCAGTTGCTGCAAGCTTGACAGCAATTTAAGGATTTCTGCATTGATGTCATCAAATGTGCGAATGACAATATTTCATCAAAATCACTCCCGTAAAACCTGGATCTATTATTGCTGCATGTGTCAGCACAGTGATGCTATAGGGAGGACATTTGTCTCAAAATTCCGTGACCCAGGTTTGATTCCCGGGACTGTATGAAGTAAGTTTACACGTGACTGCCTTTGGTTTGTCCTGGATACTCTCGTTTCCTTTCAGATTCTCTCTTCATGGAAGAATAGGGGTGGGGAAGGGTGTTGTTTACTAGGCAAGCTGCAGAGGAATAGGTAGGGGAATGGGATTGATCTAAGAACTAGCATAGGCCTGATGGGCCAAATGTTTCTTCTATGACTGAAAGCAATATGAAAACATAATTACTCCAGTATTTGAAGATAGATATTACTATGGAAACAAAAAATGCACATTTTTTCACATCTGTATGCCCTTCAACTGTAAATCCTAATGTCCAAAATACAAACAGTAAGTTTGTAAAAGTAAGTCAGTTTGTTACTCCAAAAGAATGATAAATTTTGTTCAATGAGCTGTCTTATCTTTTAATTATCTTCATTGAATTTTGTATCTCAAGATCTCGGATTTCGCCAATGGACTAGTGACAGGATATTTGTCATTGTCCATTCAAGCATGATGACTGGATATTTGACATTAAAATATGTTTGTATATACTGCATAACGAATATATATAATTCTCAATTTATCAGCAATGGAATCATGCATCTCCTTATCCTGGCAGGATTTCTGCATCCAGACTAATTTAATTACAGGTAATTTTTAACAAAAACATGGATTTCTGAATAGCTAAGCCCTTTTATCAAGTTCTAGCTGAACTGCCCATGAAGATACCAGGCTTGGTCTCTTACTGACATCACTCAATATTGAACTACTTCACCTTATTAAAGAAGCAAACAAGTAATTCAACAAAAAGAAGTTATAGTGAATGATCAAATCTCAACACAAGTATGCACTCTTAAAATCTTAACTTTAATTGAACTCAATTGTAATGGTTCATGTTGTTAGTTATCTACAAAATTTGAGGAAGTTTCAGACAGGGATTTCCAAACTGGATTGATATATCTTAATAACTGTTTTCAGTGATGTTAAAAATGAGAATTTTAAAATAATTATGCAGATTCAAATATAAGAAAAAGTTTGAAATTTCTGCAAAACAATTTACCAGGATAGTTTGATTACTTATCATCCATTAAATTGATCAAGAATATTTTATATGAAGCCTTTCATGACTTCAGCACCTCTTAATTACAGATGGCTGGAGAAAATAAATCACACTGTGGTTGCAAAATTTTTGCTTACATTTTTTTTGTGAAGTAATATCAGCTGTCAGAAAGTTCAATCAAATGTAACACAGGTATAGATTTTGCAGTTGGTTAAATACTTTTGAAACATTGTAATAATCAAGAAGTTGAAGAATTAAGCCAAGGTACAAATATGCCTTGCAAAGGGTACTACTGTAAAGGAAAATAACTTGCCAAATGATTTGGGAAAGTATGACCAATTTGATACGAACTAAACTTACCTGCCAATACTAAAGACAAATAATTACAGGAAACACTACCATGACAACAATCAAAATTCCCCTTTTACAGAACTATTACTTACCCATTCAACTTCATCATCATTATCTTCACAATCTCCAAAACAGGATCCAGGCACTCCATCCTGAACACTTTTCTTTAAAACCCGAATACCTTGTAGATCTACTCGATGACCTTTAGCTTCAAACGCTCCTTCAAAAGCTCCCAAAAGGTCTTTCTCTGTGGGCCATGTACTGTCAAAATCTTCAGCTGCAGCAGATGGATTTTCATCAGACTCCAATGTTTTTGAAATTTCTTGTTCGTTAGTACTGTTGTTTTCTGCCATGTTACAAACAGTAATATGTTAACGTAGAACATAGACAAACTAAGGATTAGGTTCAAGATGCAGACAAGTAACTTGATACCCTAAAAAGCTAACATGCTTCATGCATTGTTTAAAATAATGATATGACAGTGCTCCACTGTTATAGCCAAGCAGAGATACACACTTACATTGGTAGTAGCTTGATCAATACCCTAACATTGACACAAAAATTAGTTACTGCATAAGACCATACAGCAATTAGCTGGAACATTGTATTGTGTTTAAAGTGTATACAAGCTGATATTACTGTAGTCAGTCAAATGTCTCAATTCCAAGTTTGGATCTGCTTTATGGATTATTTCAGTCCACTTTGCAGAATGTCATGTATATTGAAGAAGTTCCTTTCAATTTGACAGGAGCACAACTACAAATTTCCAAGAGAGCAGAATCTTGTACAACTGTGCTTTCTTGAACCAATCACAAATATTATAATCTGATACCTTGTCTGAATTGCATACCCTAAATTAAACTGCTCTCATTGGGATCCCGATGGGAGTTCTGAGATTAATCCCTTTCAAAATTATATCTGATAGATAATCACATCTTGGCAAATTGTAATGAGCCAGTTGTCTGCATGAAAGCACCAATGGGAATGTTGCTTTTGCATGAGTTAGCTGTTCCATTTGCCGCATTCTTGCCCAAGTTGGATGATGATCTGTGGAAGATGCAGGATCTAGGTCTGTGCCTTGACACGGCAGGGAGCACTGCAACTGTCAGGTGCCAGTTGCAGGAAAAATTTGGAGGAAAAATTAAGGGGAGGCACTACTTGAAGAGCAAAGGATAGCTTTTAATGCCCCTATCAAACTTTAATACTTAAACAGTACTTGCAAACACAAAATACCATACCGGTATCTGTAGAACCTTGCTGTGTTTAAATTGGTGTTTGTCTATAATCAAGGGAAACTTTTGGAAGAGATGGTGTAGTTAAAAATTCCAGAACAAACATGAAGACAGAGTGTGCCATGGCAATACAAAAAACATTGTCTAATTGTGGTCATCCCAATGGTGCTACAATAAGGATCTGGGAAAGATTGTGGATAAAGGGAAGTCTTAATTGAACAGTTCACATATGGAAAACCTCAGACAGATGGCCATGGACCTAAAGAAGAAATGGATGCTGGAGACAGAGTGCCAGTTTGCAAGGATGAGGTTCAGAGTGATGACAGCAAATTGCAAAGGGAGGTAGTCCTACAAGAAATTATTTTAAACTCCAGGAGGTCCAAGACAGGAAAGTGTTGGGTCAGTGGTTCTGCCAATGTAAGTATGAGAAAGAAGGAGGTTGCTTCATTGATAAGGAAGAAAACAGAATAAGAAATGTTCGGTCGAAAAACTTTAAAATGAAGCAAGTTCAGGATTAGATTATAGGAAATGCGATGGAAGTTTATCCAAACAGGCTTGGGGAAGGGAAGGATGTTGCACGCAGCTGAACAGTCAATCACGATATTAGTACAAAGTCATCTAGAAACAGAGGGTGGATGGGAGAGGAGAGCATAATGTGATCAAGAGGGAGAGCTTAAAATTGTGCTTGGTAGGATATCATGGAAAAACTAAAAGACAAGTGGGGGAAAAGGGCTAGTGTTTAAAGTTAGAATTCCAGAATTATGTAGGGGGTAATGACCAATTTTTGTCAAAGGAAGATAAGAACACAGCAGGAGAAGAGCATCAGCCCCTTCAAACCTGCCCCACTATTTAATATGAAAGTGAATGATCTATGCTGGCCTCAACAGCTCTTCTGTTCTTTTTTCCATAACCTTCATTCCTCAATCTATCAAATATTTATTCACCTCTACTTTACATACTTCAAATAAGCCAGCTTCCAACACCCACCAGGGCAAAGAATTTCACAGATTCACCACTCTCTGTAAGAAGAAATTTCTATGTATTTCAGTTTTAAATGATAAGCCTTTTGTAGTTACATTCCATTGATTGTAACTCTCCCACTAGTAAAAGCATTCCAGCATCTATACTGACAAACCAGCTTGTATGTTTGAAACAATCATGCTTAATTTATCTAAGTTTGAAGGAGCACAGGCCAAAATTATTTCGTGTCTCCTGGAAGGACAACCCTCTCATCCTGGTGGATGTTGCAAATGAGAAATGAAAAATTCATAAAAAAAGTTATCTGACAGAATATGCTTTTCTGATGAAAAATAATTTCATTCAATAGAAAAACATATATGAGAGATGAATAACTTACTCATGAGACTAGTAAGAAATTGAACGAGGAATTCATTGAACCATCAAATTTAATTTAACCCTACAACATCAACACTGAAACTTGTTTTTCCCCTAATAGCTGTTGACAGTGTTAGAAAAGTATCACCTCCCCAGTAGATAACCTGATGTGCAAATTCTTCAAATATATTGTGCTGAATGAGAAACTGAATTCATTCTTTGCTTCTTATTAGCAAGCATGCTGTCAGATTTAATCCTGCGCAATGAGGAAGGGTTAATTAATAATCTGGTAGTTAAGGGGGCTTCAGGGAACATTATAGTATATGATAAAATTTTATCCAATGATTTAAAGTGATTTTGCTCAATCTGAAGTCTGAGTCATAACACTAAAAAAGCAAACTATGAAGGAATGAGACGAACTGGAAAACTACATTAAAAGGTACGGTAATAAAAGTATTACATTAAAAGATTAGCAGTCTGCAACAAATCTATTTCCCTTTAAAGTACAGACTGTCCCAGGGTTACAAATGCCTGACTTACAGACACCTGTACATATGAATAAGCTCCCATATTATCAAAAGTCCTGACTTACACCCATATCTATTCATTCCTACAAATGGTAAAACTTCCACTCTTTCTCTCCACTTTTAGTAATTGTTCTTATCAGTCTTAAATGGTTTTGACGTCATTCATTTCAATATTGTGGATGCAGGGTTACCATTTCAAGTAATTTTTGTACATTTGCCAATCTACAGACAAAATTGACTGATGAATATCTGTTAAAAACAGAATCTGTTCAATACCCAACTAAGTGGACAAGTGGTTCAGCCATGGCTATCTAATAATAGTATTAGATCAAGTGGAAGGCCAAAGCAGCAGCTAAAAAGTACACAAACATGAGGAATTTCTGCAGATGCTGGAACTTCAAGCAACGCACATCATAGTTGCTGGCAGTTAGTCCTGACGAAGGGTCTCGGCCTGAAACGTCGACTGTACCTCTTCCTAGAGATGCTGCCTGGCCTGCTGCGTTCACCAGCAACTTTGATGTGTGTTGCTAAAAAGTACAGTAATCTTATGGATCAGGAAAATTTCAGAAATTAACAGAGGCCCAAAACATTGATAAGGAAAAAGGTAAAATATGAGTGTAATCTAGTAACAAGTGTAAGAGTTGTAAAAAGGAAAAGATGAGCTTACATAGGTCCCCTATAGACTGATATAGGAGACATTATACTGAGGTATAAAGAAATGTAGAGAAAATGAAATGAAAGATGTGTTGTGTCCATTTTCAAAGCAAGATGCAGAAATTCTTCTAGAAACTGCAGAATAACAGGTCTGAAAAGGATGAGGAACAGAGTGACATTAACACTGAAAAAGTATTAGGGAACAAATGGGGCTAAAAGCCAAAAGATCCAATAACTACATCCAAAGAAATCAAATGTGATGATGAATCAGCATACAGGAGGGAGACTGAAAATTTGTCTGAGTGTTGTCATGACAACAACTTCTCACTCAGTGTCAGCAAGACCAAGGAACTGACTTTAGGACAGGGGAACCAAAGGTTCACGAACCAGTCCTTGTAAGAGGATCAGAGGTGGAGAGAGTTAGCAACTTTAAATTCCTGGGTGTTACTATTTCAGGGGACCTGACCTGGGCCCAGCATGTAAGTGCAATTCTGAAGAAAACACTGCAGCAATTCCACCGTCTTAGGAGTCTGCTGAGATTCAGCATGACGTCTAAAACTTTGCAAACTTCTATAGATATGTAGTGGGGAGTATATTGACTAGCTCCATCATGCCCTGTTATGGAAATACCAATGCCTTTGAATGGAAAATCCTACAAAACGTAATGGATTTGGCCCAGTACATCACATTTAAAGTCCTCCCACCCATTGAGCATGTTTACATGAAACACTGTTGCAGGAAAGCAGCATCCATCAGAGATCCCCACCATCCAGGTCATGCTCTCTTCTCGTCGCTGCCATCAGCTAGAAAGTACAGGAACCTAAGGACTCACACCATCAGGCTCAAGAACAGTTACTACCCCTCAACCATCAGGCTCTTGAACAGAAGGGGTTAATTACACTCACTTCCCCATCATTGCAATGTTCCTACAACCAATGATCTCACTTTAAGGACTTTTTATCTCATGTTCTCATTATTTATTGCTATTTATTTATATTTGCATGTGCACAATTTGTCGTCTTCTGCACTCTGGTTGATCTTTCAATGATCCTGTTAGTTACTATTCTAGAGATTTGCTGAGAAACCCAACAGGAAACTAAATCATAGGGTTGTAAATGGTGACATACATGTACTTTGAACTTTAAAGCTACAGTGCATGGATATAGTGGATGTGCTGGCTGTTATCCTCAAATGCCACAACAGAACATGGCTCACATATTGGAAGATGGTAAAGCACTCCCAAAGAGGGGAAACTCCAGATTCTGGAGGGAAAACATCAGTCATATGAAAATCTTATGAAATGTTATTAAGAAGGTAGCTACAAAGCACTGAGCAAATGATAAAAGAGATGTAGAGTCAATATAGATTTATGAAAAAAAGACTTGACAAATTAAAAAATGCTTTTATTTTTAACTAACAGAACAATGAAGTGGATATCCAGGCCCAGCGGTCAATTTTTGCTCTAATTTTCATGTATTCTGGTGTATTTGGATTTAACAAAATGTCAATAATGCACCAGGCAAAACATTATTGGAAAAAATAAAAGCACAAAGGACAAAAGTAATAGACAGGCATGGATTGAGGATTAGTTGGTAGACAGTAGGAGATGGAACTTGACAGAATGGATGAGGGAAGATATTTTCACTTGCAGGAGTAGCTAGAAATACAGGAGATATTTTTAAAGTAAGTTACCCACTTCGGACACAGAGTAGGTGATTTTTTTTCTCTCTCAATGGGTCTTTGGAGCTCACTTTCACAAAGGCAGTGGAAGCAATGTATTTGAACATTTTTAAGAAAAAAGATAGATAGATTCTTGAAGAGCAAGGTTGTGAAAGGTTACCTTTAATAGCAGCAATGCAGGGTTGCGGTAACAATTAGGCCTGCAAAGATCACAGCAAACACATGCTGAGGGAGATTGATGAAGATAATGCAGAGAAAAGTATCAAACAATGCTGGAACTGAGATGCAGAACACAGTAGCTGAAAATCAGAAATAAAGTCTAGAAATAATCATGTCATATGGTAACTGAGTTAAAGATTGATGACCTTGTCATAGTACTGAGCAGAAGAGGGTGTTTCTTTGTAACTGTTGAGGATTGAAACTTGCTCAATTGGAAGAAGACATACTGTTCCTTGAACTTCCACTGGGCTTTACTGGCACAGTGCAAGCTGACAAACACAGTGAGATTGGGATTGACTGGCTCAGACATTAGAGTGATAGGTAACTGCTGGTTTGGAGTCATACCTGTAGAATGAATGAACAATCTGTGCTTGATTTCTAAGGACATCAGTCTTTGCAGCAAACGGATTTGGCTGAGGGTAAAAATGTTTATAGGAATGATATTGGGCTTAGCTGAGACTTCCACTGGAATGTGTGTAGGCCTGGTCTCAATATATAAACAAGGATATTCTTTTAATTGAAAGAAGTCAACCAAGATTCATCAAGTTGGTTCCTGGGATGAGGGAAATTGGCTTAAAAGGAAAGATAGAGTAGGGTTTAAAGAACGCAAGGGATCCAAATTAAACCATAAAATTCTTAGGGATAATGTTACAGGTTCGATGTAGAAATAATGATTCCTGACAGGGATGTCCAGAAACAAGGCTCAGTCTAAAAATAACAGGGCAACCATTCAGGACAAAGATGAAACAAACAAAATGACACCAAGAGAATGATGTCCTTGGAACCAAATAGGGTTATGAAACCGCCTACATCGTCTATTCAAAACAAAAATAGGTTGATTTTTGGATATTATAGTAAAGAGAGGTGGAATGAATGCATGAAAGTGATACTGAGGTAAAAGACCAGACATGACATTGAATGAAAGACCAGACATACGGGTTCAAGTGGTCTAATCTTGCTTCTTTTTTTTTTAATGTTTTTATGTCAATTTTGTAGGTACTAATCTACATAGCTTGCGACTGATTAAATCTAAATGATGGTGAGTTTATGATGCCATCTGTGTAAAGTCAAAAGTTGTTCAGTTACCATTAAGTCATTTCTGTACCTTTGACTACAATGTTTTCTACTGTTTTGAGGGATACTTCCATTATTTGGCTGCTTTCATGAAATACAGTCCAGATCTGAATGATATTTAAAATTCGTAGTTTTCAGCTAAATTACACACAGTACATTTCAAACTTTTAATTAATACACATTAATCACAAACAAGAGAAAATCAGCAGATGCTGGAAATCCGAGCAACACACACAAAATGTGTGTGTATGTTGTTCGAATTAATACACAAATATGAACTTTGAATTCAGTAAACCTGCACAAATAAAAGTCCGTTCAAGTTAAAAATTATCCATCAGAAAAACTGCATAAACTAGTAAAGGGATTCACTTTTAGTATCAGATGGCGAAGAATCCATTGTTGTAACTCCAGGTAGCTGTGATGGTTCTTTGATAACTCTTTCCTCTGAGGACTTGATTATTTCTTCTTGATCTGCATAATACTTCTGTTGCTCATGAGTTAATATGTTTTTCTGATTGCCATAGCAATGACTTTCTAGGAATAAGAACACAAAAATAAAATGCAACTTTTATTACAAACCCAATCTGGAAAATTTATGCAACATATTTACATAAACGATTAAAAAGACCTCAGCCCAACTAATGAACTGGAAGGGGACTAATAACCTTGTGGGAAGATTTGCTAGTAATGCACGGGGTGAGGGGGGGGCGCGTTTAAAACTAGAGTTGCAGGGGGATGGGAACCAGATAGTGGAGAAGTTGTGGAGACAGACGATGTTAAGACCTCAGACAAAGTCAAGAATCAAAAGGTTGAGCACAGTGCAACTAATGCCCTGAGCAGTGTATATTTCAATGCAAGAAGTATCGTAGGAAAGGCAGATGAGCTCAGGACATGGATCAACACCTGGAATTATGATATTGTAGCCATTAGTGAGACTTGGTTGCAGGGAGAACAGGGCTGGCAACTCAATATTTAGGGGTTCTGCGACAGAGCAAGAGGGATTAAAGGTGGATGGGTGGTGTAACTAGTCAGGGAAAAATGTCAGGGCGATGCTCAGTCAGGACAGACTGGAGAACTCATCTAATGAGGGGTTATGGGTGGAAATGAGTAATAAGGAAGGTATGACCACGTTAATGGGGCTCTACTACAGACCATCCAACACTCCAAGGGATTTAGAGGAACAAATTGGTACAGAGAGAGCAGACTGTTGCAAGAAACATAAGGCTGATGTAGCAAGCAATTGCCTTAGCAGACACGGTGAAGGAGAATTCTCAAAGGATTCTACAGATATGTTAAAAGCAAAAGGATTGCAAGAGACAAAATTGGTCCTCTGGAAAATCAGAATGGTAATCCATGCATGGAGTCAAAATAGATGGGGGAGATTTTAAAAGATTTTTTTTCATCTCTATTTACTCAGTAAATGGACAAAGAATCTTCAGAAGTGAGGGAAAATGGCATCAACTCCATGGACCCGAGAGATTACAGTGGAGCTGTTCACTGTCTGAAGGAAATAAAGGTAGATAAATCCACAGGGCCTGACAAAATATTTTCCTCTGGCCCTGCTAGAGGCAATTGTAGAAATTGCCAGAATCTTAGCAGAGATACTTAAATTATCCATAGCGACAGGTGAGGTACCAGAGAACTGGAGGATAGCAAACGTTGCTCTGCTGATTAAGTAATGCTCTAAAAATAAACTAGAAAATTATAGGCCAGTGAGCCAGACATCAGTATTGGGAAAGTTAATGGAAGCTATTCCAAGGGACCGGATATATAAGTATTTAGATTGAGGATAGTCAGCATAGCCTCATGTGTGGTAGGTCGTGTCTAACCAATCTTATAGAAAAAGAATCTGGTGCTTTCCCAGCATATATGACCAAGTCTTCTCAGGCTTCTGGCCGGGTACAGTTATCGATTATAACCGACATTTCAATGACAAATTCTATCATCTTCATTGGGGATGATGCCTGGGCACATCTAGTCCAGTGGTACTTATACGCCCGCAGACCATCACTCCTGATTGGATGAGGGCTAACCAATCAGTTTTCTGCTCTCTCACCTTGTTTACAATTCCAGTTCTAACAGAGCGAGACCTTCGTCTTTGTTAAAATTCTTCTCCTCTAGTTTTATGATGTTGAAGTCAATCCTATGGTCATTACAAATGCAGTGTTCTGCTACCGCCGATTTCTCCAGGTAACCCAAACAGATATACCTCCTGTGCTCCTTGATGAGAGTTTCCACCGTGCACCCTATAAATGCCAGCTGACCTGAGTCCTGGATCATGTATGGCCTGCACAAGCTGTGATTTGAGCTTCCTTATGGGTTTGTGGGTGGTATTAACCTGGCATTTCTTCAGGATCCTGGTGATTCTTCCAGAAACCATGGAAATATGGGGAAGACAAGCAGTAGCGATGGGTTCCTCCTCGTTATTAGGTTTCCTGGCTTTCCCGTTGGCTCTTTTGAGGGCCCAATTCATTTTCTTCACCTTGTAGCCATTCTGTAGAAACACCGTCTTATTTCCTCCAGGGTCTGAAATAGTTTTTGCACGATTAATGAAAATAGAAAGAACAACTCTACACTGAGATGTACGATGGTGGCTGTGACTGTTGAGGTATAAAGTCCGTGTGAGTTGGTTTCTGATAGACGCCATGTCCAAAGCTCCCATCTGGTTTCTGTCATATTGGAATGGCCAGGAATGGGAGGCAACCATTCTTCTCTATTTCTATCGCAAACTGAATGTTTGGATGTATACTGTTCAGATAGTTGTGGAACTGCTAGTGTGCCTGGAGCCCAAAAGGCCACACTACAAAGATGTAGTTGAGTATCTGAAGAAGCATTTAGGGTGTAACGGCGATGAACTGAAAGTCTTCCATGTTAAAGTTAGCAATAGCCGGCGACAAGGGTGATCCCACAGCCACTCCATATGTTCATAGTAGTTGCCCATGTAGAGGAAGTATGTCGATGAAAGGCTGTATTCAAAAAGGTCAATGGTACCCTTATCAAACCTTGACCGCAGGAGGGCCAAGTTGCCCTTAATGGGAACTCTTGTGAACAGAGACACCACGTCAAAACCGATCATTATGTCCTCAGGATTCAGCTGCATGCGAATTATCATTTTAATGTAGTTAGTTGAATTCGTGATGTGATGCTCACAGACCTAACAAAGGGAGACAGCATAGTCGTTAAATGCTCAGTGAGGTAGTAAGTCAGAGAATCTGTCCCACTGATGAAAGGCCTCAGCGGAGAATCGTCCTTGTGTATCTTAGGAAGCCCTTAAAGTCTTGGTGGCACCGGTGCCTGAGGCACAAGTGTCTTGTCCATGTCCGCTGGCAGTTCGGATTTCTTCAGTAAAGCAGAGGTGATCCTCAGTCGAATCCATGGAATCCCGCTGTAGAAATCTGTAGGTGGGATCGACCAGAATCTGTTGGACTTTCCTGTGGTATTCTTCCAAATATTTCCAGTTTCTGGAAGGATCGCCAAGATCCTGAAGAAATACTGGATTAATACCATCCACAAACCCATTAACCCAAAAAAACTCAAATCACAGCTTGAGCGAGTCAAAGATAACCAGGGAATTATAGGATTCCCTGTGAATGCGGAGCAGTGTATGTCAACCAAACGGGAAGCACCGTGGAAACCAGCATCAAGGAGCGCAGTACCCGGAGTTTGGGTTACCCGGAGAAACTGGCAGTAGCAGAACACTGCATTTGCAATGGCCACAGGATTGGCTTCAGCGGCATAAAACTACTGCGCCATGCCAATGATTTGGGGACCATCTAGTAAACGAAGCCACTGAATAAAACTAAAGGAAAAGAATTTTAGCAAAGTTGAAAGTCTCACCTCAAGTAACAACTAGAATTCGATTGTAAACAAGATGGGAGCAGAAACCTGATTGGATGAGGAGTAGCGCATAAGGAGATATGGACTACAGAAGTAGAAATACCACTGGACTAGACATGCCTAGGCATTATCCTTGATGAAGATAGCAGAGCTTTGTCATCGAAACATTAGTTATAATTGATACCTGTGCCTGGCTGGAAGCCATATAAGAGTTTATTCAATTTAATAGAGCTTTTTGAGAAAGTTACCAGGCAAGTTGATGAAAGCAAAGCAGTGGATGCTGTCTAGACTTTAATAAGGTATTTGACAAGGGAAGTTGGTCAAGAAAGTTCAAGAGGAGGTAGTAAATTGGATTAGATATTGGTTTTGTGGGACAAGCCAGGGAGAGGTAGTAGATGATTGCCTCTCTGACTGGAGGCCTATTTGCAAATTTGTAGATAACACCAAGCTTGGGGGTGCAGTGGACAGTGAGGAAGGCTATCATGGCTTGCAGTGGGATCTGGACCAGCTGGAAAATGTGTTGAAAAATGGCAGATGGAATTTAATGCAGGCAAGTGTGAGGTGTTGCACTTCAGTAGGCCCAGACAGGGTAGATCTTGCACGGTGAATGGTAGGGCACTGAGGAGTGCTGTAAAACAAAGGGATCCGGGAATATGAATTAGTAGGCTAGCCAAGTTGACCAGTTGAATAGGTTAGGATTGGATTCCTTAGTATGTGGAAGATTGAGAGGAGATTTGATAGAGCTATACTAAATTATGAGGAGTAAGGTAGGGTAAATGGAAACAAGTTTTTTCCTCGAAGGTCGGTTGAGACTACAACTAGAGGTCATAGGTTAAGGGTGAAAGGTGAATATTTAAAGTGAATATGAGGGAAAATTCTTCACCCAGAGGGTTGTGAGTGTGGAACGAATTGCCAGCACAAGTAGTGCATGCAAGCTTGATTTCAATGTTTAAGAGAAGTTTGGATAGATACATCGATGGAAGGGGTATGAAGGGCTATGGTCCCAGTACAGGTCGATGTGAGTGGGCAGTTGAAATGGTTTGGCACAGATCAGATGGGCTGAAGGGCCTGTTTCTGTGCTGTACTTTTCTATGACTCTATTCATAGATGCACACTTATAGTCAAATAAAATTTACAGAAACATATTTTCAAAGTGATAGTGACTTCATATTGTCAAGTTGAAAGTAACAGCCATCATAGTTCAATTTTATCAGTCTACTCTCTGTTGACTCACATTCATATTCTGCAAATACATCCTATAGTATAACTGAGAAATAACTGTATTTAAAATCTAATGCAGAGTTAATACACTTCTGTTACAGTATTGAGAAACCATCTCCTTCAAATAGTGAGAATAGATTTGAAATCAGTAACTTTTAATGATAATTAAGACTTCATGCAATTTGACACAATATTAATTTCTTCCTCTTATTATGTTTATCTTATTAGCAAGATTTCACTACGACAGCTTATGAAGTCTAAGCACGTGCCTTATCTGGTACATTTTCATCTGAAATAAAATTCACTTAGAAGTTGGAATGATTTTCCAGATTCTGTTACCTTCTTCAAGATTCATATTTGCTTACCTGCACAATTCGAAGATGTAAGGTTGTATAGAAAAGGATAAAACTGTAGACAGCGGATTAACTTCAGATTGTTGTCACAATCAGGACATCTAGTTGTTCTGTCCAGTGCTGTTCTGAAAGCTTGCAGGGCGGCACTAACATTCCTCAAGGCAAGGTAGGCATTTCCCAAGCTTAAGAATGTAAGTGGCTGGAGGTGAGGCAGTATGTGTGTAATGGGGGTGAAGGGGGTGAGGGAAAAAAAATTGCCGTAATTTTATAGAAGTAAATATATACTTTGTTAGTAATTGCAATGGCAAAAGTTGAATTAAATATTCAACAGCCTGTGAGATACAGTTGTAAGAGAAAGTTTGTGAACTCTTTGCAATTACTGTACCTGGTTTTTTGCATTACTCATCTAATACATGATAATGGACAAACACAATCTGCCTAAACTAATAACACACAAACAATTGTACTTTTTAATGCCTTTATTGAACACATTGTTTAATCATTCACAGTCCAGGCTGGAAAAAGTATGTGAAATCTTATATTTAATAACTGGTAAAACTTCACTTAGCAGCAATAACCTCCACCAAATGTCTCCTGCAGCTGCCGATTAGACTTGCACAATGGCAAGGAGGAATTTTAGACCATTCCTCCATACAAAACTGTCCCAGTTCATCAATATTTCTGGGATATCTTGCATGAACACCCCTCTTCAGGTCATGTCACAGAATCTCAATTGGGTTAAGGTCTGGAC
The DNA here is from genome assembly GCF_030028105.1 of Mobula birostris. Classification (NCBI taxonomy): domain Eukaryota; kingdom Metazoa; phylum Chordata; class Chondrichthyes; order Myliobatiformes; family Myliobatidae; genus Mobula; species Mobula birostris. The sequence continues at coordinate 88,442,474 of NC_092380.1, read as the reverse complement.
TCTGATTTGGCCATTCCAAAACACAAATTTTCTTCATTTAAACCATTCTGTTGTTGACTTGCTCTTGTGTTTCAGATCACTGTCTTGTCGCATCATTCAACTTCTATTAAGCTTCAGGTTATAGACCACTACCCTGACGGTCTCCTGTAAAATGCCTTGATAGAATTTGGAATCCATTATTCTCTTAACGATTGCAAGTTGTCCAGGTCCTGAGATGCTCCTTCCACCATACTTCACAGTTTTGGTGTTGGTGTGCAGTGCCCTTTTTTCCTCCAAATATAGCAGTGTGCATTTCTGCCAAAAAGTTCAACTTCTGTCTCATCTGTCCGCAGAACATTGTCCCAGAGGTGTTGTGGAACATCCAGATGGTCTTGTGCAAACTTGAGATGTGCAGCAATATTTTTTTTTGGAGAGCAATGGTTTTCTTCATGGTGTCCTTCCATTAACAACATTCTTGTTCAGTGTTTTTCTTATGGTGGATACATGAACAGAGACTTTAGCAATGTCTAGAGATTTCTGCAGGTCTTTTGCTGTTACCCTTGGGTTTTCTCACCTCCTTCAGCATTGTACATTGTGCTCTTGGTGTGATCTTTGCAGGATGCCCACTCCTATGGAGAGTAGCAGCAGTACTGAGTTTCCTCCACTTGTAGACAATTTCTCTTACTATAGACTGATAAACACTCAGGTCTTTAGAAATGCTTTTGTCGTGTTTCCAGCTTCATGCATCTCTACAATTCTCCTTCTAAGGTCCTCTGAAACTTGTCTTGATCGAAGCATGCTGCACATGAACAGATCTTTCTTGAAGAGAGCAAGCTTTCTCATTAACCTGACTTTGTGTGCCTTTTATATACGGCAGGGCACAACTACAACCCATACCTCAAATTTCATCTCATTGATTGGAACACCTGACTCCAAATAACTTTTATAAAAGACATTACCCCAGAGGTTCACATACTTTTTTGAACCTACACTGATAGTTTAAATGATGTACTCAGTATTAAAAAGAATTAGTACAATTGTTTGTGTGTTATTAGTTTGGGCAGATTGTGTTTGTCTATTATTGTGACTTAGATGAAGATCAGACCATATTATATGAGTAATCAATGCAGAAAACCAGGTAATTGCAAAGGGTTCACAAACTTTTTCTTGCAACTGTATATTGCAAAAATTGTCTACATCATGTGTGCAATCACCCAAAATAAAATCTGTGGGTAAGTGATACCTGTATATAATGTTTCCAAAACCCTTGGAGATTTCAACTTTAGGAATGCACCTCTGTTTATTTTAAAATAAGCTGGTATTTCCCCCAAGAAATTTGGGTTAACAATTAAAAACAATTCATGCTTTGGAGTTTTATTCTTTTCATAATTAATGTACTGCAATGAAACTCTGAACATTAAAAAAACAAGTATTCTATTAAGCAATAGGTGAACATTACCATTAAGTCTCACTGCATCAATCGCACTGTTGTAAAAACAAAACCTTTTTCCTCCAAAATAAACTATGAGAAACCTGTCTTTAATAGATAGAAAAAGTGATTGATACTGTACTATCATTAAAGTAGAATATAAACACCCAACTAAAATAGCTTTTCTGTCCTTTTATAGTTGGTACCAAGTAAATGATGAATAACAGACTAATTCATTTTTGCAGGATCCTTGTTCACAGGCACATCCTAAATTTAAAATCATATGATTTGATTTGTAACGCAAAAATCACGCATTCTAAAAGGATTTGATTTTGATATTTAGTTTGTGCTGAGTCAATTGACTTTTACCAATGTTGAAATTTAGAAAACTATAATCTGGGTTAGGCAATGGTTTTGTGACTGATTTGTCATGCACCTGTGCTTCCTCCAGCATTGCTGTCTGGAGCTAGTTAATTTTCCACCACAGTCCCAACGCATCTGTCCTTAGCCTCCTCCACTGCCAAGGCAAGGCTACACATAGACAGGAAAAATAGCACTTTGTATTCTGCCTGGGTAATCTACAACCCGGTGGCATAAATGCTGGATTCTCCTTCTTCTGAAGGTTCCCTCTATCCCTTTTCAATTTCTTTATCTACCCAGTTCTTTCTACACTCACCCCTGCCCACATCGCCTATTTCTTTCTCCTCACCCACCTCTCTGCACCTACCCATGATCCATACTCACCTCCTTTTGTTTCTACCTGCCCTCTCCTCCTCCCTCATCTGATTCAATACTCCACCTTCCTCTCCTATCAAACTCCACCATTTTCAGTGCTTTGTCACCTCCGCCTATCACCTCCCAGCTTCCTTCGCTATTACAACTCTCCCCTCCTCCATCTGCCTGTCTTCTCTCCTCACCCAGATTCTCCAATTGCTTGCTAGCTCTTGCTTCACCTTTTAGACTATTCTTTCAGTCCAGTTGAAGGGACTTAACCTGAGAGATCAACTGTTCATTTCCCTCCACGGACACTGCCTGGCATGCCGAATTCCTCCAGCATCTTACGTGTTGCTCCAGACTCCAGTATCTGCAGTCTTGTCTCTTTAGTATGCAAGATTATTTCTTTCCTTCATCCACCTAAAATCACCACTCTTCTACAATGTCCTGTTTCTCTCTCAATACTAGAATTTCTTTGAGGGGATGCATGGGTGTCCTTTTCTCCACAGTCTCTTAGGCCTCACTAGCCCAAAACAAACCTGTTGAACCAACATATTAGGCTAAAAGATACATATACCTGAAGAATGTAGAACAGTCTAAAGGTGTACATTGTGAGATTACTTACTTCTGCAAGATCTAAGCTACTACTTTACATCTTTGCGTCAGGTTTTTCAGGAGTGAATTAAAACTTATGCTATTACCCACATGTTCAATAAGGTCAACCAGTGGACACTTAATACCATTTTGAAGTATGAAGCAGTTTTCTAAAATGTTTATGATATTACTTCATATGTATTGTGCAAAGCTAACATTAGTTGCTATAAAAGACAATACAATTTAGATTCTGAACGGTAAGATTGACACAAATAATTAATTTCACATTTAACTTACCTCTGTGCTGTTAATAGTAAGTGCTTTTTGCAAAAGAGTGACAGCATCTTGATGCAGCTGAATATGAATTAGTAGATTAGCCAAATTGACCAGTGGAATGTCCAAATAATCTTCTGGAACCACATTCAGTGCTCTTTTCAAACAAGCAAAGGCAGAGGTTGTATTCCCAACTGCTCTCCAATAAAGACCTGCTTCATTCAACAGTAACCACATTGGAGCAATTTGCTGGAAATTTTTAAAAAATTATTATTTTCAAATAGAGAATTTGGCCATCAAAATCAACACTCACATCAATCAAGAAAACAATAAAGCCACATTTTAACAAATACAAGAACTTAAATACGTCTATCCAGTCCATCCATATTATAATCTAATATACTGCATTCATTACTGGTAGGCATAATAAAAATAACATGTTCTCTCTTGTAAAATTCTGAGTGTACAGTGAAGCCTGACATTAACAAGACAATTAAAAAAATAGTAAAGCACAACTCTCACAATTGCTGCATGATTGCAAAATAAAGAAATTAATTGCATTCTATCATTTACTGGTTAATTTTCAGGGGGGGTTACTGAACAGTAGCTTAGAAATAGCTATTCACATCTGTTTTAACAAAAAGTTATTAATTAACAGGATACATTTTTAAGGAGATGTGAGAAGAGGGATGTAAATATATCAACCCAACAAAAAGTTATACAACTTGAAATTAAAATATATGGGACCCCCAGAATTCCTTACGAAAGAGAGGAATTCATGTGAAGCCACTCTAAATCAGAGTTTAGGCCCCATGTGGAGAATGATCAGCTCTGAAAGGTTTTGAGAGAGTATGCAAAGGTAGTTCTCCAGTGGCACGAGAATCTGAAACTGATCTGAAGACACTGATCTAGGATGACTGACAGAAAAGTCAAAGGACAGCTCTTAACTAAAATTAAAAGGATGGTGGAAGGAGATTCTAAAAGGAAATTGAGTAACTGTACACATTTCTCTACAACTAGAAAGGATGGCAGAGTTGAGCAACTGATAGAATTGCTGCCTCACAGCTCCAATGATCCGGGTTCAATCCTGACCTTGAATGCTGTCTGTGTGTACTTTAACGTGCTAGGAATACATCTACAAGGTTCAGTTTCTTCCCACAACCAAAGGACACATGGATGATTGGTTAATTGTCCACTTATATTTTGTGCGCAGATTTATTTTTGAGCAGTACAATTTTGTTTAAACTTTTCAGCAAATCTGCAGACATTAAAATGCTTTTTCAACAATAGCACTAGCGAAGTAAGTTGCAATTGCTTTGTCTCCCATGTAGGTTTTTTTTGTAAAAAAAAGGTTTCTTGAACATATGCCTCATACCATCCTTAGTATTTTTTATGTTCCTTTTTTAACTACATCTAAAGTGAAACATCAATTTTTACAAAAAAAAAAAGACCTTTTTATGGAATTAAACAGAACTGTGTAGAATTTTGTTTGGCTAATAATTAGCATTGTGAACGAATGATCATATTCTACATATTTCTACCAAAAATGTTCAGCCAGAAAGAGAAGAATACTGAAGAATGGACTTTTTAATCAGCCCTAAACCAAAATAACAACTATTTGCTCACCTTTTCAATAGCCTGTGAAATCACTTTTCCAATTTCATCCTCAATAATATTTAAATGAGAGAACAGAGCCTATTCAAATAAAAGCAATTGCACGGTTACAATCATAACTGCAAGAAGTGTGTCCTATAGAAATACATTGTACACCATTTGCACATTGAATGCTTTGTAGTTTAAACTGTGGCATTGTCATTCAGCACAGTGCAACATATCTCAATCAATTTGAAATATCTATGATAAATATATGAAGTAAAATATTTGACAGATGAAATTTTATAAAGGTGAACTACTTAATACCAAATTAATAAACTGGAAATATGAAATATTTTTACAGTTGATGACTGTTTTGTTCATCAATCCATGTTAAGTAAATACTATTAACTTACTAGAAACTAATTTTAAGATGAAGAGGAACTCTATAAATTTGGTCTGTACTGCCTGTCTGGAACCACAACACATCTGAGAAACGTCAGCAAAACATGTTAATAGGTGACCATGGTATGAAACAGAAATGGAAGAGAACTCTTAAATATGTTAAAGCAGGTTATAATAAAATTATTAGTTTTCTTTATCAAGTTTTCTTATTCCTAATTCATATTCAGTGGTTCACTATCATACCACCAATTCAAACTCACTGACTTCAGTTTCATATTGTTCAATCAGATTGGAACTTGCAACCATTAAGTTTTTGTCCAACAGCTAATCAGGCCATCTTAGCTTGCACAAAAGTGACTCAATTGAGAATTAACTCATTTTTTTTTAAATTGAAGAATTGGTAACAACATGTTATTTCAATATAACTACATGCCTTAGCATTGATAACTTTTCCATAATGGTAGTTTAGAACATAAAGTAACTGAAAAAGACTCTATTTCAACTTATGTTTGGAACAAAAATATCATGTCAAAAAACAGAAAATGCAAGAAGCACACAACAGGGTGAGATAGCATCAGTGGTAAGAGAGATCTGTGTTTCAGGTCAAAAAGCTTTCAGTCAAAACATTAATTCTGTTTTAGTTTTTACAGACATGACCTCCGAGGGCATTTTAACATTTTCTGGTTTTATTTCAGACTTATATCCACAATGTGGTGCTTTGTTGAGATTACCTGCTTGGCATAGTAGTCTGGTTCTTCAGATTTCAAATCTGATCTGTTTTCCAATTCTTTCACTATCTGATGGAGTTTTTCATTATTGCGGCTATCTACAATTGAAGAACAGTCTGGAGGGTGATCAGTCACCTCTCTCTCCTGGTCATTTGAAGCTATCAAAAGTGATTGGACACTGGAAGAAAATATAATTAATCTCAACATTACTAGCTGGAAAGTTTAATGGAACAGATTAAATTTATCAGAAAAAAAAATTTATTTCAAGTAACTTAGACATCAATGATATAATATTAACATCCAAAAAAAATCAGTTTGTATAAGCAATATAATCACCCAAACTTGTAAAATATTATTCTACATGACACAAGGTAGCTAAATGCCAGCACTATCTGGGGCATCTGGAAGATATCGCTGAGATTTTAGACCTTTGAAAATTTTCTAAAGAAAGCGTAAAAAAGATGTGTATTAATCACACATTTTAGAATTAATTGACAACTACTCAAATGTTTATTACCTTATAACATACAGTATTCAAAAACATTTACTGATATAAAATTATGTCTATAAGCTTCCTAGAAAATAAACCTGCAATACTTTGTATTATATTGTTCCTGAGTCGCTATTCTTTAGTAACTTTCGGTAACTTGCAACCTCATTATTTTGCAAAATACCACTTTCAAAGCAACAGCATCACAATACTTACCTAAAACCTTTATATTCCGGAGGTAGAAAGTATGTTGGTAGATCAGCTGCAGTGGGAACAGTAGGGTAAGTTTGCATACAATCTGATCTTTTAGGCCATAGTACATCCTGTGCCAACATAAACAACACACAAATAATGCATTATTTAACATGGCATTTGATTTGCAATTTCGTCTGAATTTGTTGTTTTTTTTCCGAATTTATATTCAGAAGAAAAATACTTGAACTCAAAGCATTATTTTCTATAATTTCTGCACAAAGTGAAAGCCTACTTAACCTTCACGAGCAAGTTATTTTTCCCTGCTCTCCCCATTTTACAGAATACGAGTATATATACAATCTGCTTAAGCTTGACTACTTTGTAAAAGGCTGAATTAAGATACATCAGGGCAAGCTGGGGAGACTCTTTTCAACTGCCTCGATGAATACAAAAAAAAAAGGAAAAATAAAATCTGCTGCACAACAGACATCAGAAATACTGAAAATGCCCTATTTTTCTGCACAGCAGTGCGCTTGAAAGCAGTTCCTTGCCTTGGAGTTCATATAAAAAAAAGACCATGATGAGTCATTTGTGCTGATTATACTAAAGCAGAGAACCATATATCAAAAGGAAAACAGACTCACTGCTGTTGTATGCCAACCCTCATGAGGTTGGAGCCAAAACAATTCGTTTCAAGTATTCGTTTCAACAATTTGTTTCAAGTATTTTTTAAAAAAACTAATCTGTAGCTTGGATAATAAACAGTAAAATCTACAACAGATTAGAGAAAGTAATTCAGATTACAGTATTAGTAAAAGAATTTATTTGAATTAAATCAAAAACATATAAAATGTATTACAAATTAGTAGTAAGTTTTTTGGTTAGGACTATTTTTTTCTTCAAATCAGGTACACCATCGACACAAGTACTTGACATAGGGAGAGAGTAAAGATGACCACACCTATGGTCCCATGTTTCCCCCACATACACTTACACTATAACTTGAGAGATCCTTTCCCCATATGTTTAGCACAGATCGACTTGCTGGTAGTGATGGATACTGTTGATTCAGGCTGCTCCATGTCATATTTGTTGCAAATCTCATTTCAACAGGCATCATACTGGAGGTAGAACTATCATCACCAAACTAAAAAGAGGAAATATGTGCTGTTTTACTAATTATACTAAAACAAGAATATTGAAGTAATGCAATATTCCAAAATTTGAAAATAAGGTGGGGAATCTATTGGAATGAGTTATGAAACTGAGTCCTGATTAGGAATTTATGTATACTATGAGTAATGCAAAGGGAAGAGAAATTAATTTACAAATCACTGAAAAAAAGACAAAATCTTTACGTGAATATAGCGGTTACCATTAAGTTTCAGTCACTATGTATGACTCAAAAAAAAACAAAACTTGACCATGAGTGTTATTAATACTTTCCATACTTGCAAACCTCCAAACCGTTAATGATATCTATAAACTGAGTTTTAAATGTCTACTTTCAAAATTTTTAAATGAATACATCAGCTTAATATACCATCTAGCAGTCTTTACATTTTAGATAAGCAATTACTGACTCAGTTATATGTTGCCAAAATTCAGCCGCCATGCATCTAGCATTAACACTATTTAACAAGAATTTTGATCTAGTCTAGTCTATTTTTTCGTTGATGCTGTTAAAGTGCAATTAAAGCATTCTGTGGGTCAGTTTTAGGACAATTCATAATGAATCAAATCTCAAGAATGAGAAATTACAGTGCACAAATATACTAAAACAACAAAAACAACTAAATAAGTATTGAGAGCATGTTTAAGAGCGGGAAACAGCTTAAGTTACTTTATAACAGAATTTTGAAATAAACTTAAACACCAGACCACGTAGTGACCAAAGGTTTGGCAAAACCCATAGGATTGGAGCATCATTTTAATGGTAGAAATAGACTTGGAGGTCTGGAGTAACAGAAGTCCAGAATAACGTGTGATAGAATAGGAGGGGCAAGAGGGGGAGGTGCTGCATTGCTTGTCAGAGAAAATATAACAGCGGTCCTCTGGCAGGATAGATTAGTGGACTTGTCCAAAGAGGCTCTTTGGGTGGAATTGAGGAATAGGAAAGGTGTAGTGACGCTTATAGGTGTGTATTATAGACCACCTAATGGGGACCGAGAACTGGAGGAGCAAATTTGTAAGGAGATAGCAGATATTTGTAGTAAGCACAAGGTTGTGATTATGGGAGGTTTTAATTTTCCACACATACACTGGGAAGCCCATTCTGTAAAAGGGCTGGATGGTTTGGAGTTTGTCAAATGTGTGCAAGATAGTTTTTTGCAGCAATACATAGAGGTACCAACTAGAGAAGGGGCACTGTTGGATCTCCTGTAAAGGAATGAGATAGGGCAGGTGACGGAGGTATTTGTTGGGGAGCACTTCGGGTCCAGTGATCACAATACCATTAGTTTCAATATAATTATGGAGAAGGATAGGACTGGACCCAGGGTTGCGATTTTTGATTGGAGAAAGGCTAACTTTGAGGAGATGCAAAGGGATTTAGGAGGAGTGGATTGGGACAATTTGTTTTATGGGAAGGATGTAATAGAGAAATGGAGGTCATTTAAAGGTGAAATTTTGAGAGTACAGGATCTTTAGGTTCCTGTTAGGTTGAAAGGGAAGGTTAAAAGTTTGAGAGAGCCATGGTTTTCAAGGGGTATAGGAAACTTGGTTCAGAAAAAGAGAGGGATTTACAATAAATATAGGCAGCTTGGAGTTAATGAGGTGCTTGAGGAATATAAAGAATGTAAAAGGAATCTTAAGAAAGAAATTAGAAAAGCTAAAAGAAGATACGAGGCAGCTTTAGCAAGTAAGGTGAAAATAAATCCGAAGGGTTTCTACAGTTATATAAACAGCAAAAGGATAGTGAGGGATAAAATTGGTCCCTTAGAGAATCAGAGTGGATGGCTATGTGCGGAGCCAAAAGAGATGGGGGAGATTTTGAGCAATTTCTTTTCTTCGGTATTCACTAAGGAGAAGGATATTGAATTGTGTAAGGTAAAGGAAACAAGAAGGGTAGTTATGGAAAGTATGATGATTAAAGAAGAGGAAGTACTGGCACTTTTAAGGAATATAAAAGTGGATAAGTCTCCGGGTCCGGACAAGATATTCCCTAGGACCTTGAGGGAAGTTAGTGTGGAAATAGCAGGGGCTCTGACAGAAATATTTGAAATGTCATTAGAAACGGGGATGGTGCCGGAGGATTGGCGTATTGCTCATGTGGTTCCATTGTTTAAAAAGGATTCTAAGAGTAAACCTAGCAACTATCGGCCTGTGAGTTTGACGTCAGTGGTGGGTAAATTGATGGAAAGTATTCTTAGAGATGGTATATGTAATTATCTAGATAGACAGGGTCTGATTAGGAACAGTCAACATGGATTTGTGCGTGGAAGGTCATGTTTGACAAATCTTATTGAATTTTTTGATGAGGTTACTAGGAAAGTTGACGAGGGTAAAGCAGTAGATGTTGTCTATATGGACTTCAGTAAGGCCTTTGACAAGGTTCCACATGGAAGGTTAGTTAGGAAGGTTCAGTTAATATCGAAGTAGTAAAATGGATTCAGCAGTGGCTGGATGGAAGATGCCAGAGAGTAGTGGTGGATAACTGTGTGTCAGATTGGAGGATGGTGTGTAGCAGTGTGCCTCAGGGATCTGTACTGGGTCCAATGTTGTTTGTCATATATATTAATGATCTGGATGATGGGGTGGTAAATTGGATTAGTAAGTATGCAGATGATACTAAGATAGGTGGCGTTGTGGATAATGAAGTAGGTTTTCAAAGCTTGCAGAAGCTAGGCCAGTTAGAAGAGTGGGCTGAAAGATGGCAGATGGAGTTTAATGCTGAAAAATGTGAGGTGCTACATTTTGGTAGGACTAATCAAAATAGGACATACATGGTAAATGGTAGGGCATTGAAGAATGCTGTAGAACAGAGGGATCTAGGAATAATGCTGCATAGTTCCCTGAAGGTGGAATCTCATGTGGATAGGGTGATGAAGAAAGCTTTTGGTATGCTGGCCTTTATTAATCAGAGCATTGAGTATAGGAGTTGGGATGTAATGTTGAAATTGTACAAGGCATTGGTAAGGCCAAATTTGGAGTATTGTGTACAGTTCTGGTCACCGAATTATAGGAAAGATGTCAATAAAATTGAGAGAGTACAGAGGAGGTTTACTAAAATGTTGCCTGGGTTTCATCTCCTAAGTTACAAAGAAAGGTTGAACAAGTTAGGTCTTTATTCTTTGGAGCGTAGAAGGTTGAGAGGGGACTTGATAGAGGTGTTTAAAATTATGAGGGGGATTGATAGAGTTAACGTGGATAGGCTTTTTCCATTGAGAGTGGGGGAGATTCAAACAAGAGGACTTCAGTTGAGAGTTAAAGGGCAAAAGTTTAGGGGTAACATGAGGGGGGACTTTTTTACTCAGAGAGTGGTAGCTGTGTGGAACGAGCTTCCAGCAGAAGTGGTTGAGACAGGTTCGATGTTGACGTTTAAAGTTAAATTGGATAGATATATGGACAGGAAGGGATTATGGACCGAGTGCAAGTCGGTGGGACTAGGTGAGAGTAGGTGGTCTGCACGGACTAGAAGGACCGAGATGGCCTGTTTCTGTGCTGTAATTGTTATATGGTTATGATAAAAAGAATGAGTACCTCACTATCAGATGAGCTGGAGCTGAGGCATCCTGAAGTCAAGCTGGTGTAACAAAGGTGAAAAAAGAAATAGTGTTCCTCTGGGAACTAATACATGGCCTGAGGGTCATTTTGGGATCAATACACTAAGGTGCAAAAATGGGGTAATTTCAGACAATGCTCAGATACAGACACTGAAACACTTGCTAGGATACAGTTTTGTGGTGAAACCAAAGATCATGGCTTCTGTGGTCTCAATATTTGCTTGTAGAAAATTACTTCTTGTTCTCCTAGATGCCAGGAAAACAATTTGACTACTTAGGGATAGTGGAATTTTTGAGAGATGATGGTGAGGGACAGTTAATACATGTCAAAAAATGTTGTTGTTTTCAGATGTTGCTGTATGGATAACACAGATACAGATAAGGGATGAGGAGCAAAGTTAGAATAAAGAAACAAAAATGAGAACAAAGAAATACCAGTAACAGCAAAGGAATGGAGAGAGAGGAGTCAATGATCCTCTGGCTAAGAGAAGATGGAAAAAAAAAAATTAGAGACAGGCAAATAAAGTTCCATGCCGTTAAAAATCAGTGCAAGGGGGAATATATTGGCAAAAGCAGTGTTCTGGTTTAGTTGGATAAGACCTTTTACATCACATGGGATATAATTAATTACTTTATTAAGAGCCATCTTATTAGAGAAGGGGAGGGAGGGAACGGCGACTCAGACCATGAGAGGCCTGCGTCGGGCATTTTCATGCCTTACAAGGCACAGTTTGGAAGTCTGTGTGGGGTGCCACTCCTCGCACAGACTAGAGCAATGTGTGATTAAGTGCCTTGGTCAAGGGCACAAACATGCTGCCATAGCTGAGGCTTGAACTAGCGACCTTGAGGTAACTAGACGAACGCCTTAACCACTTGGCCACGTGCCCAACACATTAGAGAAACAGAAACCTAACTGATGGGATTCAAATGAAGAGTTTCTGTGACAAAGGGCAGAAATATTGAAGGCTACGAAGGCTACAATAGACTGGTTACGAGGAAGTAGTTTGTGAGTGCTGAAAGATTAAGGGTTGCTTCCTTCAAAGGGAGGACAAAACTGATAGTTAATCTGAATAAAGGAAAATGACAGAATCAGAATCAGGTTTATTATCACTGGCATGTGTCGTGAAATTTGTTAACTTAACAGCAGCACAACAATGCAATACATAATAGAGAAGAAAATAAAATATATTAAGTAAATCAATTACAGTATATGTATATGGAATAGATTAAAACCATGCAAAAATAGAAATAATATATTAAAAAAATGTGGTAGTGTTCACAAGTTCAATGTCCATTTAGGAATCTGATGGCAGAGGGGAAGAAGCTGTTCCTGAATCACTGAGTGTGTGCTTTCAGGCTTCTGTACCTCCTACCTGATGGTAACAGTGAGAAAAGGGCATGCCCTGTGTGCTGGAGGTCCTTAATAATGGATGTTGCCTTTCTGAGACACCACTCCTCGAAGATGTCCTGAGTACTTTGCAGGCTAGTTCCCAAATATTTTTAGCAGAATGACTTTTTACAGAGGGTGCAAAGTTTAAACTACAGAAGTTGCTGCCCATTGTTGAAACAGAGAAATGTCAGGGCTGTGGAAAGCTGTGCAGTTCAACAATGAGAGTCAGAGGCAGCAGCTTCCATAACATTCAACAGTTGATGAAAAAGTCCTCATGATCCAGGCAGTATGTTAAAAAATTAAGCAGGTGCTCCCCATTTCCCAGCAATTGCTCACACACCATGCCAGCCAAGGTGCATACCTGAGCTCCACCTCAGTGTTGAGTGGCCGCACTACTCACCTGGCCTGTGTATTACTTGTCTCACCACCAAACCATGGTACCATTCATTATAGCAGGGAGAGGTAAGAGTTTGCCAAGTTCCCAGTATAGCACCACCATCAATAACACATCACTATATAAAATACTAGAGTGACCCTTTTAACACCAATTTCATGAATGTTCTTGTACCTGGGAACACATCTCAAGGAATAAGCAAGGTACTCTTGTAAATTAGGTCAACTATGTATTCCTTAAATTGCTCATATTTTCATTTTATACCTGTACATGTTCAACTGTGTCAAATAGGTCTCCTCGTGTGTAGCGCACAGGACGATCCCATTGACAGTATAAAATTTGTTGTTTGTTAATCCAACGACAAATCTGATGGTTACCTAGAAAATTAAAACATACAATTGGACATAATTTAACCACTGAATACCTTTGCTTATCTCATGTTTTTAATGTTTCACAGATTCTATTTTGCACATTTTACAATCTATATTGTTCATATCTTGTTTGGAAATTAGGCAACTAATTCATTACCTATAATGACAAAGCAATATGATAAATAGATGAATTTGAATGTATTCAAAGATATAAAAATTATTTTTTTGCTGTAGTACATTATTAACCACTAAAGTTAATTAGTACAAATGACATTATACTTTGAAGTTATTCCAAAAGTCAATTCAAGAATTCAAAGTGCTTCTAGATGTTCCCTTGTATAAATTTGGCCCCTCTATTAAGTCTGAAATGTTTTCCTCTGTAAGAGCAACCTAACTATAGGGAGCTGATAATTATAAAAGTTGTTCTACAGCTTGTACCTGAAAGCACTTAAAGAAGGTAGCCTGAAAGCAAGTTAAAAAAAAAATGCAACACACATCAAAGTTGCTGTTGAACACAGCAGGCCAGGCAGCATCTACAGGAAGAGGTACAGTTGACGTTTCGGGCCGAGACCCTTCACCAGGACTAACTGAAAGAAGAGCTAGTAAGAGATTTGAAAGTGAGAGGGGGAGGGGGGGATCCAAAATGATAGGAGAAGACAGGAGGGGGAGGGATGGAGCCAAGAGCTGGACAGGTGATTGGCAAAAGGGATACGAGAGGATCATGGAACAGGAGGCCGAGGGAGGAAGAAAAGGGGGAGGGGGGAAACCCAGAGGATGGGCAAGGGGTATAGTCAGAGGGACAGAGGGATAAAAGGAGAGAGAGAGAGAAAGCATGTGTGTATGTAAATAAATAACGGATGGAGTACGAGGGGGAGGTGGGGCATTAGCGGAAGTTTGAGAACACATGCCTTTACACTTCCTTCCTTACCACCATTCAGGGCCCCAGACAGTCCTTCCAGGTGAAGCGACACTTCACCTGTGAGTCGGCTGGGGTGATATACTGCATCCGGTGCTCCCGATGTGGCCTCCTATATATTGGCGAGACCCGACGCAGACTGGGAGATCATTTCGCTGAACACCTATGCTCTGTCCGCCAGAGAAAGCAGGATCTCCCAGTGGCCACACATTTTAATTCCACGTCCCATTCCCATTCTGACATGTCTATCCACGGCCTCCTCTACTGTAAAGATGAAGCCACACTCAGGTTGGAGGAACAACACCTTATATTCCGTCTGGGTAGCCTCCAACCTGATGGCATGAACATTGACTTGTCAATGTGAAAATACCCTGCTGGAAGACTGTTGAGCTTTATGATGGTGCTCACCACCACCCTTTCAAGACAATAATGGCTAGTTTTGTCGATCATGACCACGTTCCAGGAAAGGAATTAAAAATATTGCTCAGAAAACGATTTTCCCATATAGATTTGTTGATTGCTGGTGTCTGATAGCATGCAATTCACAAAAATGTTGCACTGTGCAAAAAATGATTGATTTTACCTAGCTGAGTCTCTTTTGCCATTTGCGTTTCATGGATTATGTTTCTCAGCAGCTGCTCATCTTGCATGACTTTGTGCTTCTCCAACAATTCCTGTTGTCTCAAATAATTATCATGCTGCCTCTGGTATTCCTTCAGTTCATTTAACGTCCGCTGCAATGATCTAAATATATGAAACAATGTAATAGATCTAATATGCAAAGGCAAATAATAGTATAAATGCAGTAAAGATGGGACCCTAACAAATGTGTGAATTTAACATTTGAAATTACAACTTTTAACATGATTATTTCCACGGGACTGGAAACAATGCTTTTGCCCTACAATTTTCATGGAAATAATAATACTATTGTCAGAAAGGAACAAAAGTTTATCAATTGGAATTAGCTACGTGAACTATAGAATTGTATTCCTCTACAAAAACGACAATAGTGATTGCAGTAACAACATTTCAAAGAGTTAAAAATCTTCAACAGTAGCCTTTAAAGAAAACTGGACAAATACTTTGAGAATAATAGAGCCAATGGTCTAGGAAAAGAGAGGCAAATGGATCCAGAGGAGTTTGGAATGAACAGAAATGCTCATCAGAAGAGTGCCTGTTATACTTTATAGTGAGAACAATTTAAATGTGTACTTCTCCTCCATACCATACCTGTGCTGTGCCTCCAATTTTTGCTCCAGCTTCTGCTGACACAAGACAGCATGCTTCCTTTTCAGTGCATGTTCAAAGCCAGGCTGTATAAGCAATGCCTGATCATAACACAATACCGAATGGTTATACTCTCCCAACATCTAAAAGAGAAGAATAAAAATTTCAGATTTCATTCAAAGCGAAACAGTTTCAATATTTAAAACAAGCAATCTCAAACACTTCTGAGTACTGTACAGCTTTGTTTACCCTTTGATGTAAAAGATATGGTTAAACTGGAAAGAGTGAAGAACAGAGTAAGAGGATATTGCCAGGACTAAGAGGGCCTGAGTTATGGGGGAGGTGGCCAGGCAAAGTCTTCATCCCTTAGAACATAGGAGAATAAATTTCTAAAATTATGAGAGGAATAGATAAATTGGATGCCAACAGTCTTATAGACACAGACATAGAATAGTGCAGCACAGTACAGGCCCTTCGGCCCACAATGTTGTGCCGACTCTCAAACCCTGCCTCCCATATAACCCCCCACCTTAAATTCCTCCATATACCTGTCTAGTAGTCTCTTAAATTTCACTAGTGTGTCTGCCTTCACCACTGACTCCGGGAGCGCATTCCACGCATCAACCACTCTCTGAGTAAAAAACCTTCCTTTAATATCCCCCTTGAACTTCCCACTCCTTACCTTAAAGCCATGTCCCCTTGTATTGAGCAGTGGTGCCCTGGGGAAGAGGTGCTGGCTATCCACTCTATCTATTCCTTTTAATATCTTGTACACCTCTATCATGTCTCCTCTCATCATCCTTCTCTCCAAAGAGTAAAGCCCTAGCTCCCTTAATCTCTGATCATAATCCATACGCTCTAAACTAGGCAGCATCCTGGTAAATTTCCTCTGTACCCTTTCCAATGCTTCCACATCCTTCCTATAGTGAGGCGACCAGAACTGGACACAGTACTCCAAGTGTGGCCTAACCAGAGTTTTATAGAGCTGCATCATTACCTCATGACTCTTAAACTCTATCCCTCGACTTAAAAATGCTAACACCCCATAAGCCTTAACTACCCTATCTACCTGTGAGGTAACTTTCAGGGATCTGTGGACATGTATCCCCAGATCCCTCTGCTCCTCCACACTACCAAGTATCCTGCCATTTACTTTGTACTCTGCCTTGGAGTTTGGTCTTCCAAAGTGTACCACCTCACACTTCTCCCGGTTGAACTCCATCTGCCACTTCTCAGCCCAGTTCTGTATCCTATCTATGTCTCTCTGCAATCTTTGACAATCCCCTACACTATCTACAACACCACCAACCTTTGTGTCGTCTGCAAACTTGCCAACCCACCCTTCTACCCCCACATCCAGGTCATTAATAAAAATCACGAAAAGTAGAGGTCCCAGAACTGATCCTTGTGGGACACCACTAGTCACAATCCTCAAATCCGAATATACCCCCTCCACCACGACCCTCTGCCTTCTGCAGGCAAGCCAATTCTGAATCCACCTGACCAAACTTCCCTGGATCCCATGCCTTCTGACTTTCTGAATAAGCCTACCATGTGGAACCTTGTCAAATGCCTTACTAAAATCCATATAGATCACATCCACTGCACTACCCTCATCTATATGCCTGGTCACCTCCTCAAAGAACTCTATCAGGCTTGCTAGACACGATCTGCCCTTCACAAAGCCATGCTGACTATCCTTGATCAGACCATGATTCTCTAAATGCCCATAGATCCTAACTCTAAGAATCTTTTCCGACAGCTTTCCCACCACAGACATAAGGCTCACTGGTCTATAATTACCTGGACTATCCCTACTACCTTTTTTGAACAAGGGGACAACATTTGCCTCCCTCCAATCCTCTGGTACCATTCTCGTAGACAACGAGGACATAAAGATCCTAGCCAGAGGCTCAGCAACCTCTTCCCTCGCTTCGTGGAGCAGCCTGGGGAATATTCCGTCAGGCCCCGGGGACTTACCTGTCCTAATGTATTTTAACAACTCCAACACCTCCTCTCCCTTAACATCAACATGCTCCAGAACATCAACCTCACTCATATTGTCCTCACCTTTATTAAGTTCCCTCTCATTGGTGAATACCGAACAGAAGTATTCATTGAGGACCTCGCTCACTTCCACAGCCTCCAGGCACATCTTCCCACCTTTATCTTTAATCGGTCCTACCTTCACTCCTGTCATCCTTTTGTTCCTCACATAATTGAAGAATGCCTTGGGGGTTTTCCTTTACCCTACTCGCCAAGGCCTTCTCATGCCCCCTTCTTGCTCTTCTCAGCCCCTTCTTGAGCTCCTTTCTTGCTACCCTATATTCTTCAATAGACCTATCTGATCCTTGCTTCCTAAACCTCATGTATGCTGCCTTCTTCCACCTGACTAGATTTTCCACCTCCCTTGTCACCCATGGTTCCTTCACCCTACCATTCTTTATCTTCCTCACCGGGACAAATTTATCTCTAACATCCTGCAAGAGATCCCTAAACATTGATCACATGTCCATAGTGCGTTTCCCTGCAAAAACATCATCCCAATTCACACCTGCAACTTCTAGCTTTATAGCCTCATAATCTGCCCTTCCCCAATTAAAAATTTTCCTGTCCTCTCTGATTCTATCCTTCTCCATGATAATGCTAAAGGCCAGGGAGTGGTGGTCACTGTCCCCCAGATGCTCACCCACTGAGAGATCTGTGACCTGACCCGGTTCATTACCTAATATTAGATCTAGTATGGCATTCCCCCTAGTCGGCCTGTCAACATGCTGTGACAGGAATCTGTCCTGGACACACTTAAGAAAATCTGCCCCGTCCAAACCCTTGGAACTAATCAGGTGCCAATCAATATTAGGGAAGTCAAAGTCACCCATGATAACAACACTGTTATTTTTGCACCTTTCCAAAATCTGCCTCCTAATCTGCTCCTCGGTATCTCTGCTGCTACCAGGGGGCCTATAGAATACTCCCAATAGAGTAACTGCTCCCTTCCTGTTCCTGACTTTCACCCATACTGACTCAAAAGAGCATCCTGCTACATTACCCACACTTTTTGTAGCTGTAATAGTATCCCTGACCAGTAATGCCACCCCTCCTCCCCTCCCCCCCCCATCTCTTTTAAAGCACTGAAATCCAGGAATATTGGGAATCCATTCCTGCCCTGTTGCCAGCTAAGTCTCTGCAATGGTCACTACATCATAATTCCATGTATGTATCCAAGCTCTCAGTTCATCACCTTTGTTCCCGATGCTTCTTGCATTGAAGTACATGCACTTTAGCCCTTCTACCTTACTACCTTTACACCCTCTGCTTCTCTTTCCTCAAAGCCTCTCTGTATGTTAGATTTCAGAGTAAGTGTCAAAAACTAGCGGGGCATAGATTTAGAGTAAGAGGAAATTATTTAATAAGGGCATAAGGGGCAACTTTTTTTATGGAGAGGGTTGTGAATATACGGAATGAGCTGCCAAAGGAAGTGGGGCTCGCAGGGCTGTGGACTTAACACAGGAAATTGGGACTAGCTGGGTGGACAACTTGGCCAGCAAGGACTGGTTGTGCTGAAGGGCTTATATCTATGTTCTATGACCTTCTGAAAAACCATACACCACTTGTATCCCATGGCTACAGTGCGTATCATTTATGAGACATACTGTAATTCTGTGGAGTTGTTACAAATGATTCTCCCCACATCCCAGAGTGCTTAAGGAAGAAGCCCAAGAAATAGTGGATGCATCAGTGATAATTTTTCAAAACTCTTTAGATTCTGGATTAGTTCCTGAGGATTAGAGGGTGGCAAATGTAACCCCGCTTTTTGAAAAAGGAGGGAGAGAGAAACCAGGGAATTATAGACCGGTAAGCCCGACATCGGTGGTGGGGAAAATGCCGGACTCAGTTATCAAAGATGTGATAACAGCACATTTGGAAAGCGGTGAAATCATCAAACGAACTCAGCATGGATTTGTGAAAGGAAAATCATGTCTGACGAATCTCACAGAATTTTTTGAGGATGTAACTAGTAGTGTGGATAGGGGAGAACCACTGGATGTGGTATATTTGGATTTTCAAAAGGCTTTTGACAAGGTCCCACACAGGAGATTAGTGTGCAAACTTAAAGCACACGGTATTGGGGGTATGGTATTGATGTGGATAGAGAATTGGTTGGCAGACAGGAAGCAAAGAGTGGGAATAAACGGGACCTTTAAATGGCAGGCAGTGACTAGTGGGGTACCGCAAGGCTCAGTGCTGGGACCCCAGTTGTTTACAATATATATTAATGACTTAGACGAGGGAATTAAATGCAGCATCTCCAAGTTTGCGGATGACACGAAGCTGGGTGGCAGTGTTAGCTGTGAGGAGGATGCTAAGAGGATGCAGGATGACTTGGATAGGTTAGGTGAGTGGGCAAATTCATGGCGGATACAATTTAATGTGGATAAATGTGAGGTTATCCACTTTGGTGGCAAGAACAGGAAAACAGATTATTATCTGAATGGTGGCCGATTAGGAAAAGGGGAGGTGCAACGAGACCTGGGTGTCATTGTACACCAGTCATTGAAAGTGGGCATGCAAGTACAGCAGGTGGTGAAAAAGGCGAATGGTATACTGGCATTCATAGCAAGAGGATTTGAGTACAGGAGCAAGGAGGTACTACTGCAGTTGTACAAGGCCTTGGTGAGACCACACCTGGAGTATTGTGTGCAGTTTTGGTCCCCTAATCTGAGGAAAGACATTCTTGCCATAGAGGGAGTACAAAGAAGGTTCACCAGATTGATTCCTGGGAAGGCAGGACTTTCATATGATGAAAGACTGGATCGGCTAGGCTTATACTCTCTGGAATTTCGAAGATTGAGGGGGGGATCTTATTGAAACGTATAAAATTCTCAAGGGACTGAACAGGCTAGATGTAGGAAGATTGTTCCCGATGTTGGGGAAGTCCAGAATGAGGGGTCACAGTTTGAGGATAAAGGGGAAGCCTTTTAGGACCGAGATGAGGAAAAACTTCTTCACACAGAGAGTGGTGAATCTGTGGAATTCTCTGCCACAGGAAACAGTTGAGGCCAGTTCATTGGCTATATTTAAGAGGGAGTTAGATATGGCCCCTGTGGCTAAAGGGATCAGGGGTATGGAGAGAAGGCAGGAACAGGGTTCTGAATTGGATGATCAGCCATGATCGTACTGAATGGCGGTGCAGGCTTGAAGGGCCGAATGGCCTACTCCTGCACCTATTTTCTATGTTTCTATGTTTCTACCCCTGCCCCAAGGCCACACCAAGTTATACATAATCCCCACAGAAATACATCACTGTCCTTCACTGTACTGAAATTCTCTAAGAGTATATTCATCAGTAGGATTATAATAATTCATTTTAGCAGCTCACTACCATTTAATCAAGAGAATTAAGAAACAGGCAATCAATGCTGGCCTTGCCAACAATACCCATATCGCCTAATGAAATAAGAAGATCCAGGACACCTGGCTATAGTATATCATATTTCTCTGGATAGCTCTTGATATTAAAGACAATTGATATTGTTTTTAATTTTTTTTTAAAATCACAATTTATTTAGAATTCTCCCTCTCTCCATGATTTCTAGATTTGCATTGTCTGCACGTTCTTCCACTTGTCGATTAGCTAACTGAACAATCATTAAGCAGTTACAATGTTGACATGACAGTGGTTATATAAATGGCATCCACATCAGAAACTTATTTTGTCCATGGATATTTTCCATATATTTCATAAGCATGTTTTTAAAATTCAATTTTGGGACATGGATCCTACCTCTAATTCAACGTCATTCTATCCCTAATGGCATTGAATTGGTGATAGTAAGCTATGTTATAGATATTAATTACTTTAGTTATGTGGCTTTTTCAATGCCCTGCATTGGCAATGTCACTGAATGTCAAGGACAGGTGGTAGACTCTCATTCAAGACAAACAGCAGACAATTTTGTAGCTTGAATGTTACCAACTTAACAGTCGTTGGCAGAATGTTATGGGAAAACCGAAAGTTCTGTAAAAATCCAGATCAAATAGCATCCATAGAAAAAGCACCAGTTAAAATCTCAATTCTGGGACCTTCCATTAAAATTGAGGGAGAAAGCCTTGGTAGCAGAGAAGGTATTCGTGGGGGTATCTATCACCCCTCCCACTTCCTGTGCTACCAGGACCACAGCATTTTCTCTATTTTTGAGTTCTGATGAAGGGTCTGGAGTTGAAATGTTAACTTGCTCTTTTTCCCAGCCTTTTCTGTTTTTATGTAAGGTTTCCAGTATCTGTAGCTTTTTTTTTTATATATACAGGTTTACTTGTCAGAACATTAGTTATATATGGCAGGCATGAGCTGCTTCTTGCTCAGGACTTTTTAATGGGATTGAATATTGTGCAATCAGGCCCACTTCTAACCTTATGATGGAAAGACAACTACTGATGAAGTAGCTGAAGGTGACTGGACCTAAACCATTGGCTTGAGAAACTTTGTCAATGATGACATAAAGCCCAATGTGAAAGTTATTTATGAGCTCCAAGAGTTTCAATTATATAAGGAAGTAATAGTACATATTACCTTCAGTTGTGTGGCTCTGAAAAATATTTGTATTATTCAATTGTTAGAGGACCTCATATTTGTGGGGGAGACAGAGGTTGTGAGGGGGGTAACAGGGATTGAGAAAATGAACAGTTGTCTATATTTTTTTCATTTTAACAGAGTATCATTCAATATGTGGGACAAAGATTTCTCTAACCTCAAAGACAAATACCTATTTTTAATGCCTAAGAAATGGAATGGAGACCAATATAAATGTTAAATGCTCTGTTTCTTTGTCAACACAATTCAAAGCCACTCAACTCTCAAATGTCTTTCACAACCAGTGTTGCATTCCATCAAACTTTGTAAAGTAACTTTCATAGAAAGCCCAGTAAAAATAAAAAATCTGTTAGTATGATAAATTTGAATTTCTCGCCTAATATTTTGTATCCTTGAGTCCAATAGTAGCAGAACTTGGCAAACTAAAAAAGACCACCAATTCTTGGTGGAAGAGAATGCAACAATTTTCTTCAATTCCATTTTCTTGCTTCATTGACTGCTGGCTGGATCTGCATTATGACATGGTGTATACAAATCAACTTCAACCAGCAAAACTAACAAAAATGTTACCTCTTTCATCCTACCTTTATTTTTCACTGATTGATTAACTTTCAATTGTGATGTAACAGAAGTGAACCCATTTGAAAGTGCAAAAAACAGTTTTCCAAATTACTTTTCCAGATGTCCCAAATTATTTCTGCTGCTATAAAAAAAAATGCTAAAGGGCTTTCCACAACTACACAACATAAAAAAAAATCTACTTCAAACGACATAGTACACAAAGAGGGAATAACTTCACTCAACTCAGCACTGAACTGTTCCTAAAACCTATGGACTGACTTTCATGGACTCTTCATCTCAAGTTCTTGATATTTATTGCTTATTTTTTTTCTTTTCATATTTGCAGTTTGTTGCCTTTAGCACATTGGTTGTTTGTTCATCTTGTTGTGTGCAGTTTACATTGTGTTTCTTTGTATTTACTGTGAATGCCTGCAAGAAAATGAAACTCAGGGTTGTATATGATGGCATATACTTTTGACATGTATGTACTTTGATAATAAATTTACTTTGAACTTTGAAAGCTGTTTTGTGGTAACACAACAAATATGATTTGTGTTGTGCATAATCAACCAGAATTACGACATGAACACTTCATAATAAACCTAAAGATACAAATATTTTCAATCAAAATGAAAAAGATCAATATGACAGCAGTAAGATTTATCATGTCTAGGCTTTCGTAATATTAGACAATATATCAAAGAAAAGTGCTGCAAAGAACTATCTGAAATAAATGGAAGTCAAAGCAGCATACTTACAGCATAAATGTTTCCCAGAGTGTAATGGCTTGTAAGAAAGTCAGTAGATACATCAAGTGCTGCATGAACCAATATGGCTGCATCTGCTGAGAAATGGGCCCGGTGTAAAACATTGGCCAAATTCATCAATGCTATGTCTTTATGTTGCCTGTTAAAGAAAATATACATGAGCAATTGACTTATTTTAGGTGACACACATATACATAACATCAATAAGTGAAATTCATTGTTTTGTACTCTCAGTCAACAATTTTTGTCAAACAGTTCTTTACAGAATCTATATTATATAATGTAGCTGTTGTTTGCAATACATCAAGGGAAAATTTCTTCAATATAAAGTCATGGATTATTTTGTAAACTTGCATCAGATGCAAACAATTTATTTTTGACTGCTTCAGTTATGGATCTGTACGTTCAGCTGTCTTCAGAAGTTTTGTAAATCCACTGTGATTACGATTGTAGAAATGTGATTAGCTCTAAACACCAATATGCTGAAACCAAAATAGATATGACATGTTCATGTACGTACATAAATCTAACACTTCAGACCCTCTGGCAAACGGAAAGCAAAAGAGCATTGGATAATTCCTTATGTAGTTAATTATGTTATGCTTTCTGCTAGTTGGTGGGATGGGCAATGGAAACCACTACGTGACATAAGTCTGATCATTTGTCATGCCCAACTATCTTCTTAAAGCCCTGCTTGATGATGGCAACATGATGTATCCTAGCATCTCACTCCTGATAAAGACAAGTCCAATATTCTTGAACTGAGGAACATACTGCATCTCACTCCTGCCACAGATAAAACAAATTCTACTAAAATAAAACTCATAATCCAGAGCCTGGTTACACAATCAAACTGATGCTATCTCTGCTATACAAGAATATCAAATTCAAAATATTGTAGAATATTCAGAGATTTTTCTTTTACTCAGCCTACCATCCTACTATCGCTATAAATAACAGCTTGAAGACATTTTATTGTCCCTCTTCAGTACATGGGTGTAAAGCAGAACAAAATAATTGTTACTCCGGATCTGATACAGCATTAAAAACACCATAAGCAGCATCAAGAACACAGTAAAAAAAAGAACAAAAAACACAATAAACATAAAAGCAACCTGAAAAACACAATGTACAAATAATTTATCTACATAGACTGATTGCACAGAATGTACATAAAGTGATGCCAGGTAAGGTGTATGCAGTGGTGATTGGGTGGGTTAATGGGTGGAGGAGCTGACCAGCCTCACTGCTTGTGGAATGCAACTACTTTTGAGTCTGGTGGTTCTTGTGTGGATGTGACTCATAGGAATGGGTCAAACAGTCCAGGAACAGTGTGGGTGGCATCCTGCATGATATTACTGGTCAGTTCCCTGCACTTTTCTTTGTACATGTGCTTGATGGCAGGTAGGCAGGTGACAGTGATGTACTGGGCAGCTTTAACTACCCATTGTAGAGCCTGGATGCCTGCAGCAGTGTAGTTTTCATACCATGCAGTAATACAGCATGTTAGGATGCACTCAAGTGTGCATCTGTCCTAGGTTGTGAGTTTTGATGAGCACAGAACAACTCTCTTCAGCCACCTCAGAAAGTAGAGGTGTCAGTGAGCTTTCCTGACTGTGGAGGTTGTGTTCTGGCACCATGAGAGTTTGTGCAACATGTACTCTTCCAGGAGTTTGAAACTGCTCACAGTTTCCACAGCCGTGCTGCTGACGTGAATAGGGGCAAGAGAGGTGCACGTTTTTCCTGAAGTCAACAACCATCTCCTTTGAGGAAGAGGTGTTTGCCCGGCACCAGGGCTCAAACTCTTCCAGCTCCTCTGTGTAGGCCATCTCATTGTTGTTGGTGATGAGCCCCACCACCATCAAATTTGCCGATGACACAACAGTGTGACTACTCGTGTGCTTGGTCTTGTGTGAGCAGGGTGTACAGCAGTGGGCTCAGCACACTGCCCTGGGGGGCACATGTGTTGAGGATAATCAGGAGGGAGGAGTGGTTATGCATCCTGACTATCTGAGATCTGTTGGTTAGGAAGTCCAACAGCCAGTTGCACAGTGGTGTAGTTAGACCAAGGAATAGGAATTTGTTCACCAAAGTCTGTGGGACAATAGTGATGAATGCCAAACTGAAATTGAGGAACAGAATTCTGACATAAGTGTCCTTGTTTGCTAGGTGTGCCAGGGTTAAGTGCATGACAGATGCTGTGGCATCTGATATAGAGCAGTTCTATTGGTAAGCATATTGGTGAGTGTCCAGTGTGGTAGGAATGAAATTTTTGATGACAAAGAACTACTCTGCACGTGGGATAAACAAGAACATAAAATAAGAGAGGTAGCAGGCCACCTAGTTTCTCAAGTCTGGATATGTTCATTGGTGAAATATCTCAGGCTACAGTTCCTTTGTGTGCCAGTTCCACACAGCCTTCAGTTCCCTGACTGCTCTAACATCTAATTACCTCCTTGTTATATTCTTGTAGTGGTCTAGATTTCCCAAGGCCTTGAGAGAGAAAACTGCAGAGCTACACTACTCTGTGAGAAGAATTTCCTCTGCATCTCAGTTTTAAATGTCGCATTAGTGGAAACATCTCCACATTTACCCTGTTTAGCCCCTTCAGCATTGCATTTTTACTTACTTAGCAAGACAGAGCAGAGAAGGCCCTTCCATCCCTTTGAGCCACACCGTCCTAGTAACCCTGATGAACCTGATTAACCCTAACAACCCTAACCTAATCATGGGATAATTTATAATGACCAATTAACCTATCTAGTATGTCTTTGGACTGTGGGAGAAATCTGGAGACCTGGAGAAAACCCATGGGGAGAACGTACAGAGACTCCTTATAGAACTACACTGGAATTGAACTCTGGAACACCCCGAGCAGTAATATTTTTACGATATTTCAATAAAATCGCTCAACATTCTTCTGAACTCCAAAGAGTTAATTTCTAACTATTCCTGATTGCACAACCCTTTCATTGTAAGAATTAACCAGTCAAATCACTTTTGGACTATTCACCAAAACTGAACACAGTATCCTAGATGTACCTGTGCAATTGTATCAGTAATTGTTTATTTCTAAACCGCAACCCCCTTGCAATAAAAGCCAGTATGCCATTTGCCTTCTAACTATTTGCTGCACTTGCATGTTAAATTTCATGTCATAGACATGGGCCACATATTTGCAATCTCTCTTCATTTACAGTGTATGACTTTATACTTCCACAAATTCAACTCCATTTGCCAAATTTTCACTCAACTACTCAACCAATCAACACCCATTGTACAGTCTAAATGGACAGAATCCCCTTTCAACTATTTTTGTATCATCTCTGAACTTGGAGACTTCGCACATTGCCCCCTCCTCTAAGCCTTTAATACAAATTGTAAATAATTTTAAGTCCAACAACTGATCAGTTACTTTCTCCTAGTCAAAGACTCAGTTATTCTCACTCCTTTGTTTTCTAAGTGAGGAATGGTATTCAATCATGTTTACACACTAGCCGCCATACTATGAGTTCTTATACATAAGATGCACATAATTTACATCTCAATTTTTGTTTTATAAAAGGTAATTCCTATTATTTTCAATTCCCAAGAAAGCAAATGTGGCCAGCAATCATTACATCCTTGGTCATGTTGGTTGAAGGAGAAATGAAGCTGAGGAAAGCAGCACATAAGTACTATGGCTCCCATTAACAGAATGTTTTTCACATGTCTGTTGCTTACCGTGGAGAGAAGTGCAGTGCCCGAATAACACATTCCACTACGTGGTATGGCTCATTTTTCATCCTCCAGTAAAAGGAAGCCAAGTTATATAGCACCCATGAAGATGTATTCTATAAAAATAAAAATATTTCAATAATGGAAACAGCATTAAGAGTAATAGATAAACCTGGATTTTTGAAATCCTCCACTATAATTCCTTAAATGAACCTCAGTTAAAGATTACTTGACACCATTGCAAATGATGTAAAAGCAGTAGAACAATTAAACACTTAACTGTTGTTTACACCAAGACTGCAAAATTTAATAATGTAATGATTTACTGGTGCATTCAGATAACAGATAACAGAATTGTTTTAGATCTATGGTCATAATCTGTTTAACACAAGTTCACTGAAAAGTAACTCATTTCCTATGTACACTTTTTTAAAGAAAACTGCATAACATTATGCAATCAAAGAAATAGTGATAAAATACTTCATACACACTGTTCTTTCTGAAATTATGTTTCCAAAACTTCAACATTAGTAATGTTGGGGATCAAATACCCAATTTATTTATCCTGCTTTAACTATCATTTTTAGTGAATTTGATAAACATGACACCATCTTCCCACAAAAATCCCATTTCCAGCTGATGAAAATCAATGCTGCTAGAAGCTGAAGAGGCCAAACCCAGGCTAACTCTTCCCTTTAGGACTAACAGATTAATGGAGAAATGACTTACATTGAATTAGATGTAAAGTGATATGATTAGAGGTGACTGAAGATATTTGCTACAATCTCAAATTCACAATTACATCACTTTTCAAATAATATTTTGGAAACACCAAAACAAGGTACTCAACTTTTTCAACAACTCATTTATAAGTAAGAAATGGCAATTTAAAAAAAATTTATTTCAATGGCTTTGCCACATGATACACATCAAACATGCAGTGGGGTGGAATTTAATATAAAAATCAACTGCATTTTCTACCATAAAATAGTTAAATCTCAGATGTATTACTTTTATAAAGTAAATGCTATCAAAAATGATAATACGGATTTCTTAAAGTAAATCAAGCCACCTCCATGTTACAGAGGATTTGCATTTCTTGAAAGCAATCCCTACTGTAAATTTCTGTGATGTAAAGCTGTGTCATCAGTGCATGCCAAGAAATGCAATTTGAAAAGGTGTTGATTTATTTACTTTCTTTTTCCCACATAAATGCCATGAGAAAGAATTCTATTTTGCTTCAAACCTTTGGGCAGTGACTCGTGAATTATGTAAATTCAAATTTCCATAAACTGAATGGTCGTAATGTTTGGGAGGGCCAAGGGTGCTGCTTGTAGCTTGACTGACATCTTTGATAGAAGTAATAGGGTTAATTAACCCCTGAAAAGCACCATGAGGCAACATTGGCCACAAAATGGTTATCTGGTCCACTTGCACTTTCAGCTCTGCAGCCCTTCAACTTAAAAGCTGAAATGTGTGATGCCAATTAGCCATTTCACAACAGATGCAAGTTCTTTAAACAAAGGGAGGATTATTGCATTTTACACCTATTCCACCAAACTCTTAACAGCTTGAGTAAACTAATTTCTTCTAAATCTAACCTCTAATCCTTCTACCAATTATTTTAAACAGAAATTATTTATGAGACAGGCACCTTGGATAAAATATTTAAGTGGTGACACTAGGAAAGGTTGGCTGTTTACCACAGCAGAAAAGGTTAAGATCTGATAGAGTCACTTAACATAATGAAGAGCATTAGTGACATAATAATGAGAAAGTGTTCAGAGTAGAGTTACAGGCCAAAAACAGAGAAAAGCAGAGGAAGGTCTATTTCCCAAACCATGCACTTACTGCCAATCTGATTCTAACTGCATGAAAAGGTGGCGGAAGCAAATTCTTAAGCAAAATTAATATAATATGGAATTAAAAAGGATGACAAAGTAATAATTAAGTATATGAAGTATGACTAATTGTACAACTCTTTTAATCAGCATAATCAAGCACAAACAGTGCCTAGAAAAAGTATTCGCTTCCCTTGGAAGTTTTCATGTTTTATTGTTTTACAACATTGAATCACGGTGGATTTAATTTAGTTTTTTTTTTGACACTGATCAATAGAAAGACTTTTTCCATGTCAAAGTGAAAAAAGATCTCTACAAAGTGAGCTAAATTAATTACAAATATAAAACTCAAAATAATTGATTGCATGACTATTCACCCCTTTAATATGACACGCCAAATCATCATTGGTGCAGCCAATTGGTTTTAAAAGTCATATAATTAGTTAAATGGAGATCTGTTCTTGGAGACCCATGTGCAATTGAGATACTTCAAATGACTGTAGTAAAAATACATCTGTATCTGGAAGGTCCAAGTCAGTATTCTGGCAAAAACTACACCATGAAGACAAAGGAACACTCCAAACAACTCCACGAAAAGGTTATTGAAAAGCACGTCAGGAGATGGATACAAGAAAATTTCCAAGTCACTGATTATCCCTTGGAGTACAATTAAGTCAATCATCAAGAAATGGAAAGAACATGGCATAACTGTAAATCTGCCTAGAGTAGGCCGTCCTCAAAACCCAAGTGATCATGCAAGAAGAGGACTAGTGAGGGAGGCCACCAAGAGACCTATGACAACTCTGGATGAGTTATAAGCTTCAGTGGCTGAGATGGGAGAGATTGTACATACAACATCTGTCACCTGGGTACTTTATCAGTCGCAGCTTTATGGGAGAGTAGCAAAGAGAAAGCCACTGTTGGAAAAAAAAATACATGAAATCTCAGCTAGAGTTTGGCCGAAGGCATGTGGGAGACTCTGAAGTCAACTAGAAGAAGGTTCTATGGTTTGATGAAACTGAAATTGAACGTTTTGGCCATCAGACTAAACACTACTGTATGTTTGGCATTAGCCAAACACCGCACATCATCATAAACACACCATCCCTATCATGAAGCATGGTGGTGGCTGCATCATGCTCTGGGGACACTTCACTGCAGCAGGCCTTGGAAGGCTTGTGAAGGTAGAGGGTAAAATGATTGCAGCAAAATACAGGGAAATCATGGAGGAAATCCTGATGCAGTCTGCAAGAGAACTACAACTTGGGAGTAGATTTGTTTTCCAGCAAGACAATGACCCCAAGCATAAAGCCAAAGCTACACAGAAATGGCTTAAAAACAGCAAAGTGAATGTCCTGGAGTGGCCAAGTCAGAGTCCAGACCTCAATCTAATTGAGAATTTGTGGCTGGACTTGAAAACGGTTGGTCACGCATGATGCCAAAGCAATCTGACAGAGCTTGAGCACTTTGTAAAGAAGAATGAGGAAAAATTGCAGTGTCCAGATGTGCAAAGCTGGCAGAGACCTATCCACACAGACTTAAGGCTTGTCGTGGTGGAGAAGTTTGTGTGGTCCTGTGATCCCGAGAGCAATGCCGTCTGGAGCTATACTCCTGGTAGGGTCACCCATGGCGGTAAGGTCGAGGGTGAGGTCCCTGACAAAGGACAATCCAACCAAGACCTCAACGGTGGAACAGGCGCACTAAGTTACTTTGAACTCAACAGCTGTGAAGGCGGATGAAGGCTGCAACAAATCCATCAGCTCCAATCGTCGTGGTTTCCATACCATTGGAATCAGTTGGTTGGTTTGTGAAGTATCCACTTCTTGGAGTGCAACATCAAGTACACGTTAAACAAATACACACACAGGCATCT
This sequence comes from Mobula birostris, assembly GCF_030028105.1. Classification (NCBI taxonomy): domain Eukaryota; kingdom Metazoa; phylum Chordata; class Chondrichthyes; order Myliobatiformes; family Myliobatidae; genus Mobula; species Mobula birostris. The sequence continues at coordinate 88,411,698 of NC_092380.1, read as the reverse complement.
TCGCTCTGTGGGCCACTTCTTCAGAACAAAGACCATCACCCTCGACCTCGAGGGATAGCCACGACGAAGGCTGTAATTGCTGCCAAAGGTGCATCTACTAAATACTGACTTGAAAGGGGTGAATACTTATGCAATCAATCATTTTGTGTTTTATATCTGTAATTAATTTATCACTTTGTAGAGATCTGTTTTCACTTAAACATGCAAGAGTCTTTTTCTGTTGATCAGTGTCAAAAAAGCCAAATTAAATCGACTGTGATTCAATGTTGTAAAATAATAAAACATGAAAACTTTCAAGGTGCGGGGGGTGTGATTACTTTTTATAGGCACTGTAGCTGTATTGATCCACCATATCTAGGCACCTTACAAGGAACATGTATTTAGGTAATCTTAAATGATGACCTGTGACAGCTGATACAACAAATAATTAAATAAAGATCCAAGTTATACCTTTAGCAACGCTGCATTAATTCTGTGGCCTATTTCTTCAATACTTCTACCTAATTTTCTTGACAAGCTGATGAAGATTGGATCCTCTTTTGATAATACTGGTGCTGTAAGGTTAATTCGTTCTTGGATACCCTAGGAACAAATTTTTCACTTACTACAAATCACTTTGATTTTCAAATCCCAAAATTGGGCATAGCAAAATACTTTGCATATTTTCCACACAAACCACATCTAGATGTAAATAGTTCAGAGCATTTGCAATAAACCAACAAGGATATGGATGACTTTCTTACTCTTTATAAACATACAACAATGGCAACAGTCACTACAAATGTATTCTTAGAACAGATGTACTATTAAGTTGATTAGATTGTGAGTAAGTTTAAAATCTTCTCTGCTGGCATTCATAACTCCCATATACAGTGGAAGATTACATAATATCACTATCTTTTAAAAATTCTGTACAGTAAAAAACACAGCAAATTTATATTTCATTCAGAGTGATAATATTGTAGGATATAAACCAACATTCACTAATAACACGGGCCAGTTTAGAAAGATTTCACATTGGTATCTTAAAACCAAAGAGAAAGTTTTAAGTTCTCTAAACTTGGATGATTTTAACTCAAATCCCAAGGGTGAAAATGGCATTTAGTATTTCGCCCAAAAATTTATGTGAAGGAGTACAAGAGGAACAAAAAGAGAGTAAACATATTCACAGTAATTCACACAATTTCACGGAAATCTAGTCTTTACAAGGAAAATATAGTTCCAATGATGCATATAAGGGAATATTTTAGAAGTATCTATGTACACAATATAGCTTTATATTTAGAGCCCGTAAGTCACTTCATTGTGAATATTTTTACATTCTTACAATAAAATCCTACCTTCAACTGCTGCCAATACATACCCAAAGTTTTTTTTAACACCTCAATCTATACTATGTTCTTAGCAAAAAACAATGAGACACCATATTTAATGAACAATATTATACAAATTTGACTTAATATATAATTTTTTCTCAGAACTGTCAAGAATTTAAAAAAAATCTCATCTCTAAAAAAGGAATTTACCCTTAAGTGCTGAAAGGCATGAATACTAAATGGAAGCTCCATTATTTTTGTACAATCTGGTGTTTCTAGATTTGGAGGTGATGGGGTCTTTGCATCAATGTACTCTTCAGGACTACAATAAAAGAACAAATTATCAAATCAGATTTTAGAAAAGCTGCAGCAACATAACAAAAAAACATTGGAAACAATGCCGATTTACATATAAACATAAATGTAATTAATACAAAAAATTGGTTTAAAAAAACTGACACCTGCAAATAAATTGGTCAGTTGTTAGTGATGTCCTATGTACAAAATCTCGCATCAAGTCTGTGGTGCTCACCTGCTTTAAGCAGGCTTCAATTATACCTGTGCCCAAGAAGAATGTGGTAACTTGGCTCAATAACTATAGTCCAGTTGCACTTATATCCATAGTGATGAAGTGCTTTGAGAGGTTGTTGATGAAACACGTCAACTTCTGCTGAGAAACAACTTGGATCTACTCCAATATGCCTACCACCACAAAAGATCAACAGCAGATGCCATTTCATTGGCTCTTCACTCAACCCTCGAACATCTGGACAGTGAAGATGCATACATCAGAATGCTCTTGACTACAGCTCTACATTCAACACCATTATCCCCTCAAAACTAATCAATAAGCTCCAAAACCTAGTCCTCAATACCTCTTTGTAAAACTGAATCCTCAAATTCCTCAACTGAAGACCGCAGCCAGTTCCGATTGGCAACACTATCTCCTCCACAATTATTATCAATACAAGTGCACCACAAGGCTATGTGCTTAGCCCCCGGCTCTACTCACTTTATACTTATGACCTTGAGGCTAAGTACAGCTCCAATGCTGTATTTAAGTTTGGTGATGACACCACTGTGGTTGGCAGAATCAGTGATGGTGACAAGTAAGAAAATAGGAGGGAGATTAAAATTCTAGCTGAAAGGTGCCACAACAACCTCTCACTCAATGTCAGCAAAACCAAAAAGCTGATTATTGACTACAGGAGGACTACTAGAGGTTCATAAGCTGGTCTTCATTAGGGAATTAGAGGTGGAGAGGGTCAGCAGCTTTAAATCCCTCAACATTTAGAGGATCTGGCCTAGGTCCAGCATGTAAATGCCATTAAAAAGAAGGCACAGTAACACTTCTGCTTTCTTAAATGTTTGTGAAGATTTAGCAAGTCTATAGATATGTGCAGAGTATACTGTCTGGTTGCATCGCGGTCTGGTCTGGAAACACCAATTCCTTTGAATAGAAAAACCTACAAAGAGTTGTAGATACAGCCAGATTCAGGGAGTTATTTCCCTCCAACTATCAGGCTCATGAACCAGAGAGGATAACTTCACTCACCCCAACAATGAACTGTTTCCACACTTGTGGGCTCACTTTCAAGGGTTTTACAACTCATACAGTCATGAATCTGCTGTTGTGGTCCTGAGGCTCCTGTAACTCCTTCCTGATGGCAGCAGTAAGAAGAGAGCATAGCCTGGATAGTGGGGTCCTTGATGATGGATGCTTCTTTCCTGCAACAGTGCTCCTTATAGATGCACTCAATGATGGAGTAGGCTTTACCCTTGATGGACTGGGGTGTATCTATTACTCAATTATTTATTATTATTAGCTTTTTTCCCTTTATATTTGCACAGTTTGTCTTTTGCACATTGGTTGTCCATCTGTCCTTGTTCTGTGTTTTTTATTCATTCTATTGTGCTTATTTTTATTTACTGTGCATGTCCACAAGAAAATGAATTTCAGGGTAGTATATGGTGACCTCTATGTACTTTGGGAATAATTTTACATTGAATACAAGGTGGATGGTAACAATCTTTTCTCCAAGGTGGATGAGTCCAAAACTAAGGGAGATCAGAAGGGAAAGGTTTTAAAGGGACGGGAGAGGCAGTTTTTTCATGCACAGGATGAATATATGGAATGAGCTAAAGGAAATGGTTGAGGCAAGTGCAATAATATCATTTAAAAACATATCTCTTTGACAGGTTCATGGAAGGGGGAAAGAGACATTATGGGCCGAACATAGGAAACTGGGACCAGCTGGGTGGACAACCCAGTTGTAATGAATTGTTGGGCCTGTATCCATGCTGCTTGCTCTATGATTACATTTGATCCTTCAAGACTGCTTTCCCATAACTCCATATTACCAATTATAATCAACAAACTTTAATCCCCCTTTCATGTAAGTGTCAGCCTTAAAAACATTCAAAGCCTCCCTTTGTCAAAAAGTTTTTGGAAGTACAATTCCAATGACAGAGCATTACAAGAGAAAAATATTCATTTGACCTTCTTAAATTGGCGAATCCTATTATTAAACAGGGTGCCATAGTACCGTAGCAGTTAGTGCGATGCGATTACAGCTCAGAGTATTCCAGAGTTCACAGTTCAATTTTCATGCTGGAGTCTCTCTGTACATCCTCCCTATGGAATGCCTGGACTTTCCCTGGGTGCTTCAGTTTCTGCTCATAGTCCAAAGATGTACTGGGTAGGTTAAATAGTCATAGTAAATTGTCCCATGATTAGGTTAGGGTTAATCAGGGTTGTGGGGTTGCTGGTGCAGTGTGGCTCGAAGGACCAGAAGGGCCTATTCCACCTTGTATTGCTAAATAAATATTCAAACAGCAAACCCTACCCTTACATTATGCCACCAGAGAAAACATCCCCTTCACACTTCCGGCTGTGAGGTCCTCTCAGCATCTTGCATTTTTCAATCAAGTCACCTCTCTTCCAAATTCCACAGGATACAAGCCTCCGTCATAGAAACCTTCTTCATAACACAACCCATCCATTCTAGCTAACAGTCTTGTAACGTTCTCCAAACCGTTTTCCAACACTTTTAAATCTTTTCTTAAATAAAGAGACTATTGTACACAGTGTTCTTTGAGCTGATCTTACCAAACCCCTATGTAAAACATAACCATACAACAGTAGTTCTTTAATTTTTCTAATCTACATATTAGTGTTTTGGATGTCATGCATGGGAATATCCAGATTAGCTTGCATCTCAGAGCTCTACAAGTTACTTAAATAATAGTTTTCATTTATACTTTTTCTGCCAAAATGAATACCACATTTCCCCTCCAAAATGAGTATTTTCATTTTTTCACATTAAACTCCATTTACCAGATCTTTGCTCACTCACTTAAACTAGCCATATCCTTTGTAATCTCCTCATAGCCTCTTTGAAACTTATTTTACTATTCATCTGCGTATTACCTGCAAATCTAGTATACTTTTGATCCCTTCAACAAGGTAGTTGATACGATTCACAAATAATAAGGCCCTGCACGGATTCTCTGGACGCCAGTAAGAGAAAGAAACATTTATGCTCAATCCATATTTCCTGTGAGCCAGACAATCTTCTGTCCATGCCTCCTACATCATGGGCTCCTATTTTCTGCAATGACTTTTGAAACGTTAAATGCCTCATGGAATCCAAGCACAACATTCCATTGGTTTCCTTTTATCTAGAGAACATGCTGCTTCATCAGAGAACTCTAAAAACAATTGGTCAAACATGATTTTCCTTTCAAAAAAAAATATCAACTTTGCCAGTTACTTTTTTTTAAATGCAACACACAAAATGCTGGTGAAACTCAGCAGATCAGGAAGGCTTCTGGCCTTTGTTGTAGAGATCAAATCTTCATTAAGTTCATTGCCTTCCTATAGTTAAGCTGGTAAATGGTCTACTTCAAGATGGTGGAGCTAAACAGATATTACAAAAGATATTTTATTTTTAAAAAAAGAACAAACACCTGATATCCTTGCTCTCCAAGGAAATATATGTTCCATCATAAAGGTCAAGGTCCCCAAGAGGAACTTTAGCTTTAATGCAGTCAGAATCTTCTTTGTAATGTCTCTGTTCCAAACCTGTGTCCCGGTCTTCATTTTCTTCTATATGAATTTTTTGAGCGACTAAATGTTTCTGTATTCAAAGAAGATGATTAATTTCAATTGTTAAACAGTAATCTTGATGGAGTTATATTTTAAACAATCAAAACATTGTGTATCTATTATTCCAAATTTCCCCCAGAAAATAAGGTAATGTTTAATAATAAATGAGGCTTAAAATTTACATCAAAATATTAAACTACATAAATTAAATCAATAAGATGAACAAAATGTTTTTGGTTCCCAAATTTCAAGAATTAAATGAAGCTAACCAGATTTTTTATAGAATTTGTAATTTCATCTTTTATTCAAAATGTCACTTATTTTTGTCATAAATTGTTCAACGTTCATCGTTTAATGACTGATTAGTCAGCTTAATGCCAAAAAGGGAAGCTGATAATGTCCAGGGAATTAAACAAAAATAAACCTAATACATTAGTTTCAATTTTGTAATAATACTGATTCATCTTTTTCATTTAATTACTTTGTTTATATACCTTGCATCAATAACTATTAAAAGGAATTTCCAACAAACTGCCTTTAAACTCTGAAATTGTATATTATATGTGCTGTCTTCTTGTTACTATCAGGTACAGGAGCCTGAAGAACCATGCTCAATGATCTAGAAATAGCTTCTTCCCCTCCGCCAGATTTCTGAATGGCCCATGAACACTCTTTATTCCTTTTTTTGTGCTATTTATTTTGTAACTTTTAATGTCTTTGTAATGTACTGCTGCCACAAAACAAAAAAAATTCCCGTTTTATGTCAGTGATAATAAATTTGATTCATTCGGGATTCAAGTAAACATCATGCAATAAAGATTGCTCGCTTGTAAGGCACAGCCCTTTATCTTTAATCTTAGTTACTGATGCCATTACATTAGAATTACAGCTGACCTTGCTCCTGCTTTTAAAAGCCTACAACTTCACTGAAAAATATTTCCTATTCCTGCTGTGAAATAATGCAACTCATTGGCAGCTAACACTCCAAATTTCTGCATGCCTTCAAGACTCACAGCAGGTTCTTTCATCTCCTATCTAGAAAGACAATGAAGTTACATGCGAGATTGTAAATTTATATAGGCTTTCATTTATACATCAGTTTTAGTGAGATTTTGTATTTCCCACCTCATGAATTCACATGATGCTTTATGTCTGGATTTGGATTTCATCTACGCAAATCAAATCTTCAGACCAAACTAACTAGAAATTAAACAGTCAATTGTGCTTTTTTAATTAAAGCATGAATCAATTTGAGTAGGAAGAGAATAATTTTAGTTATTTAATCTTGAATCATGATTTGTAAGAACACACAAAAACAAAAGAAGCCATTTCATAGTGATTATAAAAGGAATTATAAAAGCAAGGAAATACTGAAAATACAGTGGAAGTCTGATAATCCACCATCCTTAGGACTCCCAATTATTAATTCCCCACTCTACCTTAAATCTTCAGAACGGGTTATATAGTGGTGTAGTAAATGCTTCAGCAGATCTGATGTTTTTAAAAGGTACAAGGGAAACTTCGTGGGTTTAAAAGGAGTGTGGAAATGTGGTTCCAATGGTCTTTTAAAAAAAGTACTCAAGATAAGTCAATGCTGAAACATCAAGATTTCAAAACAGATACAGAATTTTCAGTGTTTTAATGTACTCAGCAAGTGACGTAGCATCCATGGAGAGAATATTCCAGGTATATGGTCTTTCAACAGAACTGGAAAAAGATTACAAACAATTTTCTTTGGAATTACTCCAATACTGATGTAAGACCAATCTGATACGCTAATTCTGTTTGGCGTTCTCGAATACTGCTTGACCTGAGCATTTCCAGGATTTTCTGTTTTTTTTTAAATTAAAAGTTGAGATGGATACATTCACAAGATTACTCAACCTGCTAATCAGATAGTAGTTTGCTTTGTTATTATCCTAGCCTGTAGAATAATACTTTAAAGACAGTAATCCCTGCTTACAGATGTCCTCTTGTATCTTAAACTTTGTTTTTCTTCAAACTCACCTTCTCTCATTTCACACATATTAGATAAAAAGATCAACTTACTTCCAACTCTTTGAGATAGTCAACTGTAGCTTCTTGTCGCATAAACACCACCAGATCATGGGGATGTTTCAAATTAAGAGGAGAGTCCACCTGTAGAAATCAAAAGGATTATTACAACATGTTCAATCACCTCAGAATCTACTTCCACAGATGTGCAATTAAATTATCATTACTTTATATGCAAATATTCATTCAGAAGTGCATCATTCCTCTCAAACCTTTATGTGCATCCTAATAAATATGAGCCTTATAAAGTTATCGGGACAAACCACTGTCCTATTAAATTCAGAGAGCAAAGGTACAACAATGATGGAAGCAGAAAGAAGAAAAAGTTTAAATCAAAAGATCTTCTGGACATCATAGATACTTCCCATGGCAAAGGAGGCCTGACTTTAGAGCTGGGGCCCGAATGGTGCAAAGATCACTATAACCCAAACACTTGTGAAAATCATTATGCCCACATCCTCAACTGGATGAGCCATAATTTTTGTCTGTTACACTTTGGAAAATGGAAGCCATTGTCACTAGCTCCATCATAAATTGCAGATTTTTTCCCCAGAAACCACTACTTCAGATTGAACCAGTCTGTTGACAATCATGACACTGTGCTGAACCTGCAATCACAGATCTGCTCCATTAAAGATCTGATTCACTTCAGCCCATCTGTCAAAACCCTCACTCAAGACCATCTCCAAAACAAAATGTTACACTGCTCTCTCATTGTCTATCATTTCTAAATTGCTGCTCATGCAAAACAACTTCCTTATTAAAAACACATTCATCCTCAATTCCTATTGTTCAAAATTTAACATTTTCATGATTCTATTAAAACCTTGCATGGTTCGATACACCCTGAATCCTGAACCCTAATACTCTCTGATCCCTGTTTTCCATTGAGGATGGTATCTTCTGCATAATGTCCAACAACCTTCTCTTGCATATTGCTGGTGGTTGTGTTTTCGATCATCCTACGTTCCAAGCCTTAATTAGTTTGATTTTAAAGGAACTTAAAATCCATAAGGCCTCAAGACATAAAACACAAGATGACTTGATGGGCTGCATGGCCTAATTCTGCTCCTACGTCTTATGGCCTGATGTGCTTTTTGTTTTACTGAGACTTGGTGTCTGCCACTCCAGACACAGTGATACAGCTCACTGGCTTCACGATTCACCACCAAGGTAGGATGCTGAGTCTTTCAAAGGCAGCAGAGGTGGAGTTTGCTTTATGATTAACTCCTCGTGGTGCGCAAATGCAGCAGTTCTTTCCCAGTCCTATTCACTGACCTAGAACATCTCGTGATCAAGTGTCATCCATTTTATCTGCCACAAGAGCTTTCAGCCTTTACTTTGGAAGCGGTATACACTCGACTGTTTTCATCTTGTGAAAATAGGCACAAGATGAACTGAGGGATGTAACCAACAGGAATGAAACAGCGTACCTTGGTGCCTTTACCATCACCTTGGGGCATTTTAACCAGACCAGCTTGAAAAACTAAATATTTATCACCAACACGTCACTTGTAGAACCAGAGGAGCCTACGCACTAGGCTACTGTTATACGACCATCAGAGCACTTACCATGCCATCTCACACCTACACTTTGGAAGGTCTGATCACCCAGCTGTACTTCTACTCCCAGAGTATAGGCAGAGACTGAAGACCGCAGCATCAGTTGAGGATGAAGAAGGTACGGACAAGGGAGATGGAGAAGCACTTACAGAATTGCTTTGAGTGTGTGCCTAAGTGAACATACCATACATACCTGAATCAAAACCAGTAGATGAACCAGGAGATTCGTAGTCTGCTGAGAGATAGATCTGTGGCATTCAAATCTTGTGATCCAAGACTATACAAGAATGCCAGAGGTGACTTACAGAGGGCTATTTCAAGAGCAAAAGAACAATTCTGATTGAGGCTAAAGGTAGATCAACTCTGGCAAGGTTTGCAGGCCATTACTTCCTACAAAGTGAAACCTAACATCCTGGATGGCAGTGATGCTTCACTCCCAGATGAGCTCAACACCTTTCATGCTAGCTTTAGAAGGGAAAATAAAACTACAGCCAAGAGGATCTCTGCAGCATCCAAGGACCTTGTGATCTCTGTCTCGGAGGCCAACATCAAAACGTCTTTCAAGGTGATCTCTCGCAAAGCAACAAGCCCCGATGGTGCACCTGGTAGGGCTCGGAAAACCTGTGCCAACCAACTGGCAGGTGTATTCAAAGATATTTTCAATCTCTCACTGCCACAGTCAGAAGTTCCCAACCATTTCAAAAGGGCAACAATCATACCAGTGCCCAAGAAGAGCAGGATGAGCTGCCTTAACGACTTATGACCAGTAACACTGACATCTAGTGATCAAGTGCTTTGAGAGGTTGGTTATGGCTAGAATCAACGCCTGTCAAAGCACAGACCTGAACCCACGGCAATTTGCCTTTTGCCACGATAGGCCTACAGCTGGTGCGATCTCATTGGCTCTCCATGTAGCCTTGGATCATCTGAAAACTACTAATACTTACGTCAGGCTGCTGTTTATTGACTACAACTCAGCACTTAACACAAACATTCTGACAGTTCTGATTAAAAAGCTCCAAAACCTGGGCCTCTGTACCTCCCTCTGCAACTGGATCATCAACGTCCTCCCTGGAAGACCAGTCTGTGCAGATCAGAAATAACACATCCTCTGGTGCACCTCAAGGATGCGTTCTTAGCTCACTGCTCTACTCACTCTACACCAATGATGGTGTGGTTAAGCAGAGCTCAAATGCCAACTATAAATTTTCCGATGACAACTGTTGTTGGCAGCATTACAGATGGTGACAAGAAGGCATATTGAAGGCGAGACAGATCAGCTGGCTGAGTGGTGTCACAGCAACAACCTTGCACTAAACATCAGTAAAATCAAAGAACTGATTGTGGCATTCAGACAGGTCAAAACAAGGGCACACACATCAGTCCTCATTGAGGGATCAGAAGTGGAAAAGGTGAGCTATTTCAAGTTCCTGAGTCTCAGCATCTCTGAGGATCTATCCTGGGCCCAACATATTGATGCAGTTATGAAAGTGGCACGACAGCAGCTATATTTCATTAGGAGTTCTGCTATGTCACCAAAGACATTTGCAAATTTCTACAGATGTACTGTGTAGAACATTCTAACTGGCTGCATCACTGTCTGGTATTGGGGCGGGGGGGGGGTGCTACTGCATGGGACTGAAATAAGCTACAGAAAGTTGTAAACTCAGTCAGTGCCATCAAGGGCACTAGTCTCCCCAGCATCCATGACATCAATAAGGAGCATTGCCTTAAAAAGGCGACATTCATCATTAAGGACCTCCATCACCCAGGACATGGCCTCTTCTCCTCCCCGATGGTAGGAATGAGGTACAGGGATCTAAAGGCACACACTCTACAATTCCGGAACAGCTTCTTTCACTCTGCCATCAGATTTTTGAATGGACATTGAACCCATGAACACCACCTCACTACTTCTTTTCCCCACTTTTTGCACTGTACTTATTTATCTTTAATATATGTACACTTCTTACTGTAATTTACAGATTTTGTTCTTATATTGCAATGTACTGCTGCCATATAACAACCAATTTCACAACATCTGCCTATGATATTAAGCCTGATTCTGAATCTCTTTGTATCATACATATTAGTTGAAATAAAGTAATTCATTTTCTGGAAAATCCAATCAAAACAGAAATTGTTGAAAGCAGCATGAACAGAGAAAAACAGAGTTACTTACTGGTTTGGGCTCAGGACTGGGAAAAGAAGAACACAACTTAAGTGCATCCAGTAGTTTCTTCACTTATCTGTTATACATTATTATCTTTTAGGCCTATGCATTTATTAATTCAAAACTATGTTAATGTAATTTATTACAACAGCAATATGCATAGTTTACTCAAATTTTAACAAACTGCAGATCACCCACATTGAAATTACTTTTACACTAAAACGTAGGTGCACACAGATTTTCTGACAACGCACTAAATTCACCCTGGCAGAGAAAAAAAACTGGTTCATAATCAGATAATGGATAATCTGACTGTTCTAGAGGAAAAACTATTACGATCATCTGGTGTAAAAGTTCAAAGAAAACTGACTGATTATGTAAATGATAATGGTATGTGAAATTGAAAGTATTCACATTTTCATTTAAAAATTAAGAAAAATCTGCATATCAATTATGTATCTAATGGATATTTTTCTTACAACTTAGATGATATTAAAAATATTAAGCTAGTGTGAATGTGGATCAGAAACAAAAGGCAATTTCCACTTTCACACTTGGGTTGTAATCCAACAGGATTTTTGTACCTCTTAGATTTAATCCATGAGAATTCAAACACCTCTTTTTTAAAAAAGATTCACTTAATTTAAACTGACAAGGTTTAGAAAGACGGGATGGATAACTGACAAAGTTCAGTAAACTATTAGAGCTAATTTTCTATTATTACTTGATCAGTACAATTCAAAAATTATCTTCTCAACCGAGATATCCTCTGACAAGATCAAAAATACCACTTTAATAAGGAAGTGGATCATTAATTTGCGCCACAACAGCTATCTACAATCATTGCAATTTACGAAATAAACTGAAATGTGCCAATACAGTATTCTGCATTATCAACCTCCATCTACAACTTTCATTGAGGTATGTTAGCAACAAATGCAAAATACCACAGCACTAAAACATCAAACAATCTGAATGACTTCCAAGAGTGATAGCCTAGCAACTCTTGTTTTAAAATCAAAACACTTCCTCTCTAAAAGCAGTTGTGGGCATGTAGTTGATTCATGTGCACAAAGGTAATAACTTAAACAATGCAGACACAGATCACATTAAGACTGATCAGATTCCAGACAGCTTTACTCAGAACAAATTTCACAACATATGTCAGTGATATTAAACCTAATTTTGCAAGTGAACAAGGTGGACTTGTTCAAAAAATAAATAATATTGGTGAAGAATCAATACGTTATGGTAGTCTGCCTTCCTGGCAAGTTGCATGCAAAACAATTATTTGAAATGTTAATTTAATAGACTATTGTTCCAACTGCCAAAGTTTCAAGCAAAACTGCCATGCATAATTCTCATGCAGGTACATATATAACCTGATCTGTTAAGGAAATGACATACCAACTAAGTATTTTATTTCTTGAATCCAAGTAGGGGAATGAACATTGGCAAGTATTACAACATTTGAACATATTACAACATACGAGACCATATTGCTTAATCAAATCAAAACAACAAATTTAAGATGATTTTAATTAGAAAAGTCCCTAAACTTAATCATATCCTTTTCCAAATTAAGTGCAAATCATTTGAAAACTCAAAATACACATATTGTAAAACACCAAATAATTATATTTCTAGCTACATGATAGCTCTTGCATGTTCAATTTAGTGTAAATGATGATGCACTAAGAATTGCTCCAGAAGTTGAATATGTGCAGCCAAAAGTTCAGAGAGACAAATTGGAGAGTACTCATTTAATGCTTCCTATTAAGTTTTGCATGACTATATAGATTCCAAAACAAACCATAAAATAAATACATTTTTAATAAGGCCTGGTAACCCACAACACACAGGAATGGAAATCTGTAACCATCATCCGATCTGGCTTTTGCCTGCTTGCAGACCAAATAATCCGTCTGACCCTGAACTGCCAGGTTTGCTCAGGGGCAATTAGGGATATGTAATAAATGTCAACCTCACCCATGATTCCACAAGATAAAAGCTGAGGTGTAATTTTCAGCCCTGGCAGCAACCTCTTACGTTATTCAATATTCTGTCATTACTTACCCTTGTGCTACCTTAATGTAATGTTGTGATGTAAGATGGTAAGCAAAATAAAGTTTTTCACCTCAACTTGTTACATGCAATAATGACAAATCAATTTACCAAACGCTGTCCAGATCTCAAGCAAAGTGGATAGGGCACCCCTCCTGCAACTGATACAATGGCAAGGCAAGGTGTAGGGTTGAAGCAGGATGAATTAGACAGAGAATGTGTTGGATCAGATGGCAGAGACCAGATAGATTATATATTGCATTAAATTGCTACCGTTTAGTTAACAAATTTTTCATCACAAGCTGGAGATTCTGAATGGGGAATTCAAAATCACACTGCCAAGTCCGTCGTCATGCATGAGTCAGATGAGGCAAGGATAGCAGATTTCCTTCCATGTGCCACACAGGTATTTGGTCATAATCAATACTGTTTGCTGTATGTGCTTATACATTCTACTAATACAGATTTGTGCATTTTCAGTTAAATCCTCAAGGGTGTAATTGTGAGAAATAACCTGTCACAATTTTTTCTGTGCATATACTCTGGGCAATTCCAAAATATACACCATGACAACTGTTAACCTGTACAAAAGTGAATACCCTCAATAGTTTATTCTTTATTGTGGAGATCTGAGTACAGGAGTAGAAACATCCCCCTTCCATGAGGGCACATCTAGAATATTGTCTACGGGTCCCGTCTCTATCGAAATAAGGAGATATTTGGGATAAAGAGGGTCCACCAATGTTCACTAGCTTGACTCTTGGAATGGTTGACATCCGGTTTAGGAGAGTGAGTATGATCACAATGAAGCGTTTAACATACTTGAGAACTCCACATGCAGGTATAATGTTTCCCTCTGCTGGTAGGGCACAAAACCAGGGGTCGAAGTCTCGAAGAATGAGGGTACGTTCAGGACAGGTGTGAAGGAATTCTTTCACTCAGTCGGTTACAAACAAGAAACACTGGAAGAACTCAGCGGGTAGAGTTTCAAAAATCTTCTAAGAAGGAGGGCTGAGGAAGCTCAGTGTATTCAGGGGGTATTGAATTAACACAGAAAAAGTCATTCTGAAATGAAAGATCACCCATGATTTTAGTGCATAGCAGAGCGGCTTTCAATTTCATGTGTTTTTGTTTGAGCGGAGGTGGCGAGGGGAGGAGGGTACCGAGATTCAGACGCTGCTCGTCATAATACAACCGTGAAAACTCGTCATCTATCGAGTGACTCGCGTTCCTATGGATCAAAGACCGAAACCGTGGGATAGGCTGGAAAACTGGTTACATTACGAAATCTTTCCCTCCCGACCCAGAATAAAATCCCACTGGCCTCGGAGATCTCAGTCCGTCCGCAAACTTTTACAGCCAGCAAACCGATAGCATGCCTGCCTTGCCGGCACAACGCCCGCCTGACCAGCCATAAACCCCATCCCCCGACAACAATCCCATTCACCAGCGCCCCACCTGCTGCTGAATCTTCCCATCCTCAGTTACAATCCAGTGCGTAGTGCCCCACGAGGTTCTCAAAGCCGACAGAAGGACCGCTAGCAAGAGGCGTCGGCGGTGACAGCAGCCACCGTGTTCCTCCTCACTACACATCGCCATGTTTAATCAGAGCTCCCACCTTTCAAACGCCCTCCCTACGAACCGGAAGTGCATCACCCGACGTCGGAAACCCCTCCATCATTGTGCGGGGCAGAAGAGGGAGCTGTCGCCTCACTGGCAATCTGCCGGGATGGAGGATCAAACACTTCCTCGGCGGTAGAGGAGGCAGGCGGGACAGGTGGTGTCTGATGTGCAGGACGAGTGCGCTTCTGCCATCCCAATAGGACTTTGTGTAGGCCCAAAATTTTCAATGCATTTCTGAACCTGGGATAGAGTGCGCAGGAGAGGGAGCATGATGGATTTTTTTGCACGGAAACATTGACAATGTTCGCGAATCTTTTCTGCTGTCCACTCGCTATTCCCGCGGCGGAGCTCGGAATAGTGGCTGTTTAAATCTGGTGCAGGGTACGTGAAGGTCGCGACCTATCCAGCTTCTCCAGTATGGCATTAGTGTTGGGATTTGACCTGGGAGAGAAGTTGATATTGTTTTGGTTGAATGTTAAAAAGGCGGTCTTGATGGCATCTTTCCAGGGTATTGGAGTGCCTGTTATCACCGGTTCAACTCTCAGAAATGTAAGGGCAGAGAATTATGACGACTCTTTGCGTGCTCGGATAGGAATAATCAAATATTTTCATTTAAGACTACTAAATATTTCCATTGAAATCTAGTCACAGCCATGGATACTGCAGTATACAGTACAATTTTAAGGCGTTAAAATAATCTATCGCTTACTCAAAATCGATGAACTTCAGATGGCGGACTTGGGTCGTGAGTGCAGTTCCTCTTAAAAAGACGGAAATGGGGGCTACCGCGCCGATTTATAGGTACGATTGAAACATGGAGGCTTTCACTCCTGACAATCCTGCTGGCAAATATACAATCTCTGGAGATATGGCTCACACCTGCAATTTCTGATGCAGCGCTCCTCAAAGGCAGGATGGCTCAATTTTTAAAGTTAGAGGTGGCGTATGCTTTATGATGAACTCATCGTGGTGCACGAAACGTAATAGTTCTGTCTCAGTCCTGCTCACCCGACCTGCAACATCTAGCGGCGGATGAAATGGACATCTGTTATCCATTTTATCTGTCGAGGGTTTTCCACCTTCATCCTGGTAATATATATTCCACCTAAGGCCATTGTCAGGCAGGCACTGGATGAGCTGAGCAAAATAATTAGCAGATACGAAACTGCGCACTCTGATTTCCTATCAACTTGAAGACTCTGTACAACTACCACTGACATATCACCTGTGGAAGCAGAGGAGCTAACACACTTGACCACTGCTATACCACTATCAAGAATGCTTACTGTGCCATCTCACGTCCACACTCTGCCCTTCTACTACCAACATTTTATCATTTCTTAATGCATGCATTACTAAATGACAATAAAAGGGGACTGTGTGTCCTCATAATCATAAAGGCACAGACTAAAGACCACAGCGTGATTGGGGAGAACCAAGGTATGGTCAAGAGAGGCAGAGGAATGCTTACAGTCAGTGGACTGGACAGAATTCAGGTACTTATTGTAAAATTTGATTGAATATGCCAGAGTTGTCACCAATTTTATCAGGACCTGTGTGGATGAGAATGCGCCTTCGTGAACATACCCAAACCGAAAGCCGTGGATGAACCAAGAGATTCATTGTCTGCTGGGGGCTAAATCTGTGGCAATCAAGACTGGTGGTCTAGAACAATACAAGATATCCAGGTATGACCTACAGAGGAAAGAAAAACAATTCTGATCGAGGTTTGAGACAGGAATGGATGTAGGTACATCAGCCTTGGCAGGGTTTGCAAACCATTACTTCATACAGAATGAAATCTAACATGAATGGCTGTCCTGCTTCACTTCTAGATGAGTTCCACACCTTTTATTTGGGCTTTGAAAGGAAGGTAAAATAAAACTACACCTGTGTGAATCCCTGCGGTATCTGATGGCCCTGTTAACTCTGTTTCAAAGGCTGATGTTAGAACATCTTTCAAGGTGAACCCTTGCAAGGCGTCAGGCCCAGGTGGTGTAGTTGGAAGGGCTCTGAAGACCTGTGCCAACCAACTAGTAGGAGTGGTCAAGGACATCTTCTAACTCTCACTGCTGTAGTTAAAGTTGTTCACCTGCTTCAAAAGCGC
This sequence comes from Mobula birostris, assembly GCF_030028105.1. Lineage (NCBI taxonomy): Eukaryota > Metazoa > Chordata > Chondrichthyes > Myliobatiformes > Myliobatidae > Mobula > Mobula birostris. The sequence continues at coordinate 88,394,689 of NC_092380.1, read as the reverse complement.
AACAATCATGCCAGTACCAAAGAAGAGCATGGTGATCTGCCTCAATGACTCACCCAGTGGCACTCACATATACAGTGATGAAGTGCTTGGAGAGGTTGGTCATAGCTAGAATCAACCTTTACCAAAGCAAGGCCCTACAGTTGCAAGAAAAAGTTTGTGAACCCTTCGCAATTATCTGGTTTTCTGCATTAATTGCTCATAAAATGTGGTCTGGTCTTCATCTAAGTTAAAATAATAGTCAAACACAACCTCCCTAAACTAATAGCACAAACAATTGTACTTCTCATGTCTTTATTGAATATATTGTTTAATCATTCACAGTCCAGGCTGGAAAAAGTATGTGAATCCTTGTATTTAATAACTGGCTGAACCTCTTTAGTAACAATAACCTCTACCAAGCGTTTTCTGTAGCTGCTGATCAGACTTGCACAACAGCAAAGAGGAATTTTAGACTATTCCTTCAAATAAAACTGTTTCAGTTCATTAATATTTCTGGGATACCTTGCATGAGCAGCCGTCTTTGGGTCATGCCACAGCATCTCAATTGGGTTAAGGTTTGGACTCTTACTTGGTCATTCCAAAATACAGATTTTCTTATTAAACCATTCTGTTGTTGATTTATATTTTGGATCATTGTCATTACATCATCCAACTTTTATTAAGCTTCAGGTGATGGACCGCAACCCTGACATTCTTCTGTATAATGTCTTGATCCAATTTTGAATTCAGTATTCCCTTAATGATTACAGTCTGTCCAGACCCTGATGCAGCAAACAGTCCCAAACCATGATGCTCCTTCCACCATGCTTAATAGTTGTGATGAGGTTTTGGTATTGGTGTGCAGTGTCCTTTTCCCTCCAAATATAGCGGTGTATATTTCTACCAGAAAGTTCAATTTTTGCTCATTTGTCCACAGAACATTGTCCCAAAAGCATTGTGGAACATCCAGGTGATAGTTTGCAAACTGGAGATGTGCAGCAATGCTTTTTTAGAGAGCAGTTGTTTCCTTTGTGGTGTCCTTCTATGAACCTCATTCTTGTTCAGAACTTTTCTTGTAGAGGACACATAAACAGAGACTTCAGCGAGTTCTAGAGATTTCTGCAGGTCTTTGGCTTTTGCCCTTTGGTTCTTTTTCACCTCCTCAGCATTGCATGTTGTGCTCTTGGTCTGATCTCTGCAGGATGCCCAACAGCAAACCAGTACTGAATTTCTCCCATTTGCAGACAATTTTTCTTACTGTGGATTGATGAACACTCAGGTCTTTAGAAATGCTTTTGTAGCCTTTACCAGCTTCGTACATCTCTGCAATTTTTCTAAGGTCTTCTAAAGTTGTTGTGATTGAGGCATGGTGCACATAAACAGATCTTTCTTAAGAGCACACTCTGTCAGTGACCTGACTTTGTGTATGTAATACACACAATTTATATACATACATTTATATCACACAACCGAACCTCTAATCTCATCTCGTTGACTGGAACACCTGATTCCAATGCATTTTTTTGAACCTAGACTGTGATTGTTTAAATGGTGTACTCAGCATTGGCAAGTAGTACAATTGTTTGGATGTTATTAGTTGAGGCAGATTGTGTCTGTCTATTATTGTGACTTAAATGAAGACCACATTTTATAATGTGTATAGTAATACACATGTCAGGCTGCTGTTTATTGATTACACTGTGTTCAACACAATCTTACCCTCAGTTCTAATCAACAAGCTCCAAAACCTGGGTCTCTACAAATGGATACGTGACTTCCTCACCAGGAGAGCAGTCTGCAAGGATCAAAAATAACATCTTGCTGACAATCAACATTGCACATCTCAAGGATGTATGCTTAGCTCACTACTCTACTCTCTCCACACCCACGATTGTACGGCTAGGCACAGCACAAATGCCAGCTGTGATCTGCTAATGACACTATTGTTGGCAAATATCAGATGGTAAAGAGGAGGCATACAGGAGCGAGACAGATCAGCTTGTTGAGTGGTGTTGCAACAACCCTGCACTCAATGTCAATATGACCAAGGAATTGATTATGAACTTTAGGAAGGGGATGTGGAGGGAACACACACCAGTCCTTATTGAGGGATTAGTAGTTCCAAGTTCCTGGGTGTCAACATCTCTGAAGGTCTAGCCTGGGTCCAACATACTGATGCAATCAAAGGTGGTAATGGCTATATTTCTTTAGGAGTTTGAGGAGAATTGGTATGTCACCAAAGACTCACAGATTTCTAGGTGCACCGTGGAGATCATTCTAACCAGTTGCATCACCATCTGGTATGGAGGGGCCACTGTAATGGATCAGAAAAAGCTGCAGGAAGTGGACTTGGCTAGCCTCCTTATGGGCATTAGCCTCCACAGCATCAAAGAACCTTAAATGGCAGCACTCATCATTAAGGACCCCCATCACCCTTGGACATACTTTCTTCTCATTGCCACCATTAAGGTGGTGATACAGGAGCCTGAAACAGGAATACATTCTTCCCCTCTGCCATCAATTTTCTGAATAGACAGTGAACTCATGAATACCTCATTATTTTTTCCTCTTTTTGCAGTACATACTTAGTTGTGGCAGTTTGCAAATTACCAACCGTTAATTGCAAAAAAAAAAATTCCAGCTTTTTTAAACTAGCATAATCCCATGAATTCTTTAAACCATAAGTGTCTTATAATGCAGCTTATTAAATGCATTCTGGAAATCAAATACATTTTACTGGTTTCCCTTTATCTATTCATATGTTTTAGGTCTAAGGGATATACCAAAAATATTGGGCAAATTGCCTTGCATATTCCTTGAATTGCACTTTTCCAATCCTACCATTTCCAAAATCCAGGAAATTTTGATTGATTACAGGCCACTCATCTAATTATCAGATGAAGGGTCTCCAACCTGAAATGTTAGTAGTTCTTCTTACAGATGTGGTCTGACCTGCTACCTGCTGCATTTTCAATTTAGTTTTCCAGCACGCAAAATAGTCATTTTCCCCCAGTATTGGTGGCCACTTCAAGGCCCCAGTAGGCAGTAACTTCCACAATTCTAGTTAAGTTTTTAACCTTGTTTGCTAGCTTCTTTTCCTCTAATGATGGATATGAAAGTTATCGATCTCTATAGCCTCTTAGTATTTATTAGGATTCCTAGCATCTCTTCGTGAACTTGTTTAGTTACTAAGTTAATTTCCCAATTTCATCCTTTGAAAGACCAACATTTACCCTCACCACTTGATGCATTCATTTCCATGGATGCTGAGTTCCTCCAGCATCTTGTGTATTGCTCTGGATACATAGGGAGTGTTTCCTCTCCAGGGAGGATGTAGAACTAGGAAGTTATGATTAAAAAATAAGTGGTCGCTGTTTTGGGCTGAGACCATCAGGGCTGAAAAGGAAGGGATAAAGATGCCAGAATAAAATGGTGGTGGTGGTGGTGGAAGAAGAGGAGATCTGCAAAGTGATAGGTGAAACAAGGTGGGTGGGAAAGATGGAGGGCTTGTGATTAATAACTAATGTCCCCCACTACAGATGCCTGCAAGATACCAGTCATAATCTATTTTGAATACATCCCCCATTGCCTCACCAGCAGGGCTCAAATTAGGGATAATTTAATAAAATAAACTTAAATAAAAATCTTCTTGAAGGCACCATCTATATCCATTTCTTTTAGTGATCAAAATATTCAACCAGGTATATCAGGTATCATTGACACTTCTCTCCTATGCTGAGATTTTTTGACCAATTGAAAGATTAAGGTGTGTAGTCCACTCTCTGCATTAATGACCTCTAGCAACTTTTTTTGTCTAATCTCCACAAGAACCATCAGTCCAGGAAATCTCAGACAGTATCACTGTTAGCTGTTAAATTACTTACCTCTAAGTTACATCTTGAATACCAGCTAAGATTTGGTCCATTTCTCTGGCTGTGCGGAGACTGCTAGGACAAACTACCAATCTCTTCCAAAATTCCATCATCTGAAAATAATCAATTTTCCTACTTATTCTACATGTATGACGCCCACATTCAATGTAAGATACTGTTACTAAAATGGCAATAAAGATAGAAGCAGAGACGGGTGGGAACAAGAGTCCCAGGATTGGGGACAGATGAGGATTATTTCAAGGGTTGGCCTAGTCAGGACAGATAAATAGGAAAGTTGCTTTGCATGTGACATGAAGTCAGGAAAAAAAATCTAATAGAGAAGGGCTTAAGACATTTAACCAGAGAAGGATTTGGACAAATAGAACATAAAATTGTAGCACTATTATAATAAAGCACTGGAGAGGAACAGCAGATGCTGTTTGATTTTTGGTTCCAATATGCAAACGCAACAGTTGGAGATCTTGGACATTTTTGGAAAAAAGATGCTTGAACAGGAAATTACAGTTTAATCTGAACATAAGAATTACACAGCAACCAGTAGACATTTTCAAATCTTACGAATGCAGAATTGTTTATACATCAGCATTACCAGTATGAAGAAGTTGTTTTGAACAAACGAGTTTCTGTAGAGGTGGAGCAAAGATATAATTCTATATTGTCACCAGTGTCAAGCAAGTGTAATTACTATAAGACTTTTTTCCCCAGTAGCTGTCTATCATAAAGATGGAGGTCTATGCTTGTTGTTTTGGTTAACCTTGATAAAATGACAAATTTCAGAGTGAACGTGTGCAAACGCAATTTTAATATATCAAGAGATACATGGATGGTTTATTGTACATAGATAATTAAATTGCACATTGCATAGAATATTACACTCCACACAATATGAACCTCCCAACCATGGAACAACTACTTTCAACTATATTTCCTATACAATTTTTTTTTCTAGAGGATTTAAAGCTCCAAAATTTCAGAACTATTTTAACCAAGACAGCAAACTACAGATAATTTACAATTGTTTGATGTCCTGCTCATGTTTCAATGGAATAAACTTATGATGTAAAATAAACAGTAACCTTGAACAAATTAAAAATAAATACAATGATTAGCTGAATGTGCTTAATATTTTATTAAAATAATTACTAGTGCACTGAAGTATTTTGAAGAACATGAATTAGTCACTCAAATTTATCACTGTCAAATGTACAATTGCAAATAAAGGGGGTGTAAAATATCCGCCAATTTTCATAGCAAAATTTTTGGTAGCCTATTTTCAAATCTGCACAAAATTTCTCATTCCTTTCCACATCCCTTCACTGTTCACCTACTCTGGAAATTTTTACACAGGCTACTCCTAAATGCAAATATTCACCATGAGATTTTCCTGTAATTTCACTTTTATGCCTTTATCTTTTGTTTGTAAATACCACATTGAAAACTCAATTTTAGTGATTCAATTAATTTCTTAGCTAGGTTTTTTTTGCTCTCAGGTGTTCCTTTCTAATTTCAAATCTCCCTTTTAACATTTATTATGTATGCATTCACTTTACAGCCTCTCACTGCATCAGGTTTATGGGTTTGTGAATGTAAATCATGAATGAGTGTGATTTCTGTCCAGTATCCACAAATGGGCCCAAAGCCAAAAAGAAAAAAAATTGCATCACCCAAATAAGTTAGCAAGGGCTGAATTGTCACTGGAATTTCTGAACTTCATTTTGTGGTTTACTACTTTGAACTGGGTTACACCAACTAAAAGCAAGCTGATTGATAAGGCTACACAGAATCAGCAAATATGTTTAAGGAACAATATTCACATAAATGATCAACAAGTACAAGCATGGGTTAGTCACGCTGCATAGGGAACACAGGACCAGGAAAAGTGGTGGAAGCAGAGACAATAGTATGTTTAAAGGGCATTTAGGCAGGCAGATGAACCGATTGGGGATGGAGAATAAACCATGTACATGTAGGCAAATACTTTGTGCACCCAAGGGCTTGTTCCTCTGCTGTAATATTCTACAAAAGTGAATTGAAAATTGAAAGAATGAATGAGAAAAGATCTTCAAAAGGAGGAAAATAAAAGGCATTTGTTTGATTATACCGATGCTCGTTTATGTTTGCTGGTTGGGGGGAGGGGGGATCGTTGCTCGCTGCCGCTTACGCATGGGGGGGGTACTTTGGGGTTCTCACATTTAACCGTCGTTCATTCTTTGGGGCACTTCTGTTTTCGTAGATGTTTTGCAAAGAAAAAACATTTCAGGATGTATATTGTATACATTTCTCTGACATTAAACTTGGACCTCTGAACCTCTGAAATGCAGAAATGCATTAAAAATCCAGAAGGAAAAAAAGTTGCAATAGCGAAGTGAGAACCAAACATATACAACAGACTGGCAAAAAAAAACAGGAAAATACACAAGATTTTCTGCAAGATATGCATAATGTATCATCCTGGAAAAGTCAAAACGAGTAATTCTACATAGGAAATGAAATACCAATGAAGTTAAATGGTTGGAAAAGAAAACAATAATGGTGCACCATACAACAGACATTTCAAGTACTGAAACAGAAAATAACCCAGTGTTGAGAAGCCAGGAAATTGCAAGCACATCCTGTTTAAAATTAGAAACATACTACTTTTCTTTCAATTGTAAAATTGAAGATCTGTGCGATAACATATCTGTGAGTATTGGTTTAGTGAGAAGATTGTACCTGCCTAAGCTCCTTGACATTTTTTGAACTGAAATTTGAAGCAAGAACTGACATTGAAAAAGGCTGTTGATACATGGTCAAAATGGTGTGAGATTTCAGGGAAAATTGTAAGGAAAGTGCAAAACAAATAACTTTTCTGATCAATCATGTCAATCCATGGAGAGAACTGTAATTTCAAAAAATTATTTGCTATTGTCTCAAATAATGAAAATGAAAATCATTTGAATTTTGAGTTTTCACATTTGTTAACTGTTGGAAGTATTTTTATCTCCAAGCACAGGAAAATGCAAGCTGGTGGGAACAATGCACAGTGCCATGGATTATGCAAATTGCCACACTAGTATTTGCTTGATTTAGGACATGCTGCAAGGTAAGTAGATTACTTTAGGATTTGGTGTTGGGCTGAGAATTTTTCCAATTTACAATAATGATTTTCAGTTCAGTAAGGTTTTCATCTGAGACCAAAATTGGTAGAATATTCATAAAATCACCTTAGAAATCAGTTCTGAGAATGTCATTATCTGTAGGTTCCCTGAGTCACAGTATTTATTTTAAATGGACGCAATAGGTGGGGTCTAAAAATTCAAACTCTATACTTAAAAGGCCTTTGGGAATATCAGGCATACTGCAGAGGCTCACTATCATTTTTAAAGGTCATCATGGATGAGCAATTAATGTCATTACCGGTGATGTCCTTACTCACTGGGTCAAACGGTAAATACACAGGAAAATAATAAGTAGAATTTAATGTGATAGAAGTGAAATATTATTCAGAGAAAGAAAAAAAATTACGCCACACACAATAGTTAAAATAGAAATGGGTGTTGAGACACAAGTCTTGATTATTGATAATGTCTCACCTATATAGTACAGCTGACAACCAAAGTCAACAGAATCTTGAAAATGGAATCCAGAACCTTAGGAATACAAGTTAAAGGAAGATACAGTATAATTCTTTTTAGTCAGATCACATCCACAGTTCAAGATCTGTTACTAACACACCTAAGGAAGATGTTAGAACACTAAATGTCAATTCCAACAGCTACAATGCTGATATCAAGTTGCAAAGGTATGAACAAAGGAAAAGCAATAAAATCTTGACAGGAAAAAGTTAAATTTTCCAGTTTTGCCTGTCAAAATTCTGGAATCATTTAAGAGACTGCTTAGTTAGCAATGAACAATTTACTTACAAGTTTTACCATTAAATAAATATAGAAATGGACCATTAAATCTTTAGAGATACTATTCTCTCCACTTCATAATCCTCCAGAAGTTACATGCATTAACATTTCAAAATGTAGTTGGGCCATATCACTTCTGGCATGGAATATTCCAATAAATCCCTCAATCGTAGGGAGCAAGCTATTTTTCAATCCTGGTTACAAATTACCCAAGCAGAAAGGATAATTCAGATATCTTTAAAGCACACAGGACTGTTGCTATGTCAGGAAATCCCAGATGATTCCCCCATAATTCAACATTTCTGTTTTTATAATAAAAGGCACAACCAATAATAGGTCGTCCTTTGTACTGGTAAATTATTTCACTCTTCTACAACACTGCCATCCCATTGTAGGTACTGAGAAGGCAGTCTGGCATTTTTAATTAAATTGTGAGTTAAATAGAACAAAAACAAAGAACAAGAACATTAATTCCTGTTGAGCAGACGCACTGCCAATATATTTTTGAAAAATCACAAAGGGAACAGTTTGCTCTCCAAACTTCTAATACAGTTTGTTATGTATCGGCATTTTAACAAATCTATCTTCACATCTAGAAATTATAATTCCCTTCCCAGTGCACACACACAACTTTGAATTCCAGGGCTATTTTGCAGCTAGGCAGGCAAATTTCTTTTCCATTCAGCTAGTGAAAAATAACTAAATTTTGATGCTGCATGTTCTAATATTTATTTTATGGTGATATTCTTAATTACATGTTAACTTTTGAGATTGACCACATCAAGAGTTCTTGCAATTCCTGCCACTCAGTGCTGCTCTCAACACTTGTTTTAAAAATCTGAAAAACTGCGCATCTGTACACAAGATTGAAATAGCCCTATAAAAATATTTAAATCTGTTCAATAGATATTGGTTATGTTATTGAAAAACTGTTGACAATGTAGTTATTTTTCTTCATTGTTTACTAACTGATATAGATGCACAATACAAAAATATTACTCGGTGTGCACCATTACCATATAAAACATATATTCCAAAAAGGGTGGACTGACTCTTCCTTCTACGGAAAGAAAACGATGCTGCAAACTGTTGCACTTCTCAACAGAAGCTGCAATGATATTAATAAAACCAGCAAACACCTAAAAAAGCATTCTCTCAATATGTACAGACACCTCTATAAAAGTCACGTGCAGTTACAGCTTTTCTAATATATTTTAGAAATTTTAAATCCAAGTATTGAAATAAAACTTCTGCACAAGGACAACCAGAACCTTTTGCACAACTTTAAAAAAAAAATGCTCTGGCACTATTATGTGCAGACCAAAGACAAAAAAAAATAGATGCAACTGTACAACTTACAAAAGAGAAAAAAAATCTTTCCCAACATGCCTTCATATTTACTGCATTAATTCACTTCTACCAAGGAAAGACAGTACAAAGACTGGATTTCAGAAAATGAATACATAAAGATTGTGCATGCCAATATTCACTGCATGCTGACATTCACTGCATAAGTATTCATTAACTTCCAAAAGCAAGCTTCCAAAATACACCCTTAATATATTAATTTGCACAATGGTAAATTTAAGGTCTTGGTAGTTAAACAGCAATCCAAACAGATCAGCATTGCTAACATATTTTGAACTACTTAGCATTGGCATTTTGTGTTTTTTTTTTAAATCACTAATTATCTGAACCATACTCCCAACACCATTTTGTTTTTGCCATTTAGGATGGTTAGCTCATTATTCAAATTTTATAAACAATTAACATTTCCACTAAAGCCTCAAAAAGTTTGTGTATTCAATGAAGACATCTTCCCAAATTTTGGCACTGAATATATACAAGTTCTACAGTAATTCAGAACAGACATTTTCAAGGCCAGTATGGGTTGCAAGTACTGCTGTAAGTAGTATTTCTTTAGCATTTAACTGGTGTTAAGATATTGTGCTCAAGTCTACTGATTCCTAAAAATGTATAGCTAGTCTAGTACTGTAGTAAGCTCTACTTTATATTTTAAAGCTCCAACAGAAATATATTAATAAAGGATCAAGTTACTGCTGCATAATTTTGTTCACAAGTACCTGTAGTCATATAGTAAGCAATTACTCAACAGATTCAAGTCCAAGAGCACAATGACCTTCAAAATCAATTTTAAATTTAGAAGGTGACCAGCTAAAACATTAAACATGGAGGTTGTTAACTACTGATTTATTAAGGGCAGGAATACATACTCGAAAAAGTGATGGATATAGTTCAGCAAATACTTATCATTGCAGTTGTATTCTGACATCAAAATGAAGCCCATTGTACAAAGGCACAATGAGATATTTGATATCAAGGCTGGCCACGGAGATGAACAATAAAGTATAGAATCAAATTATTTTAACAAATGTTCTAAAATGCAGCAGAACTCTATAAACACTAAGTAGATCTGTACAGACCAAAATGAAACAAATTATAAACACTGCATGTAACATGAGCAAGTTTATCACAACCTATAATGTGTTATTCATCCATAGGTATAGTGTCTATTGTTTACTGAATGGGATACACTGAGCTGAGCGCGAGATGCCTCCTTAGAGTTTTAACTTGTCTCAAGTACTGTATATAACAGACACTATATAAATATGGGTATTTCTATCTGCAATTTTGACAACTGAATCCCTTAGTCTTCGCTGGAAAATTAGTGGGCACTGGTAAAGCATCAGCTGGAAAAGACTCAAGACCCATGAGTTTCTTTATAAAATACCACTGAGACCCAGAAATTACTCATTAGAGCAGATTGCCCATCTGCTTTGATTGGTGTAAAAGCTTGCTGAATGGGATTAAAAAGTTTAATTACCAGTGCTGCTATTCTCTTTGTGCATAATTTTTATGGTAATGCTATTTTCTTCTGGTGGCATATTTTCATTTGGAAAATACGCCAAAATATCTTGGAAGCTCCTACAGTTGGTCATGGATCATAATATTTTAAGTCTGACCTAAATCCAGTCGCACATCACATTGCTGGGGCACAAGCACGTGAATAAATCATTTGATAGTATCAAATGAGTAATATTCACCAATTTTTTTCTACTACATTTTAATTTTTACCATGGTGCTTTAGAAAGATTGACTTTGGAATGTCAAACACTGCTGCTTTTTTTTTTGAAACTTTCTTCCAGTCTATAACTGCAAATATCTGAAGAGCTGTATAAACTAAGGAAATTAAAAAGTACTTTCAGAATGTAGTTTTGGAAAAAAACAGCTTCACATACCAAAATATAAACAAAAGATTGAATTGTACAAAGATCTTTTAGAAATTAGGCCTTAAATACAGAATTCTCCTTTGAAGACTACTCGCAGTTCTTGCAGGTGCTCTGTAGCAATCCCAAGAATATAGTACATAGTAATCACTGCACAATACGCAATGGTGAAGGAATCTTTATTTCTAATAGAGGCGCCCCCTGCTACGATTTCCTCGTCCACCCCAGCCTCGACCTCTGCCTCCACGGAAACCACCTCTTTGTTCTGTAAAGAAAGAAAATTAATATGTATTTTAATATTCTCTTGCAACTTTAATAACTTCAAAGATACATTGCTTCATTTCTGTAATTATATACTTGTAAAATAATTTGAATGCAAATTGTACTACAGAACTAAACTTGTTCCTGCATTTAAAGTTATACTAATCCCATTGAACTTCTTGTTTCCCAAATGAACTCCTTCAAAGTCACAAATTCTTTGCTCCACCACCTCTTAAGAATAGACTCATTTTCAATTTATTTCCTTCCTTCACCTAGTTCATGAACAAATTCAGGGAAGACAACAAACGCCAAATCTAATAAACGTTGCTTTGATTCAGTTTCTAAGTGGTAAATGAATACCACATAGTGATTCCTTTCCTTTTCAAATGTGGAGCACCACATCCTCTCTGGAATAAGACATTGCTCAGCTCCAATCAACTACACTGCTATGAGCGTTGAACAAAGGAACTCAAATCTATAATTTCCTTGATAATGCTTACCATAAGAGAAGTTACCAAGATTACCACTGTATTTGCCACTAGGCGGGTTGTAGATTTGCCTGGTATCTCGCTTTTGTGCTGGAGGCTGTTTCTTGGGAGGGGATGAAGTGTTTTCCTCAGACATTCGTTTTTGCCTATTAAAAAAATCATAGTTCATATTCTTTTAAGTAAACAATAAATATTAAATCAAAACTTACAGTGCTCAACTGTTATTGGCTATATTCCCTTTCAGCTACTTATATCTAATATTTACCCATGGCTCCATCTTGTGCAATTCAAAAGCAAGATCTTAAACCAAAAGCAAGTTAAATGGTTTTGTCCCTGTTTATGCTCAGAGTGGCAAACTAATAATACCAAATGCAAGATAAAAAAGATACTGGCTGAGATAACTACTAACATTATTATGAATTATATAAATATACAAACTAAATTCCAAGTATGGTAAAATCACTTCTACACACCACAATGTAGAAAACATATTAGATCAGCCAGAACAAGCACCAGAAAAGCATGCTAATTGTTCTAATTGACTTAACAACCCAGAATTATTGTTTTCAGCAACAATCATAAATTTTCACAAAGAGTTAGGGCCAAAATTACTTTTATCAATTAATGGGGAAAAACATCACTAAACCTACTCAGTCCTACTTGCTATAAATGCAGATAACATTTCTGTCTGAATCCATATACTGTTAAATTTTGTGCACAGGGGATGGGGGGAGTGGGAAGAGCAAAAAAATAGCCCCGATTGATTCAATGTAGTTTATAACTATCAAAAATGGATCTGTTGGCATAGGGATCTTTTATTAAAAAAACATCCTTGTGCAAGTCAGATTACATCAAATTTGTTGTTTTCTTATACAGGTGTGAACTATCTTACTTAATGTAGTAGGACCCTCAAAAGGAGAAGTGAAGTATCAGATGGACATGCTAAAAGATCTGTTTGAAATAATCTTGCATGAAACTATTTGCTTCACACTATTGTCTTATATCATTAAGGTTCATTTGCACCAAATGCTTCAACTTACTGCAAACTTTTGGGCGAACAAAAATAAAATGTAAAATCCCACCAGATGGATTGCAGTTAACCAATGATAGTTAATGCACCGTTCATAAAACCTATAACTCTGTTTTAAGATAGCATTCACTTTACCATTTTTAATTTAGGTATCTGAATCCTGAAATCACTCTGCAGCACCAAGAAGTTTGAAGTTTTAATTAAATTACACACTTCACTTTTTTCTCCTAAAATGTGGTATCTCATACACTGACATTTTTACAATTTAACCTTTCAGATTGTCCTCAAGTCATCTATAGTACTCTTCAGTTAGTCACGTATCAATTTGAAAAGCTTGACATCATGCCAATAAATATATTATGGTACATGTTTCTGTAAGCAAATGAGTGCAACAAAAACAAAGATTAATCGATGTTAGGATGATGTTTGAGCATCATTATTGATATTCATATTGAACATGCATGGAAATGCTGAGCTGAGAGCACACTACTTGCAACATAAATGAAATAAGAAGCACCAATGGAGAAGTGCAACTGAATATTTTTTTGAATGTATACTTTCTGGTACATACAACATAATAAACATGCAGCATGCACATAGGTTTTAAAATCACTGCTGAATATGGATATACTTCTAATCCAACAAAATGTGCTCAGTGGGCTTTCTCCAAATATCAGAAATTCTACTCTTTAAATGGAATTATTGTAACTGAACAATAATACTATAAATATATAATTGACCATAGATTCTAATAAATTAGGAAAGTTTAAAAATAATTTTTAATAGTTCTTGAATATTTTTGAATTTTTGTGAACATCACAATAACACAAAATGTAGAAGTGTTTTCATAGTTAGTTCAGCGGGGGTGAAGTTCCATTGCTTGTCAAAGAACAAAAAGAATTTTATTTTTGGCAAGGCCCTTCCCTACATAAAAGCAATTAATGGAGGAATCAATTTTGCTTGCAAAAGTGAATTTAAGGGTAGGCATACCACATCAATAAATGACAAATATATTCAATTCAGGAGAAGCTTATGCCAAGATTTGAAAGTAAAGTTAAATAGCAGATGTTCCAATATAATAACATTTAATTAGGGTTCTACTGTGTAAAAACCTAAATGTATTACCAAATCTGTAAAATCTGACTAGTATGTGTAAATTGGTCTCTCCACCACAACCCCCAAAAGCCAAGGAACAGAATTTGCAAACCAACACCAAAAGCTGAGATACAGAATAAAAATCTGCTCTTAAAGAATTTATGTTGAGGAAAAAAAAGAATAAACATAGAATGAGCAAGAAACAACAAATTTTCAGTTTTTGGCCAGGGTCCTCATTTTGTGAATATCACAAGTGTAACAGGGTGTCTTATAATCTTAAAATGTGGAACAATCAGTGTTGTGGATCAAGACATCAATGATTTTTATATAAACTGGAGGTTAGCTTCTAAATAAGATGCGACAACTATATGTAGAATTTAAACGTACCCCCCTTCAACTTTTTGTACGGGCTTCCAAGAAAGGGTGACTGTACTTTTATAAGAGGGAGGATTATGGAACAGATCCTAAACAAAAGAAATACACAGATTATATAATGCTTACATTCAATCTACTTTACACAGAATTTTAAGCCAGTCTCTTATGCTAACTGTAACTGTACAAAAGTGAAAACAGTAAGATATTAAACAGAATCAGTCATACAAAAATATATCACAAAGAGGCCCTTCAGTCTTTCTAGTCCATGCTGAACCATTTAAACTGCTTATGCCCATTGACCTGCACCAGGACCAGAGCCCTCCATACCCCTACCATCCATGTACCTATCCAAACTTCTCTTAAACTTTGAAATCGAGCCTGTATGTACCACTTGTGCTGGCACACAGTTCCACAATTTCATGTCCTTCTGACCTGAAGAAACTTCCCCTCATGTTCCCCTTAAACTTTTCACCTTTCACCCTTAACCCATGACTTCTAGTTGTAGTCTCACTAACCTCAGTGGAAAAAGCTTTCTTGCATTTACCCATTAATATCCTGCATAATTTTATATACCTCTGTCAAATCTCCTCTCTATGTTCCAAGGAATGAAGTCCAAACCTATTCCATCTTTCCTTATAACTTTTAGGTCCTACAGAACTGGTAGCATCCTTCTAAGTTTTCTCTGTACTCTTTCAACCTTACTTACATCTTTCCTGTAGGAAGGTGACCAAAACTGCACATAATACTCCAATTAGAAATCAGCAATGTCTTATACCACTTCAACATAATAACATCCCATCTCCTGTACTCAATACATTGATTTATGAAGACCAATGTGCCTAAAGCTTTCTTTATGACCCTATCTACCCGTGACACCACTTTCAGTGAATTATGGACCTGTATTTCCAGATCCCTTTGTTCTGCAGCACTCTTCATTGCCCTATCTTTCACTGTGTAAAACTTAACCCTAATTAGTGCTATTGAAGTGCAATACTTCGCATTTAACTACATTAAATTCTCTCTGCCATTTTTCAGCCCATTTTTCCAGCTGGCCCAGATCCCACTGCAAGCCATGAAAGTCTTCCTCACTGTTCACTACACCCCCAATCTTGGTGCCATCTGCAAATTTGCTGATCCAGTTAACCAGGTTATCATCCAGATCACTGATATAGATGACAAACAACACTCAGCACCGATCCCTGCAGCACCCCACTAGCCACAGGCCTCCATTCAGAGAGGCAACCATCTACTACCACTCTCTGGCTTCTCCCACAAAGCCAATATCTAATTCAATTTACTACCTCATCTTGAAGGCTGAGTGACTGAATCTTCTTGACAACTTCCCATGGGGGCCCTTGTCAATTGCCTTACATGTAAATAACATCCACTCACATGTGCAACAGGCCTCCAACCCAGGGCAGGCTGCAGGATATCGATGATAGGCTATATATACTTTTAGATGTGTGACTCCAAAATAACAATCAAACAATCCTGGGAAAGGTTATAATCAACAGTTGGAAAAAAAATTACTACCTTGATAAGAACATTAATGTTATTGGTTATCTTCAATGCAACAACCTTAATCTTGTTCTGTGGAATAGAAACAATATCATATAAAAGTGGGATTTCATACCATATTTCCAAATACACAAATATTCTTTATGAATTTATACTGTAACACCATTGAATCTTTAGAATGCTTTTGAATTTATTTCTGTCATAATGAAGTGCATAGTTACAGAGCAGGGAGAAATTAATGAAATCTAGGAGCCATTAGTAATACTCGTAATAATTAGGCAACTGCCTCCTATGTGATTTAGTTGTGCATTATGGGTGCAATTCACCTACTGCTACAATTTTACTTACTGTTTACAATCATAGCCATGTTAACAAATCCTACAGACTGTTTTAGTGCAGCATAACCAACAGCAACCTTGTTGACACAACTGTGCTGTAAACTCTGTTGTAATAGTAAGTGAAGTTACATCCAAAAGCACAACAAAAACACAAAGACAACTCTCTTGACCTTCAAAATTCTTACATTCTAGGAACCTATCTGATGATATACAGTTGAAAAAAAAGTTTGTGAACCCTTCAAAATTACCTGATTTCCACATTACTCATAAAATCTGGTCTGATCGTCATCTAAGTCACAATAATAGACAAACACAATCTGTCTAAACTAATAACACACAAACAATTGTATTACTTCTTGCCAATGCTGAGTATGACATTTAAACAATCACAGTCTAGTTTCAAAAAAGTATGTGAACCTCTGGGCTAATGCCTTCTACGAAAGCTATTTGGAGTCAGGTGTTCCAAACAATGGGATAAGATTGGAGTTGTGGGTTGTAGAGGTGCCCTGCCCTATATAAAAGACACACAAAGTCAGGTTAATGACAGAGTTTGCTCTCCTCAAAAAAGATCTGTTTATGTGTACCATGCAACTTTCAGAAGACCTTAGAAGATTTGTAGAGATGTGTGAAGCTGGAAAATGCTACATAAGCATTTCTAAAGACCTGAGTGGTCATCAGTCCACAGTAAGAGAAATTGTCTACAAATGGAGGACATTCATTACTTTTGCTGTTGGGCATCCTGCAAAGATCATACCAAGAGAACAACGTACGATGCTGAAGGAGGTGAAAAAGAACCCAAAGGTAACGGCAACAGACCTGCAGAAATCGCTAGAACTTGCTAAAGTTTCTGCTTATGTGTCCACTACAAGAAAAACACTGAACAAGAATGGTGTTCATGGAAGGGACACCATGGAGAAAACTCTCCAAAACAAAATATTGCTGCACATCTCACATTTGCAAAAGGCCATCTGAATGTTCCACAATGGTTCTGAGATAATGTTCTGTGGACAGATGGGACAACATTCATTGGACAGATGAGACAAAAGCTGAGCTTTCTGGCAAGAATAGACACTGCTATGTTTGGAGAAAAAAGGGCCCTGCACAGCAACACCTAACCCAACTGCGAAGCATGGTGAAGGAGAATCATGATTTGGGGCTGCTTTGCTGTCTCAGGGCTTGGACAGCTTGCAATCGTTGAGGAAACAATGAATTCAAAATTCTATCAAGACATTTTACAGGAGAATGTCAAGGTTGCAGTCCGTCACATGAAGCCTAATAGAAGTTGGATGATGCAACAAGACATTGATCAGAAGCACCAAAGTAAACCAACAACAGAAAGGTTTAAAAAGAATATCTGTTTTGGAATGGTCAAGTCAGAGTCCAAACCTTAATCTAATTGTGATGCTGTGGCATGACTTGGAGGGCTGTTCATGCTATATTGATCAACAAACAGTTTTGTATGGAGGAATGGTCTAAAGTTCCTCCTTGCCATTGCGCAAGTCTGATCTGTACCTACAGGAACATTTGGTGGCAGTTATTGCTGCTAAAGGTGGTTCTACCAGTTATTAAATACAAGGGTGCACATACCTTTTACAGCCTGGACTGTAAACGATTAAACAATGTGTTCAATAAAGACATGTAAAGTACAATTAAGGGTTTTTCTGTGAATCCCTGAATTTGTTAAGCAAGATCTCTCAGGATCTCATTTGTTTCACTTGAAAAATATATTATGTTTGCTATTCATTAAAGATTTAATTGTTCATGACATGGTACTTCATCATGTGTTAGTATATCTTTTAAATATTCAGGTTTCTTGATCAAGCTTCGAGTTCTAGAGTGCAGCAAGACCTTTTAAGTTTGAAATTAATGGACAATGCTTCCTGATTTACAAATTCTCATTTAATAGGGTAGCGGTTAACACAATGCTATTACAGCTCGGGGCGTCGGAGTTCTGAGTTCAATATCGGCTTCTTTTGTAAGGAGTCTGTACGTCGTCCCTGTGGGTTGTGTGGTTTCCCCCTGGGCACTCCAGTTTCCTTCCACAGTCCAAAGACGTACCAGATAGTTTAACTGGTCATTGTAAATTATCCCGTGATTAGGTTAAAAACAGATTTTCTGGGGTTGCTGGGGTGGCGTGGTGTGGTTTGAAGGGCCAAAAGTGCCTATTCTGCGCTGTATCACTTAAAAAAAAAAGTATAAAACATTCTCCAGGATTACAATCCATACATACATCTAGGAATACAGGTGTCCCCCGCTTTACAAAAGTTCGTTTTTATGGAAGATCTACATCAGTACCTGTTTTCGCTAACCGAAAGAAATCCAGAGAGGATTTTCACTTTTACAACAGAAGGCGCCCGCTTTAAACTTGTGTTTACCCCGAGAAAGACTACCATGACCATGAAGCCTTGCATGGGCAGGTGTGTGTACATGCATGTATGTGCTGATTTTTTTTTCTACAAATCAGTTTTGGCTAAATCTTCCAGATTCTGCTAAGTTAAACTACACTGTACATACATTATTTCTACTTTATATAGGCTGTGTATTTATCATATCATATTCCTGCTTTTACGATATGTTAGTGTTATTTTAGGTTTTATGTGCTATTTGGTATGATTTGGTAGGTTATTTTTTGGGTCTGGGAACGTTCAAAATTTTTTCCCATATAAATTAATGGTAATTGCTTCTTTGCTCTACTCCATTTTGGCTTATGAATGGTTTCATAGGAACGCTGTACTTTCCAATAGCGGGGGAAACCTGTTCGCATATCGAGCACCTTCAGACTACTTCCTCTGAGATACTAGTAGTAACATATACAATTAAATTGCATAAAATGTTCCTATCTACCTTGTTATTTAAGTCTAAAAGACCAATCAGTGGAATACCTACCTCCTCTGTCTTCAAAGCTTCACCTGTTTTTCCTTGCAAAGCAAGTCGTAGCTGCCTGATGTAGACTTGCAAGCCTCTAGCAAAGTACTGTAACCTGGAAAGAATGTTGTAGAGTTAAAACATGAAGACATACAGCAGCACAGTATGTTTATTATTCAGATCTCGGATCCAAATTCAAATGTATGCCTTTTCTGTGTTCCAACTACAATATCCCTGCCACAGCTACTGAGCTGCAATTAAACAAATAACAACCTTGCTTTGTAGCCACTGGATTTATCTCCAACAACTGGAACTTGGGAAGTTAATATTGGGAAATGATTAACTAAATGAAGGTGTTCTACAATGCATGAAAACTGAAAGTCAAGTTAGTAAAAAAGGTTCAAAGAGTAGGACCAAGCAAAACGAACAGTGTTACTCCTTTGATGGTAGAGAGCAATACACCGAATACTATTTTGAGCTACAGATTCAGAGATAAAAGGTACAAATGTGACAAATCCAGTTGATTCTATAGGTGGGATGCATGGATATAAACAGATTCACAAGAACAAAACCACATAAGTTAAAATCTAAAACAAGAGAAAAATGCAGATGTTGGAAATCCGAGCAACACACACAAAATGCTGGAGAAATTCAGCAAGCCAGGCAGCATATAGGAAAAGAGTACAGTCAACGTTTCCAGCCGAAACCCTTTGGCTACTTGTTTTTTTTTCCAGCTGCCCACAGATCTAATGAAGGTTGTCATCTAAAATATTCTATTGTTTCCACTGCCTCGTGCTGAATATTCACATTTTATGTTCTTAAAGCTATTCTGTACCTAACCGTACAAATGATCCATAGAAGCCACCAGTTTCATCTTTAATATCTAGAAGACAGCTATTTGGTCCCTTGATGGAGATATTTCAGTTATTTCCCTAATGCTTTAACATAATTGAATTTCTTTTGTGGTTTAAGCTAATTATTCCATTCAAATTATAGTCTATGAAATGACTAGACAACAAAATCTTACAATAAAACTAATTTATTGTTTAACACAGTGGAAACAAATTTCAGTGTATAAAAAATAAAATTCACCACACCTGATTTTGAAGTCCTTAAGTCGTTCTGCATTGAGCTTTGCTGTAAGGAAATCAGGAAGTTTCTTTCCAAGCTGATGAAAGCCGAACAGTAGACATTCAACATAACTAAACTGCAGCTTGGGCTCCTCATTGCCTGCATTTTCTCCATTTTCTGCCTCCTCTGGGGGCAATGGCATATATTCCTAGATATTTCAGAAATGCTAGCTTAGTCACAAGAACAGACTTTTTGAGAATGAGCATTTGTAATCCACACAAGCACTGCGTTTACACCTACAGGCATTGATGAGGCTGTATGCATCATGTCAATCCCAGTAAATTACATGAAATTAAAACAAAGTGTTAGATAAAATTATCTACCTAGAAGAAAACAACAAATCAACATTTGGTGAGATTCCATGAATTGCATTGACAGTTTGCAAGGTTTGAATTTTTGAAGAACTTGAGGTACATTCTGAAATTATAATAATGAAAATAAACAACTGGAGACATGAGAATGCAGATGCTGGAATCTGGAGCAACACACAAAAAACAGGTGGAACTCTGTGGATCAGCAGCATCTACGGAGGAAAATGGACAGATGACTTTTGGGTTGAGACCCATACCTTCTGGACTGAAAGATAGAGCGGAGATAGCCAGTATAAAATGACAGAAATGTACTTTGTAATAAATTTACTTTGAACTTTGACTATTTAAAAGAAATAGCTGTTGTTGAATTTTGAGGTGGTGTAAAAGTAGGCAAGTGTAGATTAAATTGCTGAGCTACAATTCATTTAGTGTTGGTTTCTGGATTATGATTTTCGAATAATCCAATAGCATTTTTATCAATTTAAATATTAAGACGTTTCTTTAAAAGGTATACAATACAATCATGTTACAAAGGCTTGCATTTTTCTGCGTTGTGATCTTGTGTGAATTTGCTGATTCTTTTGCATTTTGTGGTTATTTAGTTAGTTTTCCTTCACACATATTCCAGAGGAATAAATTCCATATCTGATATTTTGGTAGTAATCTGTGAATTTCATAAGGGTGAATTTCTATTATCTAAACTGCTATAATGTGGAGAACATAGTATTACACTGGAATAAGGAACAGTGGAAGGGGTATAATTTTCTGGGAAGATTTCATACTTACCAGTAATTTTTCAAACAATTGCTTCAAATTACTTTCTAACTTTTCCATATCACCACAGAAAGGTGTCATTTCTGCCAGTAACTTTAAAACCTACAAATTTAAAAATAAACATTTTTACTTGATGTTTTAAATAATTGATTTGACAGTAAACAACCTTAAATATACTATTTACTGGTTCACAAATTGTTACCAAACTTACCAGTTTCCTCAAGCTGGAACAACTTTTTCCTTCTGGTTCAGAAATAAAACTTGACGCAGAGATTTGCACTACTTGTATTTTATATTTCTTATTATAATTTATAGTACTGTACTGCTGCCACAAAACATACTCCATGACATTTGTCAGTGATAGTAAACTTGATTTTGATTCAGAAATTCCTGTTTGTTGTGAGCAAAGCATTCTAAAACCAGACACTTCAAGCATTCATGATACACAGAACCTCTGATATCATCCTTGTAAATCTCCATTGACTTCTGGCTACATACACTTCTTAAGTGCATGTAATGGTGAATGTACCGAACACTAAAAGTTATCTAACCAGAAGTCAACTTCAATGTCTGGCTTGCTTTTGTTACCAAAAAAAAAGGCTCTATTAAATGGCATTTCTACTTATACTGATGTATTGAAACCAGGCCCCCTTCCTTTATCATGTTTAGGACATTGTTTTCCAAGTATTATGCCCAAACTGAAATGCTTGTATCAAAATTGTTCCTGCACTTGTATCCCTTTCCTCAAATTACTTACTCTTGCTATTGACTTAGTCAATTTGTAAGAACAATTTAAAGTAGATTTAGATTCAAATAACAAAGACTCTGCACAAGTTTAAAAAAACAAATCATCAAATTATGCTGGTCCACATCTTACCTCTAACTGAATGTCAAGTCCTTCTACTGGACTAGTAAGGGAGCTCAGATTTGGTAATACTTGCTCACAGAAGTAGGTGACGAACCTGGTTGAATGAACATTTTTCTGAAAGATAGTAACACCATGAGAGGTAAAATTAATTTTAATCTGCCAGGAATCAGTATGCACTTTTAGACATAATCCAAGGATTTACTTAGAACATATCCACTAACTTCAGAATGTTGCCATCCAACCACACACTCAGGATTATGGCAGCAGACTAATACTGAAACATTTACCACATGATAGAGTTAATTTGGTTGCACAGCACCTCCAAATCCAGAATATACATTGAACCACATCAAGTTGTTATCAATCCTGCAGTTTTATGACTGATGATATCGTTTTCAGTATTCCAGTTCCATTGGTGTTATTGTTGCCTACTTGGCATCTAACCTTTTTAATTTTGGTAAATTATTTGGCATCAATAAACATTGTGTAGAGCAGATCCACATTGTAATTCATAACAACGTTTCTCTATTATAATACTTGAGTTTTCTAATTGCCATTGTCTGGGTATACGCCAATATTAAGTTCCTGAAAAGTTACACACTTCTCCAGCTAACAGCAAGAACAAAACCATCATGTTATTGAGAAGTTTGCCACACAAATGTTCATTTAATATCAGAGTATGTATATAGTATGCAACCTGAAATTTATATTCAGACATTCGTGAAACATGAAACCCCATAGAATGAATGATAGAAACATCAAAGCCCCAAAGCTAGCCTAAAGCCCCTAAAGCTAGCCTAAAGCCCCTAAAGCTAGCCTAAAGCCCCTTTAACCCAATAGGCTATTTCACATTGTTGTGGTCTAGCTAACCTGCGTCTCAAAGCTACAAACTACCCGTCCAGTTTTCACCTCTACATCTGTGGCTGACACCTTTATAGCTGATCCTCTATTATCATTTGGCCTCACACTTTACAAACTTATACTTTTTGTCAAAGATGTTCCTGAATACATATGCACTTCAACTTTTTATTGGTGTTTCACTATCCAACTTAATAGTCTTACCACTTGAAGACCAAAATGAAATACGTATTCAAATTCAATATTTAAAGCTTTGGGGATGTAGCTAAAAAACATAGGAACATAGAAAATAGGTGCAGGAGTAGGCCATTCGGCCCTTCAAGCCTGCACCACCATTCAGAATGATCATGGCTGATCATCCAACTCAGAACCCTGTTCCTGCCTTCTCTCCATACCCCCTGATCCCTATAGCCACATGGGCCATATCTAACTCCCTCTTAAATATAGCCAATGAACTGGCCTCAACTGTTTCCTGTGGCAGAGAATTCCACAGATTCACCACTCTCTGTGCGAAGAAGTTTTTCCTCATCTCGGTCCTAAAAGGCTTCCCCTTTATCCTCAAACTGTGACCCCTCATTCTGGACTTCCCCAACATCGGGAACCATCTTCCTGCATCTAGCCTGTCCAACCCCTTTAGAATTTTATACGTTTCAATAAGATCCCCCTCAATCTTCTAAATTCCAGCGAGTATAAGCCCAGTCGATCCAGTCTTTCATCATATGAAAGTCCTGCCATCCCAGGAATCAATCTGGTGAACCTTTTTTGTACTCCTTCTATGGCAAGAATGTCTTTCCTCAGATTAGGGGACCAAAACTGCACACAATACTCCAGGTGTGGTCTCACCAAGGCCTTGTACAACTGCAGTAGAACGTCCCTGCTCCTGTACTCAAATCCTCTTGCTATGAATGCCAGCATACCATTCGCCTTTTTCACCGCCTGTCCACTTTCAATGACTGGTGTACAATGACACCCAGGTCTCGTTGCACCTCCCCTTTTCCTAATCGGCCACCATTCAGATAATAATCTGTTTTCCTGTTCTTGCCACCAAAGTGGATAACCTCACATTTAACCACATTCCATTGCATCTGCCATGAATTTGCCCACTCACCTAACCTATCCAAGTCACCCTGCATCCTCCTCACAGCTAACACTGTCGCCCAGCTTCGTGTCATCCACAAACTTGGAGATGCTGAATTTAATTCCCTCGTCTAAGTCATTAATATATATTGTAAACAACTGGGGTCCCAGCACTGAGCCTTGCGGTACCCTACTAGTTACTGCCTGCCAACCCCCAATATTGTGTGCTTTAAGTTTGCACACTAATCTCCTGTGTGGGACCTTGTCAAAAGGCTTTTGAAAATCCAAATATACCACATCCACCGGTTCTCCCCTATCCACTCTACTAGTTACATCCTCAAAAAATTCTCTAAGATTCGTCAGGCATGATTTTCCTTTCACAAATCCATGCTGACTTTGTCCGATGATTTCACCGCTTTCCAAACGTGCTGTTATCACATCTTTGATAACTGACTCTAGCATTTTCCCCACCACCGATGTCAGGCTTACCAGTCTATAATTCCCCGGTTTCTCTCTCCCTCCTTTTTTAAAAAGCGGGGTTACACTAGCCACCCAATCCTCAGGAACTAATTCAGAATCTAAAGAGTTTTGAAAAATTATCATTAATGCATCCACTATTTCTTGGGCTACTTCCTTAAGCATTTTGGGATGCAGACAATCTGGCCCTGGGGATTTATCTGCCTTTAATCCCTTCAATTTACCTAACACCACTTCCCTACTAACATGTATTTTCTTCAGTTCCTCCATCTCACTAGACTCACAGTCCCCTACTATTTCTGGAAAATTATTTATGTCCTTAGTGAAAACAGAACCAAAGTAGTTATTCAATTGGTCTGCCGTGCCCTTGTTCCCCATGATCAATTCACCTGTTTCTGACTGTAAGGGACCTACATTTGTCTTAACCAATCTTTTTCTTTTCACATATCTATAAAAGCTTTTACAGTCAGTTTTTATGTTCCCTGCCAGCTTTCTCTCATAATCTTTTTTCCCTTTCCTAATTAAGCCCTTAATTAAAAAAAATCAATCCAGATTCTAGATGAAAATCCAACGCACCCTCTTGTAAAAAGCAGAGTGCCTGAACATCTTTCTATTGATTACCAATCCCAGGATAACCACACCCTTGTCACTGGACCTCCTCATGGAGGCTAGCAGGAGAGCACAATCTTCCACTTCCTGAACCTCTTTTATTTAATCTAATTAAATACACACATTGAAAACTATACCTATCATTAAATTGCTTGCCAGTGTTTTAAATGTTCTAATTTAACATTAACTGATGTCAAGTAAAAGGAAATTCAAGTTTTAACTGATGTTCAGTATACATATTATTTGAAGTGAAAATCATGCCGGAAAAATTAGCAGCATAAAAAAGTTCAACATTTTTCCAAGAATCTTGCAAAAGTTACAATGCAGAGGACAAGACAGATACTAATACTGTTTGGTGATAATGAAATATGTCAAAGGCTATACTTACTGAGAAAAGAGGAACAGCCTGTCTGGTGCACTGTAGTAACCTGTCCACAGAATCTGGATCTGCAGGATTGAACACTTGTTCTAAATCTGCCTGTTCAGCCACCAACTCGACTAATTGTTGTCGACCGCTTACTGTCTGAAGGTTCTTCAGGCTAGACAGAATTTTCATGAATAAAACAAACTCTTCTCCTGTAACATCATCAAGTACCTGAAAACAAAATACTTGACATAAATGCTGCTCCTTAATAATTATGTCCCTTCACTGTTCCTTTGTTTTAAGGAGGAAGGTGGGGTTATGGGAAGAAGCAAAGGGAAGAAACTAAAAATGTACGCAGAGTTACTTTAAGTAAACCCTCTAAGTCCTGTGAATGCTTAAGCACAAAATATTTCAAGTTAACATTATATATTTGGTTATTTTTTTGAAGTTAAAATCATTTTAAAAAATGTACTAAGCGTATGACCTAGATTAAAATACTTTAGTTTGTAACTTTGGCATTTTTAGATTACATTACATAAAAGCTACAGTTCTGGAGTTATACATGGTGCACTCAAGGAAATGGGTTTCATAAGACAACAGCCTTTTTCTGTTTAGGTTAACAATTCCTGCTATGCTGAAAATAAACAAAGATTGTGCAGATACTGGAACTCCCGAGAGTAACACACAAAATGTTGGAGGAACTCAGCCAGTCAGGCAACATCTATGGAAGGAAATAAACGGTCCACATTTTGGGCCAAAACCCTTCATAATAAAAAATGTTCTGTTAGTTAATGATGCCTCTCAAATACACCCACAGAATAGCAAAGATCCTGTTTGAGGTATAGATCTGCAGTTAGCACAGAAGTGCATGTGCACATTTTGCTTAATGGCACCTGCTAGAGGTATTTCTAATGTTAGAAAATCATTCAAATTTATTCCAGACATTTCAGTTGAGTTTATACATCTTAAGCTGAAGTGAACCAGTGTGATAGCACTTACTTTGGAGTATGTCTTTGCTTGAAAAAAACCTATCAAGCTGGCCTCCATTCAGTTGAGTTACAATTTTAGAAATACATTTAAGAGATACCCATAAATAGAAGTATGAGCCTCGGAATTCCCAAGAGTTGTTCCTTTTGTTTACAAACTCTTGTCAGAATTGAAGCAGAAACCTTACTTATGTGTAAAAATTAGGATTTAGCTGAAGTGGGAAATGCTATGATGTAATGCTCCATTTTAAATGTTATAATTAAATTAATAGTAGTTTAAGCCAAGAACATTCCATGACATTCATTTCTCAAATTCTTTCACAATAATAATTCTTCTGCCCATTTCTGTACCTCTGTTGATTAGCTACTGAAGCACACAAATGACTACTCTCAAAATGTTGCACGCCAGAGGCGAGTTAATTTTTTTTTCCTTCAGTGTATGCAACTCACAATTAGATAACTAGCCTCAATTTAACCAAAATCTCAAAATCACCTAGTTATCATAGATATTCTTCCTGTGACTCACTGGACTTCGTTGAAGGTGGTGAAGAATATTTCCCACCCATACAAGATGGATTACTGAGAAAACTTGCTAATTACTTAAATACAAAGAAGTAGAGATTTACAGAATAATTTTATTTCACTTGCCTTTTTAGATTCAACAAAAATGTATTCTTCTACTTCTTTGTTCATGACTTCTTCTGGTAGAGCCTTCAGTTTTGTGGAAAGAAACTTTATGGCACGTTCTCGTACAATATCTTCTCCTTGGATTATCTGTGTGAAAAGACCGCCCAAGGTTCCTTTCAGAAGAAAAAGGAAATCTAGTTTTAAACTTAATATGCACACATTGTATGAAAGTTTGCAAGAAGAGGCATAATATAGACCTTTCACTCAAAAGCACAGTCTCAAATTTACATTTGAAAATGTTCTAAACTTCTAAACAGGTCTATCAGACATCAACAACTTTCACTGTATTCTAATTTGCACACTGATAATTAGAAATTAATTTCAATCTATAGCCACAATTTGGTTATGTCTAAATAAGATGTTATTTCTTTTTATACCACTTTTTCTCCACACTTCCAAATGTTAAACTTCTATTACAATTTTTAATAATTTTTCCCCTTCTCCATGGTCTGGTATTTGTATTCATTGTTTTCTATTAATAGCTAGGTGTTTCATCGTCACTGTCTCACTATTTTTTCTTGGACTTCCACATGGTATCTTGTATTCACTACAGGTAAATAATCTACAAGATTTAACAAAATATTACTTCATGGTATTTCACAATGGCAAACTATCCTCCAACTTCAATTATTTTGTGCTTAAAATACACTATTTTACATAGTTTTTCAACTGCTTTTAAAATGAAATGTACAATGCTGCGCAAAAGTCAGACATTTATATATCTAGCGTGGCTAAAACTTGTACAGTACTATAATAATTTTATGTATTGTACTATACTGCTGCTGCTGCAAAAAAATCATGACAAATGTGAATGTTGATAAACCTGGTTCTGATGTGTGTTTCTTTTGTGGACTGAGCGTGTGTAGGGGACAGGAAGAGGGGAATATGGTTCAGAAAATGGAAAGGGAGAGAGGAGCGTGCAGGAAGCACCATTATTCAGTAATGATCAATAAGCCAATTCTTTGGAATCAAATGGCCTTACCTAGTGTCTCAAAGCTGGGCGTGTCTGTACCAGCACCACACCCTTGCCCCTCCTTCTCTGCCACCTGTCCCACACCCCTCCCGCAACACTCCACCCTTGCCCTTACCAACATTCTTTGCTTTTGCCAGATTAGCAAATCCATTCTCCGCTCCACATTGACAAATACAGTACTGGGTCAAATACTTAGGCAACCTAGCTACATATATGTGCTTAAGACTTTGGTACAGTACTGTTGGTATGTTGAATGAACAATCTTATGAAATTAAAAGGACTACATTTCAATAGCTTCATTACAGAATACTTCAAAACAATGCTTTGTACATCCACAAAATAGTTATAAAATAGCAGTTACCTTTAGCATCAATCTTGAATATACATATTAATGCATTATTAACCAAGTTAAATTCTGCATTATCATCTGAAAGAAAAAGTGGAAACAACTTCAATTCAGCGTAGGATTATGTATCTAAATCAAATTTAGTAGCTATCAGTTAGCTTTACATTAATGACTTAAGAGCATATTCCAGAAAGATCACCTCAGTTTTTGCTACCTCAGCTGTTACAGATTTATTTGAAATGTTTGGCAAAAATCAAATCTGGAAAAATTCTTCAAATACAGGTGAAGCCCACAATATGACCATTTGGGTCATGGAAATTTGCAATTACAGAATTCACAAATCACCACCCAAAAATTTGAGATTTGGTATATAATTTTCTCCACTGGAACCTTACATGAAGAAAAAAGTAAATAAACACAAAAAGTATATTTTTCCAACCTGCATTCTTAACACATTCACAGAATGTACAACGTTGCATTATGGAAAATTGCGATAATGTACTATCTTCTAGGAATGCAACCACCTCCCTTTCTCTGTATCATGGGTGTTGCCTGACTGCATGTTCAAACATTTATCTGAAAAAGTGTATTGATTAAATCTATTCAAACTGATGATAGTTGTATCGGGGGATAAGACAGCTGAAACAGATTCGCAGAATGCACCAGAATTTCTGAATACTGAAAAAGCAACAAAATGGCCCAGTTCATCAACTATTAACTTTTCTCCTCAGACATAAAAGGTATCCAAAAATACTTACCACAAATTTGTAAATTATTCACAGGATTAAAGATAATCTGTGGTGTATGGCAATTCATAAAATCCAAATGATTAAGTTTCCCTCTTTAGCAAGCTCAAATTTAATTGATAAACACATCCATGTGGATGCCAGCTTCTTATCTCTAGATCTACTAACCAGTGTTTTTGTTTTTCCTCCCAATTTCCTCTCTAACCTTGTAATAAAAGGTTAACCTCGTTAATAAAAATCAACAAAACTTCCAAAATCACAATTTAATCATCTAGGCATGAAAAGAAAGAGGAAACCACAAGTCATAGGAACAGAATTAGGCCATTTGGCCCATCGAGACTGCTCCACCATTCCATCATGGCAGATTTATTATCCCTCACAACCCCATTCTCCTGCCTTCTCCCTATATCCTTTGATGCCCTGACTAATCAAGAGTCTATCAACCTCCACTTTAAATATAATCAATGACTTGGTCTCCTCAGCCATTCGCAGCAATGAATTCCACAGATTCACCACCATTTGGCAAAATAAATTCCTCCTAATCTCTGTTCTGAATGGACATTGCTCTATTCTGAGGCTGTGCCCTCTCATCCTAGACTCACCCATTAAAGGAAACATCCTCTCCACATCCCCTCTATCTAGTTGTTTCAATAATCGATAGGTTTCAATGAGATTCCCACATCTTTCTTCTAAATTCCAGCAAGTACAGACCCAGAGACATCAAAAGCTCCTCATATTTTAACCCTTTCATTCCTGTAAACCTTTAGACCCCCTGTAATGTCAGCACATCCTTTCTTAGACAAGGTGCACAAAACTGCTCATAATTGCATTGCATTTTCCTTCATTACCACTGACTCAATCTGCAAATTAAAGCTTAGAGAATCCTACACAAGGACTACCAAGTCCCTTTGCACCTCTGACCTTCTGAATTCTCCCCCCATTTAGAAAACAGTGTATGCCTTTACTCCTTCTACTGAAGTGCATGACTATGCACTTCCCTACACTTTATTCTATCTGGCATTTCTTTGCCCATTTTCCCAATCTGTCTAAGTTCTTCTGAAGACCAAATGCTTCCTTAACACTACCAGACCCTCTATCTATCCTTGTATCACCTGCAAAGTTGGCCACAAAGCCACCAATTCCCTCATCCAAATAGTTGACATTCAAGGTGAAAAGAAAAGTTCATAACACGACCCCATGTGGAACACCAATAGGCACTGGCAGCCAACCAGAATATACACTAATTTATTCCCACTGCCTCCTGCGAATCAGCCTTTCTTCCAACCATGGTAGTATCTTTCCTGTAATACCATGGGTTCTCATTTTGTTAAGCAGCCACATGGACTCTTATCTTGTTAAGCAGCTTCATGTGCTGCACCTTGTCAAAGGCCTTTTGAAAATCCAAATGAACACCCTCTGACTCTCCTTTATCTATCCTACCAGTTATTTCCTGAAAGAATTCCAAGGAATTTGTCATGCAAGATTTTCCTTTAAGGAAACCATGCTGACAATGGCCTACTTTATCATGTGCCTGCAAGTACCCCAAAATCTCACCCTTAATAGTGGACTCCAACATTTTCCCAACCAATAAAGTCAAGGTAACTGGTCTATAAATTTCCTTTCTAATGCTTCCCTCCCTTCTTAAAGGGTGGAGTGACATTGGTAATTTTTCAGTCTTCTGGAACCATTCCAGGATGTAATGTTTCTTGAAAGATCATTACTGATGCCTCCACAATCTCTTCAGCTACCTTTTTTTGAACCCTAGGTTGCAGTCGATCTGGACCAGGTGACTTATTTACCTACAGACCTTTAAGCTTTCCAAGCACCTTCTCTGTAATAATAGGAACTACACTCACTTCTGCTCCCTGACACGCTCGCATTTCTGGTATACTGCTGGTGTCTCCCACCGTGAAGTCTGACAAAATACCCAAGCTGCTCTGCCATTTTCCCTCCCATTACTACCTCTCCTGTGTCTCTTCCCAGCGTTCCAACATTCACTCTCACTTCTCTTTTACTCTTTAGATATCTGAAAAATCTTTAGGTATCCTCTTTTATACTTTTGGCTAGTGTTCCTTCATATTTCATCTTTTCTCCCCTTATGGCATTTTTAGTTGCCTTCTGTTTGTTTTTAAAAGTTTCCCAATTCTCTTAACTTCCCACTAATTTTTGTTACATTACACACACTCCCTTTCATGTTGTCTTTGACTGCTCTTGCCAGCCACAGTTGCCTCATCCTCCCTTTAGAATACTTCATCAGCTTTGGGATGCATCTATCATGCATCTTCCGAATTGCCCCCAGGAACTCCAGCCACTACTCTTCTGCTGTCATCCCTGATAGTGCCCCTTCCAATCAACCTAGGTCAGCTTTTCTCCCATGCCTCCATAATTCCTTTAATTCCACTGTAACACTGATACATCCAGCTTTATCTTTTCCCTCTCAAATTGCAGTACGAATTCTATCATATTATGATCACCATCTTGCAAGGGTTCCTTTATTTTAAGCTCCTTAATCAAATCTGGTTCATTACACAACACCCAAACCACAACTGCTTTTCCTCTAGTGGGCTCATCCATAAGCTGTTCTAAAAAGTCATCACAAAGGCATTCCACAAATCCCCCCTCTTGGGATCCAGCACTGACCTGATTTTCCCAATTTACCAGCATACAGAAATCCCCCACGACTATTGTAACATTTTCCTTATTACATGCCTTTTCTATCTCCCATTGTAAATTATATCCCACATCCTGGCTATTGTTCAGTGGCCTGTATATAACTCTCATCAGGGTCTCTCTACCCTTACAGTTACTTAACTCTATCCACAAGGATTCCATTCCCTGCCAAATTAGTTTAAACTCTCCCCAACAACAGAAGACTGTATCAAATTCAAAGAATTAGTAAGCTGCATCACTTACGAATAGTAAGAAAAATTATACTTCGGTAGAGTCCAAAAATTCAATTAACAGTAGTATTTTTCCAGGAAGGAAGATCCTACTTGCTGACCCAAGTTAGTCTGGTCAATTGTGGCTCCTATCCCACAGTTCAGTCTTGATGTCCCCTTTACTAGTTAATGAGCTATTCAATTGAAAGATTACCATAAAGGCACAACTTTGTCACATGCAGTAAGATCCAGTAATAATGATTTAACTTTTCAATTAACCTACACGTACTAAGTCAACAGTAATCAAATTAACTTAGATATAATGTACTGATATTAAAATTCCAGTAGTTAACCTTTGTACAATACGATGTGCTACAAACCAATCCCAATGAACCTTTCACTATTTTTGTTTTTATAGTTGTTTTGAGTTTCAATACAAACAGGCTTCACTGAACTACCATACAACTCAAAGTTGCTCTGAATGGACAGCAACAGATGCTAGCACATGGCCTCCAAATGATTACAACAAATTATCAATTAGCTGAACATAAAAGGTTATGCTGCACTTAGCTTCAAATTATTTCCAACAATTATCTTTCTTTTAAATCTATGAATAACATCTATGGATGTTCATCACTGCTTTGTTACTAGGGATTAAACTGTTGAAGATAAGGTGGTCTGAAAACAGATATGAAATCATGCTGAGA
Organism: Mobula birostris; assembly: GCF_030028105.1. Lineage (NCBI taxonomy): Eukaryota > Metazoa > Chordata > Chondrichthyes > Myliobatiformes > Myliobatidae > Mobula > Mobula birostris. The sequence continues at coordinate 88,361,913 of NC_092380.1, read as the reverse complement.
AATTATGAAGTCTAGTATGGAAAACTATCAAACTAAGTTCATAAATCTTGTGTTACTGTTTGAAAAAAAATGCCTTAATTGATAGTAACACTGAGATTTCTTCTTTGCTTAGAGCTCTGTGTACAGCACAGAACTTTATCTACACTATCATTTCCTTTCCATTTACCTGTGCCATTTTATCTTTCTATTCCTTGCCTACTCAAGTACCTGCCTAAACGTCTCTTAAGTGTAATTGCCATATCGGATTCCAACAGCTCCCCTGGCAGCGAGTTTCAAACATCAACAACTCTTCATGTGAAAAACCTTTGCCCTGAATACCCTTTAAAAGTCATCCCTCTTCACTTAAACCTATTCCCTCTTGTTTACAATAGGAAAAATATTCTAACTAAGCCTCTCATATCTGATACACTTCTGTCAGGTTACCGCTCATCCTCCTTTACTCCAGGATAGACAAGCCCAGCCCATCCAATCTCTCCCCTTAACTAAATTCCTAAAATTCTGCAACAAGGAGCAGAAAATGCAAGTGTAATCTGGAGATCTGAAATAAGATCTGGAAATGTTGGAAACACTTGGCTATCAGGCAGCACTGATGAAAAGAGAATAAACTGAGCTCAAAGGGTCTTCAAACCAAAATATTACCATTTTCTCATATTATAAGTGATGTCTTACATGATCAGCATTACCCACATTTTTTTAAAATACTGTTATTGTCAGTTTGCCTCACTATTCCAATCAGGACACCAACAAGGAGAACAGTGGCCCATCTCAGACAGGAGGCAAACTCTGCTATAAACAGCAGAGAAAAGTTGAAAAGCCATTTGCAAGGTCAGAATTTAGTAAATCAGAAAAGACACACTCCCTTAATAAACAAACCTGTGAAAATACAAGTTTTAGGTTGGTTATATCCTTCGGTTCAGTGACATAGGTTCATTCAAAATATTGCTGCCCAGCTAATCCCTGCAAGATATTAATCTAATGCTAGTCATTAGTTTTTCAATTTCTATCCAACTTGCTCAACTTCATAGCCTAAAAAGGAGAACCCAATGGAATATAATAATAATATTCTATTGAGATATTCCTTATGTGAAATTCTAAAATAATTTAAATATTAATTCATCTATAGAAATTTTTACTTATTAACATAAAAAAATGAACAGCAATATAGGAAGAACAAAAGTTTAACTGACTGTATTAAAACAACTTTCATGACAAAATATTCCACTTACCAGTCTGTAAAAGCTGTGTTAATATATCTGCAACCCTTGGAAGATTTTCACCTGTTGCAAACTGAGGCAATTCTTTAATGGCTTGACGCCGAATCTAAAAACATTCAGCACAATGTTAGAAGTTTAATAAGTTCACATGTTGCACTCATTCTTACTTGTTTTGCTATATCTTACAATAATTCTTCATTAATATCCCTTTATATAAACAGCCTGTCACAAAAAAACTGTGGGTCAATTGTTTAAGAAAAATAACCAGATGGCTTGAGTCGCAAAAATAAACTGAGGTGATTTTATTTACCTCAAAAGACGACAAAAACTGGGGAAAAAAACTATATATATATAGCACCACCCTCAGACTAAACACCAAAGAAAACTAACCCCAAAGCCTATCTGTCTGTCTGTATCTTGTTTTACGGCGGTTGGCATCCAGCTTAATGGTGCATTACCGCCACCCTCTGCTCCAGAATGTGCACTAGACATACATTCTAAATACACACACACACACACACACACACACCACCCTCCCATCTTTGACCATCCTAGTATCCTATTCCTGTTTATTCGTCATATTCTATAAAAAAAACCCCTGTACCCCTTAAAAACGCTAAAAATACCCGGACTTGTGCTCTCTCACTCATGCCCAGCAACCCTTTTAATGTGAATTCCTGCATCCCCAACTCCCTTAATTTATTTCTCATCATCTCTCTCTGTATCCCATACTACCTGCAACACAAAACTACATGTTCTACTGACTCCTCTTCCTGACATTCCTCACACAATCCTGTCTGGTGTTTCCCTATCATTTTCAACGTTTTGTTTAATGCACAATGCCCCAGCCTTAACCTAGTCCACACAATTTCCTCTCTTCTGTTTCCATTACCTACCCTAGTAACTGCAACACTCTTTTGTATTTGATATAAATGTCTCCCTTTCCCCTCCCTGTCCCATCTTTCTTGCCACATTCGGTTGACTTTTTCCCAGATTACACACTTAACCTCTGCTTTACTGATACTAATGTGCATTTCCACATTTTCTTTCTTTAATGCCCTCTTTGCCAACTCATCCACCCTCTCATTCCCCTTCACCCCTACATGTGCTGGAACCCATAGAAATTTTACCTGACCTCCCTGATTTGCAATTCTTGTAACTAACTGAAGGACTTCATAAAGTACATCTTGCCGACTGTTTGTGTGAAAAGACCTTAAACTTGCTAGAACTGAGGATGAATCTGAACATATCAATGCTTTGGCTTGTCTGGCTTTCTGCACCCATTGCAACGCAACCAACACTGCCAGCATCTCCACTGTAAACACCCCTAACTTATTAGATGTTCTTCTGTTGATTCCAATTTCTTTTGCTGGTATTACCACCCCAAACCCTGTCACTCCTGTTTCAGGTTCCTTCCCACCATCTGTATAAATGTAAGTATAATCACTATACTTTTCCATCACATGACAGTTAAATGCATTCACCAAATCTGTTTTATATCTTTCTTTCCTTTTTACCTCTAACAAATGCCAGTCTATGTCAGGCCATACAAGCTTCCATGGAGCTACAACTGGATAAACTACTGAAGGACTTATCCTCAGATCAAATACTCCACATTCTTTCGCGATATCATTCCCTACCCGACTAAAGGTATCCCTCTGAACTCCCATTTTCCCAGCACTCCTGCAACATTCCTTTAGTAGGGTGAGAATCACTGTGCCCCTGCAAGTTAGCCCAGTAGTTTGACATCAGTTGCATCCTTCTTAGTTCCAAAGGCAGTATTCCCATTTCTACCTGTAGGGCTGACACTGGTGACGTTTTAAGAGCCCCACTGCACACTCTCAAGGCCTGAGCCTGAATCACATCCAGTTTCCTTATAAGGGACCTAGCTGCTGATCCATATACTATATTTCCATAATCCAATACAGATCTTACTAAAGCCACATACAGTCTCTTCAAAGCTGAACAACTTGCTCCCCATTCCCTACCAGTCAAACATCTCATCACATTTATCACTTTTTTACATTTCTCCTCAACTTTCCTGATATGGTCTGCCCATGTTAATCGTGAATCAAATATAACTCCCAGAAACTTAAATGACGCAACCCTTTCTAATTCAACCCCATACATCCTTAACTTCTTCCCTACCTCAACCCTTTTCCTGGTAAAAAATACAGTTTGAGTTTTGTCTACTGAGAATCTACATCCCCAATCATAACCCCACTCCACCACTTCATCAATTGCTTCTTGTAGTTTCCTGATTATATGGTCCATGTTCCTGCCTCTTTTCCACAAGGCCCCATCATCCGCAGTGACCTACCTATATCCACTGGTATCTTTGTGAAGACATCATTGATCATAATGATGAAAAGTAACGGGCTAATCACACTACCTTGAGGTGTGCCATTTTCCACTATGTACTGTTTTGATAATTCTGATCCAATCCGAACTTGAATTTTTCTACCAAACAAAAAATCTTTAATCCAATTAAAAACTCTCCCACCAACCCCCATCTTGTGCAGTTTAATTAATAATCCTTCCTTCCACATCATATCATAGGCTTTTTCAATGTCAAAGAACACTGCCACTACTGGCTCTCTATTTGCCTGGGCCTTCCTTATTTCAGTCTCTAACATAATCACTGAGTCCATGGAATTCCTTCCCTTTCTAAACCCCAAAGCCTTGGTAACCTGAGGCTTATAACTGCTAAGCCCCTCCCCCTAGACCAACCAAAAGCTAATTAACTCAATTATCCAATTAAAGATGGTATCCTCCACCATCAGGACACCTGTGCAGGTTGCTGCTGCCTCTATATGAGACAGTTCCATGCAGCAGCTCTGGTTCAGACCCAGTCACTATTACTGCTGGGGATGACTATTTTACCGAGTGCGCCATGTGCCGTCCGTAATTAGTAACGGGCCTTCGTCACACAGCCATAGAGTCAGAACACAATAGCACAAAAACTAGCACTTCGGCTCATCTTATCCATACCAGACAATTATTCTGCTTAATCCCATTGACCTACACCTGGATCATTCCCATACCCAACCACGTACATAATCCAAGTTTGTCTTAGATGCTGAAATTGAACATTCATCCACCATTTCCATAAGCAGCTCAATTCAAATTTGCACCATATTGAGTGAAGAAATTCCCAAGATTCCCCTTAAATATTTCACCTTTTACCCTTAGCCTATGAGCTACAGCTCTAGTATCACCTAGCCTCAGTGAAAAAAGCCTGCTTACATTTACCTTAGTTCTATCGCTCAATTTTATATATTCTGTCAAATGTCCCCTTAGTCTCCTATGCTCCAATAAAGTCTTAAGCTATTCAAATTTTTCCTACAAGCCGAGTCCTCAAGTCCTGGCAACATCCTTGTAAATTTTCTCTATATTCTTACTAGTGACCAGAACTGCAAACAATACTGCAGGTTAGGCCTCACCAATGTCTTATGCAACTTCAACATAGCATCCCAACTTTGCCTTATGGTCTTTATGATCCTATCTACATTAATCAATATACTGGAATTTAAGGTATTGAAACAAAACAAACCTTGCCAAGTAGACTACTGAAAATCAAATATTAAAAATGATCTTGGTCAATTCCTTCTTTCCTCCCTGCGTAAACCATTTTGAATTCTACCTTAAAACTCTATGCCTCTCACAACCAGATTTCAGATTCTGACAGACGCAAATGATAAACTCTTACTGAAAGATCTTCATCCTCACAGAGATCCAACTGAGCATTGATAGCACTATCAGCCAACTCTGGAAAATGTTTGAAGAACTTTGGAATAAACTGTGCTGCCAATCTTTTCTCCTTTGCACCACTTTTCACACCATCCAGAATAGCTTGATACGAATCCTTGTACTGAAAAAGGAAAAAGTTATATACAGTTATAATTTACTCAAAGCCCTACAAAATATTCAGATAATTCAGTTGCCTAAAGTTCACTTCTCTTCTGCTCAAAACCAGAGGAGCATTTCACGTGTAAAATAATAAGGTTGTAAAAGCTCTTGAGTTGGAGATGGAGGCACAGAATGGGTCATCTGAAATCTTATGGAGTCATGGAAACATTTCACTGATATTCCAGTGATAACTCTGTTTGGTTTAATATTCTGAGTATATAATCAGATATTTCTAAACACCTGAAGTTATTAAAATACAAGCTGTTTTGTGCTGAAAATCTTTGAACATTCTTTGTACTAGACAGTACTAAACCCCGCTCTCACCTGACAAATCCATTACTATTCCAGAGGCATTCCAGAACTGCAAAAATTTCCTAAACACCTCTCTTCTTCCCCCACCATCACCAAGTATAAGGAGCTCATGGACTTCACCTCCAATATTATAACCATAGTCAGCTGCCTCTGCCAATGACCTCTACCTCTGCTTGCTCAAAAGGCCACAATTCCAAGATTTCACCATTTGACAGTCCTAAAATCACATTTCTGCTCACTCTTCCACTCAAGTTCATATATCTACTATACCCTCTTCCCACTTCTCTGCTGCCAGCTAAATTCTCCTCCTTGCTCTCAGGTTAACTGATATTATTTACTGTTCCCCACACTCAATTCTTCACCACCATTTTAGACTTTCTACATGGACCCAACTCATAAAATACTCAACTCTTGATGTCCCTCCCAACCCCAATGTACGCAATAGAAGAACTAGTGCTGAATCACAAACTTCCCTTACCTCTTAAAAAATCCTTGAATTTAAGGTACCTTCTAAATCTGCACTGGGCAAGGATTTTTAATTTGAATTCCTAATTGGATTTCTAGATGACAGTTCTAGCTATGCTCTTCCCCTTTATTAAAACATTTTCTTCATATTCACTGTTAAAACCTTTTAATTTTAAACATCTAAATTAGGGGCCGCCAACCTGTCGATCACGATCGACTGGTCGATCTTTGAGACTTTTCCAGTAGATCCTGAAAAAAAATCAAAAATAAATACACAAATACTGTTGTAATGTGAGCATTATAAAAACAAGTAATACTAATTAGGATAATGGTAATATAGCAATACTTTTGCTACAAAGCTGTTTGTAAAGAGAGATTGTTTCTGGGTTGTGGGGTTTTAGTTCCGTTCTTTCTGCCCAGTGCGCATGTGTGTAGCACCCCCGCCATGAAATGCGTTTTCAGCGTAGCTTGTGCTGCATCAAAGTGACCAATTAAATTAGATATGCAGTGGTCCCCAACCACTGGGCTGCGAAGAATACAGCGGTGGCCGGAACGCACCCAACACATCTTTAAGGATAAAAGCCGAAATAAACAAGCTAATTAGTTACGTGCCAGGCGGCACCTAATTAATTAGCTTGTTTATTTTGGCTTTTTTTCTTAAAGATGTGCTGGATGCGTTCCGGAAGCCACCGCTGTACCGCTGCATTCTTCACGGCCCGGAGGTTGGGGACCACTGGATAAGAGTACAGACTGTCACAAACATCAATATATGGCACTCGCTCATGATATCCTGATAGCATGGCGGAGGCTCCATGAAAGAAGGCGAAAACATACAAATACCATTCAGAATGGGAAGAGGAATTTCTACTTACCTTGGTGAAAGACAAGTGTGGATGTATGTTGTGCCACCAAACACAAGCACTGACTAAAAGAGGGAATCTGGAGCGGCACCACAACACCAACCACCAGAAGTATAAAGACACCTACCCCCCAAAGAGCGCAATTCATGCCAGGAAAGTTGAGGAGCTGAAATCAGGGTTGAAGGTCCAGCAATTGTTTTTCACAAAACATGCTGCTCAAAATAAACCTGCTATTGAAGCATCATTTCGTGTAAGTCACCTTTTGGCTAAACACAAGAAGTTTTTTACATATGGTGATTTATTCAAGGAAGCAATGGCCATTACCACAGTGACTGTTTTTAATGACTTTAAAAACAAAAACGACATCACAACCGCAATACATAATATACCAGTAACAAAGAGGGTAGAGTCACCGTCAGAGGACGTGGATATTTTTCACAACAATTCGATGAATCCCTGAATGTAATGCAAACAGCTCAGCTTGTTGTATTTGTCAGAATGGCTTTCCAGGATTTTACAACAAAGGAGGACTTCCTCACTCTTTTGCAATTAAAGGAGAGAACGAGAGGTGAGGATATTTACAATAAGTTTAAAAAATATGTCCGTGAAAATGACAACCCCATTCATAAACTGGTGGCAATTACTACTGCTGGGGCCCCAGCATTGTGCAGTGTGCACGTTGGTTTTATAGCACTAAAAGTCTGTGCCTACTTCGGGTCAAATTATCTATGTGAAATTGCATTTTCACAGATGAAAAATTATTAAATCTAAGTACAGGAGCTGTGTTAATGACAGAAACCTCACAGACTGTCTTACTGACAGACACCTCACAGAATGTCTCAGACTGGCTGGCTGTAGTTATGAGCCAAATTTCAGGGAACTAGCAATAAGTATTCAGCCCCAGTCATCATACTGAGTGCAACAGTCAATTTTTATTCATTTATTTTTTGTGTTGAAAGAAAATTAAATAATGAAACTTAGAATTAAAGGTGTGAAGTATTGCAATATTCTTAAAGAAAGATATGCTAGTCACAGTGTTCTCTTGTTTGAATTAATTTGTAAGTTTGACAAAGTATTGTGTAATTCAAATACAATTAGCCCAAATAAAAGGCCTCAAACTGGCAGTACAATCTGAGCTGTTTTTTCTCTAAACAACTTAGTAGGTAGATCTTGCCTTTCACTAAGGTCGAGGTAGGGGATCTTGGGCTTAAAAAGGTTGGTGACCACTAATCTAAATTATGTGAATTTAAATTCAGATAATAATCTGTAATATACAAAAAAGGCAAACCGATTCTTAATATTAGTAATAATGGCATTAAAACTAATCAGATTATCCTATCAGCCAATCTAATTCACTAATATCCTTTGGGAAGGAAATCTACCATCTTTATCTAGGTTGTCCCACACCTTCTTCATGTGGGTTGGTTACAGTCAACAGCAACAGTATAAAACCACTTAGGGTAGTCAACTTTACAAAGAATGCACATGCATTGAGAGAACAGTATCGTCAAACAACTGATCTCAGAATCAGACCTTACAGACATCATGTTAAGACTCCCATCATTGTAATTATTGAGTACTTTTTCCTCTCACAAATAGGATGGATCCACCAAGCATAATGGTAAACAAATCGGTGTGAGTAGCCCTTGGAGTCCTTCACATTGGCTCCAGACCTCATATAGTCTCACGGCATCAGGTGAAATATGTGCAAGGAGCTGCCTCCCATCTACCTTCATCCATCTGTTGATGGATCAGATTTTGTGGCAGCAGTATTGCAATCTGTAACAAATTATTATGTTACAACAAAATAAATAAATAGTGAGAGAAGCAAAGCGAGGTAGTGTTCATGAACTCATGGACCTTTCAGAAATCTGATGGCAGAGAAGAAACTGTTCTTAAAATGTGGAGTGTGGACTTTGGTCTCGTGTACATCCTCCCAGATGGTAGTAATGGGAGGAGGGCACAACTCAGATGGTGAGAGTCCTTAATGAGGTCTTCCTGAAGCACCGCCTTTTGAAGATGTTCTCGATGGTGGGGAAGCCTGTGTCTGTGATGCAACTAGTCGGAATGTACTCCAATGTATATGTGTAGAAATTTGCAAGAATGTGAAGACAAAGCTGTGTTTGAATATAGATGTAACTTTCCATTGTGTTGTACAGGTTTCCCCCGCCATCCGAAGGTACAGCGTTCAAATGAAACGGTTTGTAAGCCGAAATGTCGTAAAGCGAAGAAGCAATTACCATTTATTACTATGGGAAAATTTTTTGAGCGTTCCAGACCCAAAAAATAACCTACCAAATCATGCCAAATAACACATAAAACCTAAAATAACAGTAACATATAGTAAAAGCAGGAATGATATGATAAATACACAGCCAATATAAAGTAGAAATACTTTTTGCAATCATTGAAGCACTACCTAGTGCAGCGAAAATCTCACGCATGCGCCCTCGGCAGAAACATTCTTTCCAGTAACCTTTAAGCTATGAGGCTGCCAAACCGTACCAAATAACAAATCATACTAAATAACACAAAAATACACAGCCCATATAAAGTAGAAATACATTTTGCAATCATTGAAGCACAGACTAGCGCAGCGAAAATCTCACGCATGCGCTCTCAGCAGAAGCACTGTTGACGCAGGCGTTGTCGGCGGAAGGTACTGTCGACTGAAGGCACTGTCGACGCAGGTGCTGTCGGCGGAAGGCACTGTCGGTGCAGGCCCTGTTGGCGCAGGCACTGTCGACTGAAGGCACTGTTGGCGCAGGCGCTGTCGCACTCTCCAGTAACCTTTAAGCAACGAGGCTGCCAAATCATACTAAATAACACAAAAATACACAACCTATATAAAGTAGAGATAATGTATGTACAGTGTAGTTTCACTTACAGGAATCAGGATGGTGTGTTAGACTGAGTCATCGGAAATTGGGGTGGTGGGAGGTAGAGGAGACTGGGGTGTCATCTCATCGTAGTCTTTTTCCAATAGGGTAGCCAGGTCATCATCTTCTATGTCTGCCTGCCTCGATGTCGAAGGTCAAGGTTCGTTGTCTGCTGTGGCTGATGTGCAAGGCTTGAAAAACAACAGTATACTTGACTGCTGAGCCTCGCACATTTTTCTATCATACAGTTCTTTGCAAGCACTCAAAACATCCTACAAACCTGCCCTAATCCTACGTGCCCTTTCAAAATTAAAGTCATACTTTTCTGCAATCATTGCAGTGCTGTCAATCGCAGCGAAAATCTCACGCAACTGCTTCACATTCAGTCCCTGGACGACTTCATTTTCGCTACTGCGTTCCGTTTCCATTGTTAATCTTTCCTCTTGCAATTGCATCAGCTCTTCACCTGTCAATTCTTGGTCATGGGATGCCAAAACCTCCTCAACATCATCTTCGTCAACTTCCACAAACCTAGCCTCCTTAGCCAAGCTCACTATTGTCGTATTTATTGTTGATGGGCCAAAGCCTTTAAAATCGTTCACTGCTTCGGGACATAGTTTTCTCCAAACGCCATTTCTCATCAAGGCTGTTAGCCTATCAAGAGCATCTCCAATGTTGGCGATTGCCAGTTTTATATTGTAGTCTTTCCAGATCTCTCGCAAAGATGCTTTGGAGTTGCCCTCTCTGTCAATAGCACTTACAATAAAACGCATCACATTTTGCGTATAGTAAGCCTTAATTGTGGCTATTAGGCCTTGGTCACATGGCTGCAGCAACGATGTCGTATTCAGCGGTAAGAACACAACACGAATGTTACTGCCATACTCAGTAATGGCAGGCGGATGAGCAGCACAATTATTGACAATCACAAGACACCTATTATCGAGGTTATTTCCTCTACAGTATTTTTCAACAAAAGGACTAACGTATCTGCTCATGTACTCAGAAAAAAGCACTTGGGTGTTCCAACTGCTTGGATGTGAACGGAACATAACGGGAAGTGTTTTCTTATCAACGCCTTTAAGTGCCCTCGGATTTTCTAAACGGTACACTAGTAGAGGCTTAAGGACAGCATCGCCAGTGGCGCTAATAATAGGCATTAGGGTAAACCTGTCCTTCGATGCCTTGTGTCCCTTAGCCTGCTTTTCTTCTTTCGAAATAAATGTCTTACTTGGCAAACAACAGGAATTCTGCAGATGCTGGAAATTCAAGCAACACACATCAAAGTTGCTGGTGAACACAGCAGGCCAGGCAGCATCTGTAGGAAGAGGTGCAGTTGACGTTTCAGCCCGAGACCCTTCGTCAGGACTAACTGAAGGAAGAGTGAGTAAGGGATTTGAAAGTTGGAGGGGGAGGGGGAGATCCAAAATGATAGGAGAAGACAGGAGGGGGAGGGATAGAGCCAAGAGCCGGACAGGTGATAGGCAAAAGGGGATACGAGAGGATCATGGGACAGGAGGTCCGGGTAGAAAGACAAGGGGGGGGGGGACCCAGAGGATGGGCAAGAGGTATATTCAGAGGGACAGAGGGAGAAAAAGGAGAGTGAGAGAAAGAATGTGTGCATAAAAATAAGTAACAGATGGGGTACGACGGGGAGGTGGGGCCTTAGCGGAAGTTAGAGAAGTCGATGTTCATGCCATCAGGTTGGAGGCTACCCAGACGGAATATAAGGTGTTGTTCCTCCAACCTGAGTGTGGCTTCATCTTTACAGTAGAGGAGGCCGTGGATAGACATGTCAGAATGGGAATGGGATGTGGAATTAAAATGTGCGGCCACTGGGAGATCCTGCTTTCTCTGGCGGACAGAGCGTAGATGTTCAGCAAAGCGGTCTCCCAGTTTGCGTCGGGTCTCGCCAATATATAAAAGGCCACATCGGGAGCACCGGACGCAGTATATCACTCCAGTCGACTCACAGGTGAAGTGTTGCCTCACCTGGAAGGACTGTTTGGGGCCCTGAATAGTGGTAAGGGAGGAAGTGTAAGGGCATGTGTAGCACTTGTTCCGCTTACACGGATAAGTGCCAGGAGCGAGATCAGTGGGGAGGGATGGGGGGGACGAATGAACAAGGGAGTTGCGTAGGGAGTGATCCCTGGGGAATGCAGAGAGAGGGAGGGGAGGGAAAGATGTGCTTAGTGGTGGGATCCCGTTGGAGGTGGCGGAAGTTACGGAGAATAATATGTTGGACCCGGAGGCTGGTGGGGTGGTAGGTGAGGACCAGGAGAACCCTATTCCTAGTGGGGTGGCGGGAGGATGGAGTGAGAGCAGATGTACGTGAAATGGGGGAGGTGCGTTTAAGAGCAGAGTTGATAGTGGAGGAAGGGAAGCTCCTTTCTTTAAAAAAGGAAGACAACTCCCTCGTCCTAGAATGAAAAGCCTCATCCTGAGAGCAGATGCGGTGGAGACGGAGGGATTGCGAGAAGGGGATGGTGTTTTTGCAAGAGACAGGGTGAGAAGAGGAATAGTCCAGATAGCTGTGAGAGTCAGTAGGCTTATAGTAGACATCAGTGGATAAGCTGTCTCCAGAGACAGAGACAGAAAGATCTAGAAAGGGGAGGGAGGTGTCGGAAATGGACCAGGTAAACTTGAGGGCAGGGTGAAAGTTGGAGGCAAAGTTAATAAAGTCAACGAGTTCTGCATGCGTGCAGGAAGCAGCGTCAATGCAGTCATCGATGTAGCGTCACATCGGGAGCACTGGACGCAGTATATCACCCCAGTCGACTCACAGGTGAAGTGTTACCTCACCTGGAAGGACTGTTTGGGGCCCTGAATGGTGGTAAGGGAGGAAGTGTAAGGGCATGTGTAGCACTTGTTCCACACCGCTTTATTTTCACCATGGATGTCCAGTCCTTATATACTTCCATCCCCATCAGGAAGGTAACGGGTCTTTATGTGCTGCTGTTGTGACTCCCGTCTCCCCTTCCCCCACCACCACTCTGCAGCCTAGTCTTCCTCAGATCCCACCGTCAACTCCTGGGCCCTCAGAGGCTCCACCTTCCTCTCACCCCAACCCTCCCCTCTCCATTGACACACACAGCCTCCCCCCTCCCCCCTCTGATCCCAGCTCTCATCCGTGCCGGGTCTTTACCATCCCCTCCGACCTTCAACTGTCGGAGGCAGAACGCTCTGTTCTCAGTAAGGGCCTCACGTTTGTCCCCCTTCGCCCACACCTCAGCGAGTTCCGTGTTCGCCATGATGCGGAACTTTTCTTCCGCCGTCTCCGTCTCCGAGCCTACTTCTTCGGCAAGGACTCTTCCACCCCCACCGATGACCCCTTCTCCCATCTTCAACCCTCCTCTTCTTCATGGACATCCCGCTCTGGTCTTCTGCCTGCTCTGGATCTCTTTATCGCTAATTGCCAACGGGACATCAACCGTCTCGACTTCACCGCACCTTGTCCCCATTCCAACCTCACTCCTTCCGAACACTCTGCTCTCCACTCCCTCTGCACTAATCCTAACATTATTAAACCCGCCGATAAGGGGGGTGCTGTTGTAGTCTGGCGTACTGACCTCTACCTTGCCGAGGCACAGCGACAACTCGTGGATACCTCCTCTTATTTACCCCTCGATCATGACCCCACTAAGGAACACCAGGCCATTGTCTCCCACACCATCACCGACTTTATACGCTCAGGGGATCTCCCATCCACTGCTACCAACCTTATAGTTCCCACACCCCGCACTTCCCATTTCTACCTCCTACCCAAGATCCACAAACCTGCCTGTCCTGCCCGACCTATTGTCTCAGCTTGCTCCTGCCCCACCGAACTCGTTTCTGCATACCTTGACACGATTTTATCACCCCTTGTTCAATCCCTTCCGACCTATGTTCGTGACACTTCTCACGCTCTTAAACTTTTTGATGATTTTAAGTTCCCTGGCCCCCACCGCTTTATTCTCACCATGGATGTCCAGTCCTTATATACTTCCATCCCCCATCAGGAAGGTCTCAAAGCTCTACGCTTCTTTTTGGATTCCAGACCTAATCAGTTCCCCTCTACCACCACTCTGCTCCGTCTAGCGGAATTAGTCCTTACTCTTAATAATTTCTCCTTTGGCTCCTCCCACTTCCTCCAAACTAAAGGTGTAGCTATGGGCCCCCGTATGGGTCCTAGCTATGCCTGCCTTTTTGTTGGGTTTGTGGAACAATGTTCCATGCCTATTCTGGTATCTGTCCCTCACTTTCCCTTCGCTACATCGACGACTGCATTGGCGCTGCTTTCTGCACGTATGCAGAACTCGTTGACTTTATTAACTTTGCCTCCAACTTTCACCCTGCCCTCAAGTTTACCTGGTCCATTTCCGACACCTCCCTCCCCTTTCTAGATCTTTCTGTCTGTCTCTGTCTCTGGAGACAGCTTATCCACTGATGTCTACTATAAGCCTACTGACTCTCATAGCTATCTGGACTATTCCTCTTCTCACCCTGTCTCTTGCAAAAATGCCATCCCCTTCTCGCAATTCCTCCGTCTCCGCCGCATCTGCTCGCAGGATGAGGCTTTTCATTCTAGGATGAGGGAGATGTCTTCTTTTTAAAGAAAGGGGCTTCCCTTCCTCCACTATCAACTCTGCTCTTAAAAGCATCTCCCCCATTTCACATACATCTGCTCTCACTCCATCCTCCCGCCACCCCACTAGGAATAAGGTTCCCCGGTCATCACCTACCACCCCACCAGCCTCCAGGTCCAACATATTATTCTCCGTAATTTCCGCCACCTCCAACGGGATCCCACCACTAAGCACATCTTTCCCTCCCCCCCTCTCTCTGCATTCCGCAGGGATCGCTCCCTACGCAACTCCCTTGTCCATTCGTCCCCCCCATCCCTCCCCACTGATCTCCCCTCCTGGCACTTATCCGTGTAAGCGGAACAAGTGCTACACATGCCCTTACACTTCCTCCCTTACCACCATTCAGGACCCCAAACAGTCCTTCCAGGTGAGGCAACACTTCACCTGTGAGTCCACTGGGGTGATATACTGCGTCCGGTGCTCCCGATGTGGCCTTTTATATATTGGCGAGACCCGACGCATACTGGGAGACCGCTTTGCTGAACATCTACGCTCTGTCCGCCAGAGAAAGCAGGATCTCCCAGTGGCCACACATTTTAATTCCATATCCCATTCCCATTTTGACATGTCTATCCACAGCCTCCTCTACTGTAACGATGAAGCCACACTCAGGTTGGAGGAACAACACCTTATATTCCGTCTGGGTAGCCTCCAACCTGATGGCATGAACATCGACTTCTCTAACTTCCGCTAAGGCCCCACCTCCCCCTCGTACCCCATCTGTTACTTATTTTTATGCACACATTCTTTCTCTCACTCTCCTTCCTCTCCCTCTGTCCCTCTGAATATACCTCTTGCCCATCCTCTGGGTCCCCCCCACTCTTGTCTTTCTTCCCGGACCTCCTGTCCCATGATCCTCTCGTATCCCCTTTTGCCTATCACCTGTCCAGCTCTTGGCTCTATCCCTCCCCCTCCTGTCTTCTCCTATCATTTTGGATCTCCCCCTCCCCCTCCAACTTTCAAATCCCTTACTCACTCTTCCTTCAGTTAGTCCTGACGAAGGGTCTCGGGCTGAAACGTCGACTGCACCTCTTCCTACAGATGCTGCCTGGCCTGCTGTGTTCACCAGCAACTTTGATGTGTCTTACTTGGCAATTTTTTCCCAATAAACTGCGATTTCATCACAGTTAAACACTTGCTTATAAGAATAACCACCTTCTGTAATTATTTTCTTCAGTTCTGCTGGAAACCTTTTGGCAGCTTCCGTATCAGCCGAAGCGCTCTCTCCAGTAAACGTTAAACTATGAAGCTGCCCTCGCCTCAGAAACTGATCAAACTACCCATGACTACCTTTAAATTCCACTTTCGCAACACTTTCATCACCATCGGCCAGTGCTTTCTGTTGCAGCTTATTAAAAAGACTGACTGATTTCTCCTTAAGTATAAGATAACTTAAAGGAACACCACGTTTTGTACACCCATCAATCCACTCAAGCAATAGACTTTCCATTTTATCCATTACTGGATGCTGACTAAGAGAGACCACTTTGCTACGAGCAGAACCAACAGTAACATCGGCAGCTTTCAAGATTTTTTCTCTCTGCGTACAAATAGTGCGAATGGTGAATGCAGGCAAGTTCAACGCGCGGACAATGTCCTTGCTTCGTTCACCATGATCGAAACGCTTAATTATGTCTAGTTTTACTCTAAGTGTAACACCCTTACGAGCTCTTTTAGGCTTTTCCAATACCTTAGAACTCATCTTGCTAATGGACGCACAAAATAAATCGAGATAAAGCATGTGTTTAAGCAATGGCAGCTAGAATGCAATTCCAGGGGAGGAGCTTGGCTGCTTGGGGCAAGTGCTGCTTTTTTTTCACACGCCACCATTTTTCATGCGCTGCTTTTTTCGTAACAGTGAAAAAATCTCCTGTCAGCGAAAACAGGGTACAAATGTAGATCTTTCGTAACAGTGAGGTTTCGTAAAGCAAACGTTCGAAAAGCAGGGAACACTTGTATAGCATTACAAACATGCTAAATAGGATAGAAATAATCTGTCAGCCCAAAACTTTTGGAGTGAATAATTTAACAGACCAAGATCTTGTTCAATGCCTAGATCCATCATCACCATGAAAATCAACTGAGTTTAAATAAGGAATGCAGAAAGGCAGGCTAGAAGCAACACTGGGCACTGGTAAAAATGATGTTGCAGTCCTACTGGAAGTGCAGCACAGATTCAGTTGCATGCACAACAGTAAACAAGTAAGCAATAGACAGATCTAAGCAATTTCACAATGGATCAGATCATAGCTCTGCAATCCTATGGCATCTAGTGATGAATGACAAGATGATGAAACTACAGAAGGCTCCGGGTACATTCCCATCATTAACAATAATCCAGTTTAGCATGGAGTGCTAAAACAACAAAGCATTTGCAACCGCATTTAGCCAAAAGTTCCAAATATGTTAGCTTTTCTCCAGCATTAGAGAAATTCGTTTCCAGACAGTTCAATTAACTTCACATGAAAGCGCAAAATGGCTGAAAGTATAGGATACAGTAAAAACTAGACAACATGCCAACTTTAATACTGAAGTTCTGCACTCCAGAACTATCCGTACTTCCAGCCAAGCTAATTCTAGTACAATTACAACACTAGCATTTATCTAGCAATGCGGAAAATTACTTTAGTATGTAACAAGATCCAGGATGGCTAATTATCATTCAGTCCATTCACTACAAACAAAGTGATCAAAGCTGCCATTAACAGAGCAACCAAGTGGTTTTTACTTAACAATAACCTACTCAGTAATGCACAGTTAGGTTTTATCAGGAAAATTTAGCTCCAGACTCAGAGCCTCAGTTCAAACATGGACTGTATTCCAGAAGTGAGGTGAGAATGCCCTGGAAAATTGAAATCAATGGGCATCACTGGTTGGAATCTTAATTTGTATAATAAACCCAGACCCAGGGCATCTATTTTATTTAATCTTATGTAGAGATATCACGCATAATATGCCCTTCTGAGCTTTTGAGCCATGCTGCCAGCAGTCCACGTTAACCCTAACTTATTCACTGGTCAATTTACAGTGATCAATTAACCTACTAACCAGTACAACTCTGGACTCTGGGAGGAAATTGGAACACCCGAAGGAAAGCCATGGATTCCACAGGAAGGACATAAAAACTGCTCACAGGACACCATGATTGAACTTCGACGTCTGGAGCTACATGCAATAGCATCAAGCTGCTACACTACCGTGGCATCTCTGCTGAGGTTGCAAAAAGCGTTGTCCAAGATTTAAAGCAACTTGAGCTGCTTCATCAATCACCTTCTTCCCATCAGAAATCTCATCAATGTCTTATATATAAAATTACTTCAAATTGCAAACTAAATAAATAGGGCAGAAAAAGCTGTTTCTGAGTCACTGACTGTGGGTCTTCAGCTCCTGTATCTCTACCCTAAGAGGGTTGGAAGTGCGATGACTGCAGTGTTCAGTTCCATTCACAACTCCTCAGCAAATGAAGCGGCCTATCCATCCTTGCAGCAAGGCTTTGACAATTTTCAGACACAGGCCAATAATAGCAAGTAACATCAGAATCAGGCACATTATCACTGACATGTCATGAAATATTCAAGTTTAATTGTCATTTAACCATATATGAATATTAATGAATACAGACAAACCAGACAGCGATACTGCAGGGTCAAGCTGCAAAGACAAATTATACTTTATTGTCGCCAAACAATTGATACTAGAACGTACAATCATCACAGCGATATTTGATTCTGCGCTTCCCGCTCCCTGGATCACAAATTTTAAATATTAAAAATAGTAAAAATTAGTAAGTATTAAAAATTTAAATTATAAATCATAAATAGAAAATAGAAAAATGGGAAGTAAGGTAGTGCAAAAAAACCGGGAGGCAGGTCCGGATATTTGGAGGGTACAGCCCAGATCCGGGTCAAGATCCATTCAGCAGTCTTATCACAGTTGGAAAGAAGCTGATCCCAAATCTGGCCGTACGAGTCTTCAAGCTCCTGAGCCTTCTCCCAGAGGGAAGAGGAACAAAAAGTGTGTTGGCTGGGTGGGTCGCGTCCTTGATTATCCTGGCACAACTGCTCCGATAGCGTGCAGTGTAAAGTGAGTCCAAGGACAGAAGATTGTTTTCTGTGATGTGCTGTGCCGTGTTCACGATCTTCTGCAGCTTCTTTCGGTCTTGGACAGGACAGCTTCCATACCAGGTTGTGATGAACCCTAGAAGAATGCTTTCTACGGTGCATCTATAAAAATTAGTGAGGGTTTTAGGGGACAGGCCAAATTTCTTTAGTTTTCTCAGGAAGTAAAGGCACTGGTGGGCCTTCTTGGCAGTGAACTCTGCTTGGTTGGACCAAGTCAGGTCATTTGTGATATTGACCCCAAGGAACTTAAAGCTTTTGACCTGTTCCACTTGCGCACCACCAATGTAAATTGGGTCGTGCGGTCCGCTACTCCTTCTGCAGTCAACAACCAATTCCTTCGTCTTACTGACGTTGAGGGATAGGTTATTGTCTTCGCACCATGCCACCAGGTTCTTAATTTCCTCTCTGTACTCAAACTCATCATTACCCGAGATACGGCCTACAATTGTTGTGTCATCAGCAAACTTATATATTGGGCTCAATGGAAACTTGGCTACATAATCATGGGTGTCCAGTGAGTACAGCAGGGGGCTGAGTACGCAGCCTTGTGGGGCACCAGTGCTCAGAGTGATTGCAGAGGAGAGCTTGTCCCCTATTTTTGCAGCCTGGGTCCTGTCTGTGAGGAAGTTGAAGATCCAGCTGCAGATCTGAGTGCTAAGGCCCAGGTTCCGGAGCTTAGGAATCAGTTTATTTGGAATGATGGTATTAAAGGCAGAGCTGTAGTCAATGAAAAGGAGCCTTACGTATGCGCCTTTATTCTCCAGGTGTTCTAAGGAGGAATGTAGGGCCAGAGAGATGGCATCTGCTGTTGACCTGTTGCTCCGGTAGGCGAATTGCAAAGTGTCGAGGTTGACCGGTAGGCTGTGGTTGATGTGTGCCATAGCCAATCTCTCGAAGCACTTCATAGCAATTGATGTCAGAGCCATAGGTCGATAGTCATTCAGGTATGCCACCTTCCTCTTCTTCGGCACTGGGATTATCGTTGCCTTCTTAAAACACCAGGGGATCTTAGACTGAAGCAAGGAGCAGCTGAAGATGTCAGCAAACACTCCAGCTAGTTCGCTTGCACAGGCCTGGAGAACCCGTCCTGGGACACCATCTGGGCCCGTCGCCTTCCTTGGATTTATCTTCAGGAAGGCCCTTCTAACGTCCTCCTCGGTGACGATGAATCTCGATGCTACCAGGTCCGGTTCATCCGGAGGGAGCGAGACGCTCCTCTTCAGTTCGAATCTTGCGTAGAATACGTTAAGTTCGTCAGGAAGAGAAGTGCCACAGTTATCGATATTCCCAGCCTTTTCTTTGTGCCCAGTGATCTCATTTAGACCCTGCCATAGTCTACTGGCATCCCTTTGGTTAGCCTGGGCTTCCAACTTGGCTCGATATTGCCTCTTGGCGCCCTTAGTGGCTTTCCGGAGTTCACGCCTGGATTCCGTGTAGCAAATGGTATCCCCGGACCCAAAAGGCGCAGCTCTAGCCTTTAAAAGGGACTTGACCTCATAATTCATCCAAGGTTTCTGCTTAGAGAATATCCAGATCATCTTGCAAGACACACAGTCCTCCGTGCATTTCCAAATAAAGTCCGTGACAGCTGAGGCATACTCACTGAGGTTAGCTGCTGAGTCCTTGAATACTAACCAGTCCACCGATTCAAAGCAGTCACGGAGGACCTCATCCGTTTCCTCCATTCAACTCGACACTACTTTTGACACCGTGACCTCTCACTTCAGTTTCTGTTTGTAAGTCGGGAGGAGGAGTACGGCCTGATGGTCCGATTTTCCAAAGTGAGGTCGTGGGACGGAACCTGTGTAGCAGTGGTCAAGTACATTCGGGCCTCTAGTGGGGCAGGAGACATGTTGGAATAACTTTGGCAGAGCCTTTCTGAGGTTGTCCTGGTTAAAGTCCCCAGCTGTAATGAGCAAAGCCTCCGGATACCTGGTCTCAAGTTCACTGATGTTGGCATACAGTATGTTCAGAGCACACTCCACGTCCGCCTGGGGGGAAATATAGACTGCTGTCAGTATGACTGAGGTGAATCCCGTGGCAGATAGTAGGGACAACACTTCACTGACAGGTGTTCCAGGTCCGGGCTGCAGGAGCTTGTCAGTGCCACTGTGTCCGAGCACCACGTAGTGTTGATCAGTAGGTAGACACCACTTCCCTTGTCTTGCCCGAAGACGACGTGCGGTCCATCCGATGGATCGATAAAAATTACCAACAATACACGTAGTCCTGAAACACCCCCCCCCCCCCGCCACCCACCGATATCATCTGTCAAATGGCCCCCAACGTCCACTAGGTCAGCGGTCCCCAACCACCGGGCCTTAAAGCATGAGCTACCAGGCCGTGAGGAAACGATATGAGTCAGTTGCACCTTTCCTCATTCCCTGTCACGCACTGTTGAACTTGAACATAGGGTTGCCAACTGTCCCGTATTTGCCGGGACATCCCGTATATTGGGCTAAATTGGTTTGTCCCATACGGGACCGCCCTTCTCCCTTATTTCCCCTGCTAAGGTAGAGCGTTCCTATGAAACCTTTCGTGCCAAAATGGCGTGAAGTGAAGACGCAATTACCACTAATTTATATGG
Organism: Mobula birostris; assembly: GCF_030028105.1. NCBI lineage: Eukaryota > Metazoa > Chordata > Chondrichthyes > Myliobatiformes > Myliobatidae > Mobula > Mobula birostris. The sequence continues at coordinate 88,340,938 of NC_092380.1, read as the reverse complement.
GAAAAATATTTGAGCGTTCCCAGACCCAAAAAAATAACCGAACAAATCATACCAAATAACACATAAAACCGAAAATAAATAACACTAACATATAGTAAAAGCAAGAATATGATAAATACACAGCCTATATAAAGTAGAAATAATGTATATGTACAGTATAGTTGGGAAGATGAAGGCAAAACCAATTTGTGGGAAAAAAAATCGGCACGTACACGCATGTGCACAAAGGTGCCCACGCAAGGCTTCATGGTCATGGTAGTCTTTTTCCAGGGTAAAGTGTCCCGGGATTTGACTGCTACTTTTGTCCCTCATTTGGGAGTGAGAAAGTTGGCAACCCTAACTGTAAAAGACACGTTGAGGTGAGTTTAACCCTACTTGAACACCCACCCTGGTCGGCCGGTCTGCAAGAATATTGTCAATATTAAACTGGTCCGCGGTGCAAAAAAGGTTGGGGACCCCTGCAGTAGGTGATATGTGGCTCCAAGGCCCAGTCCTCGCCCCGACACCTGACTCCCGCTGTGCTAATCTGTGGCTTAGAGGCCAGTCCTCGAATATACAAGCACACATAGAATATTACTATAAACACAACCAGACAAGTATATCTGTATATAGTCCAGACCCCTCAGTCCATTTTAAAGCTTCAGTCATCACAACTGCGCTACACTGCTCCGGGAAAATATGCTGTTTTCTGGCAACAGTACAGCACAAAGGAAAAAAAATACTGTTAAGTTAGAATAAAACATCCTCCAGATAGCTCATGAAAATGTCTATTTTTCATCTTAAATGTATTTCTGGAACTGTCAGAGCCTGCAATTTACTGTTTGGAGATCGACTGAGCAATCCAGTGCTTTGCTGTATCGAGAAGATTCTGGTGAGCGATCACTTACTCAGATGGCCTCAATGTGAAGAAACTTAAAGACCAGGTGATATTTGACTCTATTTCACCAATTAAAGTGTCCATTAATCACCGAATAAAGTATTGAGGAAGATTGAGATACTGAAGTGAATGCAGAAGGCGAGCGAGAGTTCAGCACCAACTGCCTGCCTTGTCTTTCAGTGGCCTAATGCTGTGTGGCTCGCTGTGGCAGGCGGGTAGGCCTCTGCCTTGTGTGATGGCCCTCTCTATATGAATGTCGGAGAATGGTATCGTGGTTCTGCATTTATGGATTGGACTACTGTGCTTATGGATTGTGTTTTCAAAGTTATTGTTTTTATATTCTGTTTTTAAAAAGAAAAGCACTTGCTCCTTTTCTGTTTTGTTGTGCAAGGGGAAGTTATTTAGCAGTTGATGTTCTTGTTGAGTTCTGTTAGTTTTTTGTGTGTGTGGGGGGGTCGATGTTCTTGTTCCGTTTTGTGTGTGTGGGGGGGGGGTATGGGGTTGCAGGGAGCAGGGGGCCTGAAATGAGCTTTTGAAGGGTGGGATGTCTGGAGTTATCATGAGAGGAGCTGTGTAAATATTATGACATACAGAATACAGAACTGGGTATCCTGTGGCAACAGATTCATCTCCTGAAAACCCAGGCTATTCCACCATATGACACACAAGTCAGACACACGACGACCATCTGCCTGGATGGGTGCAGCTCTAATAATTCTCATGACGTTTGACCCAGAACAGTTCTGACCACTCCTAATAGCCAAGACAGCATTTTTCCAGTGCCTTGAGATGCCCGTTATAAGCAATCAAGGTCTCAGAAGCATTAAGGACAAGGATCATTTCTGCCTATCAAAGAGCCTAAATGCGATCAAGCTGCTTGTAGTGGTTGACATCTCACACAGCAATGGCATAGATATAAAATAAAAGATAGCTAGAATAGGGCAATTATCCTTACATTTATCTGTTAGATTGTTAAATTCCAATCTGCATTATGTTTGAGGCAGTATCTGGCAATTTTAGAGATTAGGCAAGATACATAAATGAAGGAGAAAGGGGTTGAAGAGATATATAACTAGGATGATTACCTACAATTAAGCAACCTGCTTACATACAGAAAGCAAATACCTGTAATGGAACGAAATAATGAGAGGCTAGTGCAGAAAATTGATGCCAAGCTAGCTGGGATCTTGCTGAACAGCAGAAGCATACAGAGCTTTTTGACCAAACCTTGCTTCTATTTCTTTTGTTCCTGTGCACAATTTTTATGCAAGATAGAAATCACCTATGTACTACGTATGTAAGCAACCAAAATCTCTGCATGGCTTCTCCAATAAAGCCACTTTCAGGCACTTGATTCAGATCAAGAGTAGTAATAAAAACAGAAAGTATAGACCCCTATTATCATAGCAGGACACTTACAAAAATCAAGCACAACAATGTCAACGTGCTTTTACAAAAAGGCAATCGTGTTTAACAAATTCCAGAATAAAACACTTAGAAAGCTCTGATGCAATTTTACAGAGAGCTGGCTGCCTTTGGAATACGAGTTTACCCTTAATATCCATACTTAAGGAAAGATATCTTGAATTGAAAGCAGTGCGGAGAAGGTTCATTACGTTGATTCTTGGGTTGAAGGGGCTGTCGTATAAAGGAAAGTTGAACCTATCATCATTAGAGTTTAGAATGAGATGATATTACTGAAGCATAAGATTCCAAGTGGCATTGACAAGATGGATGCCAAATGTTCCTCTAGTGGCAGAACCCAAAACAAAGGGGCAGATTTTCAGAATAAGAGGCCAAACACATCAGACAGAGATGAAGAGGAACTTATATTCGCAGAATTGTAAATCATTTGTATTTTCTGCCTCAGAAAGCTATGGAGGCAGAGTCAGCACATGTTAATGGTACAAAATACCAGATATTTAAATAACAGGGAAATCACAGAGAGAGAGCAGGAAAGTGCAGAGGTCACAAAAAATTGTCCTAAACTTATGGAATGAAAGAATGAGCTTAAGTAACTAAATGGTTTCCACCGTTAACTAGCTGTCAATGACATTCCACGAAGTGGGTTAAGACCACAAGACATAGCACCAGAATTAGGCCACTTAGCCTATCGAGTCTGCACTGCCTGTTTACTCCCTTCCTTCTCCTGGTGGACAAACATTTAAAAGCAAAATCCATTACGTTGTTACATGATTGACTGTGGCACTTTGAACTAACATACCGGATTTGCAAAATTGTCGACCACGTATCCCGAGTGACCACACAAAGAGAATTTCCAATGTATTAAACTACACTATCTCAATCATATTGAAATTACTATTGCGACCAACCATGTGGTATTACAATGCACAATTCTGCAGGCAACTAGTGGGGCATCCCGATCTCAAACCTCCGTCTACCAAATCACAAGAGGGGGAGGGTTAGGTGAATGCGTGAATGGTCCAGGGAACAGCACCTGCACACAAACCAAAACCTGCACAGGGCAGCAGCTGTCGCTTCCAACCCGACCTACCGGGCACGGATCCGCTTTGTTTAAGACAGTGGGGAGCCCCGCCGGCTCCTCCTCCCCGGGAAGCCTGCGCGGCCGAGGCGCGCTCGGGCCTGCCGCCGCGTTTGCCGCTTTCCTTCTCCCTCCTGTCATACTCACTTGGCCCACGTTGTCCGTGGCGTCTGCTAGTATCCCGTAATTACGGTACAGCTCCTCCACCGTCGTCATTTTCCGTCAAGGACGAGTCCCCGCTGAAGCGACACCGAATACAGACTCTCGCGTTCCCTGGTCACTGGCGCGGCACCGCTCTCCACCGTCCGTCAATCACCACGAAGCCTCGCGATAACGACCACGAGCGGGATCTAGACTTTCACTCAGCAGCGCCATCTACTGATCGGAGGACAAAACATGAGAAGCGTTGCTGTCCATGCAACGTGTATTCATGCACTAAGCCAGCCTCTCGCAACCTCTTTGCCCCGGAGGAAACCTTGAAATAATTTTAAGGTATCAGGAAACCGCTGCATAAAAATTATTATATCTACATCTCACGGTACGTTAACGTGATCAGTAGGTTGTGGATATAATAATCCAAAAATAATTGACAATGCTGTTTTGAGTAGAGAATGAATTTTAGCTTACCTTTCTTGAAATTAATCTTTTTAACCTTTCTTAAATTTAAAAAACTCAGAATGCAAACATAATAAATTTCTTAATTCTGGGTTGAACTTGAGATAAACACACATGGATTCACCTTCAAATGAAATGAGACATCTGTATCCCTACCCTTGATGCTTGTTAAACATGTAAGAAGTTGAAAACTGCAGCAAACTGTTCATTGCTTTCCTATGAATTGCAAGATATTCTTCTTTCACAGAAATCCTGAACTTATCCAGGGCCAGGTCAGTCAATCACATCTTGAGTGCCTGATCAGTGTGCCGCTCACAAAGTCCTTCCTCTTCTCTCAAAGTCAAGTTCTTAGGCTGAGCAGATTCAAATAAAGGGTCCCTCACCCAACTTGTGTTGAAAGGGAGGAAAAATGCTGTTCAATTTTGTTCTGCAGTTCTTCCAGGTGGTTTTCAATAAGACACAAGACTTGCTGATATCCTTCCTTGCTCTCAAGCCCAAGCAGCAGTAGAAACATTTCAAGATTTCCTTTTAGATTAGATTAGATTATGAGGACACTCAGTCCTCATTTATTGTCATTTAGAGATGCATGCATTAAAAAATGAAACAATGTTCCTCCAGTATGATATCACAGAAACACAAGACAGACCAAGACTAAAACTAACAAAAGCCACATAATTATAACATATAGTTACAACAGTGCAAAGCAATACCATAATTTGATATGAGCAGACCATGGGCACGGTAAAAAAAAGTCTCAAAGTCCCGATAGCCCCAACACCTCACGCAGGTGGTAGAAGGGAGAAACTCTCCCTGCCATGGGCTTCCAGAGCCGCAAACTTGCCGATGCAGCATCCTGGAAGCACCCGACCACAGTCTGACTCTGAGTTCGTCTGAAAACTTTGAGCCTCCGACCAGCCCTCCGACACTGAGCGCCAAGCACCATCTCTGCTGAGTGCTTCGACCCCGCCCCAGCTGCTGAGCAACAAGCAAAGCTGAGGATTCGGGGCCATCCCCTCCGGAAATTTCAGATCACACAGTAGCGGCGGCAGCGAAACAGACATTTCAGAAGTTTCATCAGATGTTCCTCCCCGTGCTCTCAAGTCTGCCTCCATCAAATTAGAATTGTGCACGGCATCCTACTCGACAGATAACAGATATCATCACCGGAGAGGCCATGCACGCCGTCATCTTCTCCTCCTCCTTTTGCAACATGATTTTTCCAAAGATTCAGTTTCCTTTTAAATCCAAGAATCTTGTCACTTGAAATCAAAACATTTTCTCCAGGGCCTTGCAGAAACTTGTTCAACTGGTTCATATGATGGAAAATGTCTGCTAAGTAGGTGAGTTCTACAACCATTCTTCATCTTCAAAGCACTCAGGAGCATCTGGCCTACTCTTTTCTTGAAAGTACTCCTGCAATTCACCTTTCAGCTCAAAAACCCTGTTGAGAACTCTTTCTTTACTAAGCCACCAGATTTCTGTATGTAGCAGGATATTGTTGGGTCCTTTTTTCCAGATTTTCACAGTTTTTTAAACATTCTCTAGTGAACTGGTCTTAAAGCTACAAAATAAATTGCTTCCTGAATCTTTTTACCGACTGTGACATTACTTTCAAATGTTTTAATCTGTTTGTTTTGAGATTCCAATAGCTGTTTAAAATAATCAGCACATTTATATGTCACTTGGCTGTGATTTGTGGTTAAGTGTCTTTTCAATTTTGCTGGAGCCATTGCTACATTTGTAAGTTGTTTGCCACGGACTAGGCATGATGGAATAGGACAACTTGAATCATAGGTCCATGTAAAACACATTGATAAGTAGCTTTCATTGTCAAGACAGACTTTTTTTGTGACAGCGGTGCAGTGAAATGACTCAGAATATTGTAATTCTTCATCATTAACTTTATCAGAGTTACCCGTAGGCCTAGGCCTAGAGTCCTCCTCTTCCATCTCACACCTCCTCTTCAAAAATTACCACACTGGACCATCTTTAGAATGAAAATCTGCCTCCAATTTTCTACTACACTGGTAGTTTGTTCACTCCCAAAAGTAAGGGGAAGTTGGGGGAGGTAATTCAGGAGGGAGAGGCTGACGTTGACAGAGTCCATCCAAAGCTCGGAAAACGCACTTCACTCTTTTCATCAGCCTACCGTCCTCCCCTCCGTGTAATACAGCGCTCAACAATGATCAGACTATCATTCTCCCCTCTGTGCAATACAGTTCTCACCAACTATCAGCCTACGGTCCTCTCCACTGTGGAACACAGCACTCACCAATTATCAGCCTACCATTTTCCCCTTCCATGCAAAAATGCACTCACCAATTATCAATGGTTCCCTCTATCTCACATCAAAAAATGAGAATAGACTCAACCAAGTTAGTGCAGTCCAACTGCGCACTGTCTTACAGGGCTGGGAGACCTTTAACGAGATTGCTGCTTGATCACTGCCCACCACTGACAGCAGTATCATTGTGTGTTACCCGAAGCTCAAAAAACAATATTTATTTTTTTAATTACAATCTCTCGCGGAAACCTGGTTGAGAAACCCTGCACTAGACAATGAAAAAATGTTTCGAATTTTATAGTTTCCAAGCAGTGTTAGTCATCTGTTAAGGCTGATTTATACTTGTGTGTCAAATGTACGCCATAGGTACGGCATAGTGACGTACCCTACACTGTACTCTACGCCGAAACCTATGCTGTAGCCGAACGCGCACCTCTCCCAAAATGGAATTATGCATTGCGGCGACGCAGACTGAAACAACTGTGGTTGGTCCACTTTGTAGCATCACATTTCCACCTACGCTGCAATAGCTTCCCATTGGGCAACTGAAGGGCAGGGAAGGAACTCTGGCTGCAATGCTTTCCATAAAGCTTTACAGACCTCCGAAATTATGGAGGACCCTATGCTTGACGCCAGTTTGTAGCTAGCTGCTACAGCCTGTTGACTTCCACCTGAAGCTAAAACTCGAATGGTAATTGCCAGTCTCTGAGTATAATGTACGTACACTGATGCAAAATAAATGGTTGGAGACGATAAACCAAATCGTCAAATCTACCTGCCGACATCCGAAAATATTTGAAATGCATTTCTTCGTCCATGTCTCTCAGTGGCCAGACAAGCACAGAAAATTCACCCTCCTTCAGTTTCAGTCGCCATTGTTTGAAGTTTGAGTTTCTTTGTGTTGAAACTCAACACGAAGAAACTCAACACATTGGCATAGAATCCCCACCGCCAGCTAGCGTTTTGGCAGTGAATTGCACAGCAACGCAGACACACCAACGCACAAGTATAAATGCTCACAATGGCGTAGCCCACTTGTGTAGGCTACGGTGAAAGCTAGTATGCACAAGTATAAATCAGCCTTAAGACGTGTGTGTGTGTGTGTGTGTGTGTGTGTGTGTGTGTGTACGCGTGCGCGCATGCACTTTGGGAGTAAGAGGGGGAGAAGTTGTCTGCATTTCGGATCCAATCTGGCCAATCCAGATCGTGCAGTTTCGTGCGTGTCCCCACGAGCTAATTAGGCAAATAAACAAATTTCATGACACATGCTGGTGACACGAAACTGGTCTCTGGCTCTGCAATAAATAAATACTTACCTTGTTTACACTGCAAAAACTTAGTAATACAGATGAACCACGAGTACAACGAGAATGAGGCAACTAGTATTAATTAAAAAGACAGGAGAGACGTTGAGAACACTGAAAGCAGATAAATCCCAAGGACCTGATGATCCCCCTAAATGCAATAAAAATCGGTCAAAAAATTAGTTGTCACCTTTCCAATTTCTGTAGGTTCTGGAATGATTCCTGTCAATTGAAGAAGGAGAAACTCTTTAAGAAAGTGACAGAAAGTAGCCTGGAAAATAAGTCCCAGAGCAACGTTCGAAGGATTTCAACATATTGTGTAGCATTTTGTGTTTGGGAGGGGACGAGCTGGCTGTGTTTCAGTTACAAACCACACATCAGGACAATCCAGATTCAGCAGTTTTGTGTGTATTCCCAAGAGGTAATTAGAGTTAATATATGGTAACTGATCAAGCAATTAGTTAATGTGATATAGGAAGAAACCGGAGTACTGGAGTACAGGCAAAGAGTATACATACTCCACACAACCAGCACCCAGGATCAGGATCAAATTCAGGTCCCTGCACTTGAGGAACATCAATCACTGTTGCTCCAATGCGGCGTATGCAGTATTATTTCCACAGGACAGCTTGAGGAATCTATAAGCTACAAAATATCCTTTTATTCTAACTCTGTAAAGGACAACTCATAAATTGTTCCTTTTAATTTTATTTTTCTTGCCTTGTTGGTAAACACTCTGTAATCTGTCGATAAGATCTTAACCTTTCGTTTGCTGGGGTCTTTCATTTCTGCTCCCAGAGCTTCATGTTATCTGTCAACGTTATTGTTTCTGTGTCACTTCTAGCTTTGGAGAATTCTATGACACTATGAGTGACTACCGGTGCACCTTTACCAGACCAGCATTAATATGGGATGGCTTAATCTATAACCACAGGGAAGCAGCATCAAAAGATAAATTACAAACACAAAACAGGGTAGAATCCGTTATATTTACTCAAGTAGTATTTGTCAGTCATGGTGACACCTGATATCCTTTGATCCCTTGCAATATGTATATCTACTAAAGAAATCCCCTTCCAGCTCTGGGCGTATTTATGATATAGCTATCTGGTCACAATAGTTCAGAGTTTTTATTGACTATTCAATAGAATTCTATTGACCTTCTGTACAGAAGGTGAATGCTTCTTAGGCAGCATTTGTCTGTGGCTAAATTGAATCTGGGCTGTAGACGTCCCTAATACATGATAACAGCATAGATTAGATAGCTGCCGTCCCTTGGATGCATGTCTAGATTAAGTCATCATGTATGTGAACAGTAGTTTAAGAATGGTTGACATTGAATGATCTCCATGATGACTGAAATACCAAATCTACAAAATGTACCTGTAGATACATAAGTGAGGCTTTTGGCCTACTCTGGGCTGCTCCGGGTTTTGGATCTGAGGACTCAGTTTGGTTTGGAGTGTTGCTTGTTTGCTTCCATTGTTCACTTGATTTGTGTTTTTCCCCCCATTTCTCTTGTGCATCGAGTGTTGGTCTTTTATTTTTTTCTTTAATTGAGTTATTTGGGTTTTCTTGCTTTGTGGCTATCTGTAAGCGAACAAGTATCAACATTGTATAATTTATACATTCTTTGATAATAAATGTTCTTTGAATCACTGAATGTTTGAATTTTACTTGGACCACAAATGAAGAGCTAATGTGTATACTCAGCGTACAGAGAAGATATAACATTTAGCCTAGTCCTACCTATGCTATTTAGAGGTATCATCAAATTCCCACTATGAGAAGAGGGCTGGAGCATTTGATTAGTGTGAGCCAGTGTGGAATTGATCGGTTGAATGGATTCCCATTAAGTTGTAACCTTGCCATAATTCTGCAATACTTGGAATATCGGATGAACCCTGGGAGTTTAGAAGATAGGGAGGAAGGGAAGCTTGTTTGGGAAGGGAGTCAGCAGGAGATTATAGGGCCACTGGAAAGAACCTGTGTCTCAGGGATAGAGAGTGAGACTAGTGGTTCAGTAGGAAGGTGCTGCAGTATTGTAGTGGGTGGAAGAGGTGGGGGACCAGAGGGATCATCAGATTTATTTTGTATGGATCCCAATACAGTGCTACACAGCCCAATTTACTTCAAGGAAGTAAGTGCAATCAGCAACTGAAACTCATTCATACACTCATTGCTAGTGATCAAGAGCAAATTTCTCATCCCTTCAGCTTTAATTTCAACAGAGATCTCATCTTATGCTATACCATAAGTCCCTTAGTCAGCCTTCTGTATGCTAACTCCTCATTATTTTGTAAAGCTATGCAGCCTTTAGCCATTCATTGTGTTTTCTCTGCCATCCATCCAACAGAATCATTTATCATCCCAAAGGTGTGCTTCATTGTAGTTCTGTATCTTCTTGTGTTAATACCTCATTGCTATTTGAGACTTTATCAGTAGAGTTATTGGTACACATGTGAAATACAGCCCTGGGCTTCCAGCAGGTAGATGTGAGTGGATGATCCGTTAAATAATGTTCATACTACAGAATGACACATAATGAAATAATAATGACACAGAATGCTGGAAGAAGTCAAGAGGTCAGACAACATCCATGGAGGCAAAATGTGTATGCCAATGTTTTGGGACTGACAAGAAAGGAGACAGAGTGCCTTTTTAATCATAGTACTAGACAGCAGGTAATGGAGTTACTGTCAAATAACGTCACACAGACATAATGTGATATTCCCTGAATACTTTAAACTCACACAGGTGCTCAGCATTGGTTTTCTTATGCCCACTTTCTCTGATGAGTGCATTCCCTTCTACAGCTTTTGCATGATTTGAAAACTAGGTTTTTCCTTCAGTATTATATGTTTGAATACAAAATCTTCTTTGAACCAATACAAGTGCTAAGCTCTACAGAAAATAATGCTTAAAAATAATTACTTCATAGAATACTCCTTATAAAATCGATAAGTGGTGATGCCTATAAAGAATCTAATTCAAATAACATAATAAAATGACATTATATAGTACAATTTATTGAGTTGTTTGTGTCATCTGCAGAAATTCTTTGATGACTCAGCCATAGTTGAGTGTATAAAGGGAAGACAGGGGGATGAATACAGGGTCCTGGTGGGGGACTTTGCCAGATTGTACAAGCTGAATCATCTGCATCTCAATATCAGTAAGACAATGGAGATGATGACAGACTTTGTGAAGACCAAGCCTGCACAGTTCCCTGTTACTATTGATCGTGAGGGGGGTTTAAATGGATGACAGACTTGAGTGGAGCACCAACACAGAGACTGTGTACCAGAAGGGCCAGAGTT